>NC_083571.1:61637278-61946028 GCF_027579695.1 Neoarius graeffei
AACCAGGGCCCTGTACTACGAACGGAGGTTAACCTACCCAGAAGTAACCCAGGGTTCCCCCGCTAAACCGGGGTTGACAAAACCTGGTTATCTTGTTTGGGGTTAAATGGTACTACGACGCCAGTTATGAAGTTGATTTGTTGAACCTGGTTTAACCTAATCAGGGTTAATGCGCGTTCACGTGAAAGGGGAGGTTATCAGCGCAAATCCCCATTGTTCACAATGGCACGGTCGCCGTACTTCACGGAGGAAGAATGCGCTGTCATAATGCAAAGCTACGAGGAGTTCAAAACAACATTAAGAGCAAAATCTAACACAGCGGCTGCCAATAAGGAGCGGCAAGCATGTTGGCAACGAATTGCCGATCGGGTAAATGTGCAAGTACATTCTCCCTTCTACATGTTCCAGAACAGAAGTATAGGATGAGAGGAAGCTTCATGATCAATCACAAGTCACAGAAAATGGTCCTTCGACGTGGCCCCAGTCATATATAGCTTGTTTAATGTCCGAAAAATCCTGAATAAAATTTGGTATGGTAAATTCATGGAGTAGCCTACTTAAGCTGATATGTGCAGAGTCACATGAATTAGGATGACTGACTGTTCAGTCCCTTTGACTAAGTTGGTGTCGGTCCTGTGAACATTTCAGAGGCAACAGCAGTGCCAAACGCACCTGGCAACAGGTGAAAATGAAATATAAAAACATCATTCATAATGGTGTGTGTGTGTCGTTCTTTTTTCTGTACTGTGTTTCAGATGAAAAAGCTTTTGCCCAAGGACAAGAAGTAGGCTAAACAGCATTTGCCTTTTATTTATTCAAGTTTTATCTGTTTGCCTAATAGTTCAAATTGTTTTGTATATAGTTTATAATGTAGTTGTGTGATATTAATGATAATATTGTGGGAAAACTACTTTGCACGGACGTTCATTTAATTTATTCTATCGTCATTTTGTTTGTTCTATTTTTGTGTATTTTATTTATTTATCTGTTTGTCTAGTTGTATCTATTTTTCTAATAATATATTTTTTGCATTAATTGTTTTTTCCTATTAAAATAATCTTGTGTTCTTGTTATAACTTTATCCATTTATCTGACTGTTTAGTTGTATCTATTTTTGTTACAATTTCAATATTTTTAATATAATTTTTTTTCTATTAAAATGTTCTTGTGTTATAGTTATTGTAGTTGTATCTATTTTATATCTCAGACTTTATTTTTGTAAAACAAGTGTTTTTCTATAAAATATTCTTGCGTTCTTGTTCTTGAGTGGGTTCTTTTATTTTTTTTTTTTACAGAAAAGCCGTTCTGCATGGACATTCATTGAAGCCCTCATTGTTTTTTAATGGTTATTTATGAGCAGTTACAATAATGTAAGTCTAGGTTGCTTTATATAAAAGGTATGTCCAGAAATATTGTCACTGTCTAAGCAGAGGGATCTGGCTTCTTTAGACGCTGTCTTCTTAAAACTGAATAAATATTTAAAAAGAGCCAAATGAGCCAGTCTTTTGAACGGCTCTTTTCAAAGAACGGATCACGAAGATGCGGATCCCATCAAAGAGCCATAAATCCCATCTCTAATCTGCGCTCCGATATCGCACGGGTCATCCAGGTACGCTGGCATTGTCTCTAGAGGAAATGTCGGTGGAGAGGTGGTGTTTAAAAAGGGTGTGGTTAATCAGAAACCTCGGGTTAACCAAGAACATAACCTGAGACGAGCAGGTTTGAGATGCAGCGTAAGTTGCCATGGCAGCATACCTGGGTTTGAACACAGCCAACTTTCGTAGTATGGGTTAATCGGGAAGTTACGCTGCACGTGATCAAGTTACTCTCAAAGTTACCCTGGTAAGCCAGAAAACCCGCTTCGTAGTACAGGGCCCCGGACAGATGCAAGTGTACACTAATTGTTCGAACATAAGCCAATGTAGCACTGGCACCCGCCATTATTAGAAAACTGAGTAAAACAAACATTAAAAGTTAAAAAAAAAAAAGAAGGGACAAATAGACATCAGCGAAGTTCAGGCTTTATTGAGCTGATATGTGACAGAGGAAATACAGCATGATTTTGTTGCACCCAAGCGAAATATAAAAATCTTCACAAGCGAACACCACACTAGCAAACCGGCTTACATGACTTCAGTGTTTCTTTTGGCGGTGCAAAAGCACCTATAGTGTTGCTGTACTTCAGCATGTGTGCGGTTTCCTGAGCTGAATATTCATGTCATATAATAACAATCATTAATTTTCTGACTTGTAAAAGCCATTTAATATAAATACACAGGTGATTATAGGAAATTCGGACCATTTCTCGATCATCACCTCGATCGACTCAGCAAAATGGCAGCCAATCGCTTTGTCACCATAAGTGAGGAAGAATTACAAATTATGGAAGAAAATGCTGTTCCTTAAAGCACTAAAGATGCTACAAAGTTTGGTCTAAAACTATTTAAAGGCAAAGTGAAATTGTGATTTATTTTATCCATTTCAAAACAAAGGATTTTATGAGAGTTGGCATAGATAAGTGATACAAGTCTGCGCCGCGCATTAATTACAGTTGCATGCCGCTTTTGACGTTTGAAATAAAGGATTATTTTTCCTGAAATAATCACCTGTGTATTTATACTAAAACAATTATCTGTTTCAGGCTCAATGAATATCGGTGAATAATAATCTCAACTTCGTCTCGGCTATTATTCACCAATATTCACTTTACCTTCAGCGAATAACTGTCAAATATAACTTTATTGAGGTTGTGCTCACTGGCATTACCTGCACTATTATAGACTATTATAAAACCAATAATGTTCTAATGAGGGGAGATAAAGAACTCTGCGTAGAATCTCAAAATCCTCACCTGATGATTACACAGAATTGGGTAATGCTAAAACCTTTTAAATCGCTTTAATAAGGAGCTTTTGTTTGAATGATCTCCACCAATCCTAATTTCACTATCTGTTGTCATAAAATAAGAAAAAAAAAAGAAAAAAGGAAAGCATGTCACTATAGATGTAAAGCCTGAACATGAGAATCGTACGTAATCTGAACAGTGTACGTCAGACTTTATATTTAGCTTGAAAATATATATCTTTTATTGTTGATGTGGTTATATTTATGCTAATTCTGGTTGACTCGCCATCTGTATTAGTTGTGTGGATTATCTGGTAATTGAGGTAAGCAATTTTCACTACCATCTCACAGGGAAGTGTTTTTATTTGGATCATTTCACATCAAAAAAGTAAAATTTCATTCAACTTCCCTTCACAACCTGTGTCTTTGGACATAGACAGGAAAACGTTTCCTTTTTTAAAAAAAAAAAATCCCCTTCCTGAAAAGATCAAGACATTTATTCTGGTGATGGTATAACGAATACTGGGTATACTGTGGTATAACTGATGATCTGCACATGTACGTGATTTTTTTTTTTTTTTAGAAGAAAGTCTTTGGTTTTGAAATTATTATTATTATTATTACAGAAATCTTCATTCTGATTGTCTTTGGCAGCTGGAATGAAGAAGGAAAGTAAAACATTTTGAAACACAAACACACACACACACACACACAAAACGTTCACCTGATTATAAAAATACTTCTGTATTTATCTTCAAAAGGTCTAAAAATGTACAGCATTGTCATTCTGATAATGTCATGCTTCAATTTGATCGCAGTTTGTTAATTATAATCTGTGTGAATAGCAACAACAATGATAATATAGATTATAAAGATAATATTGATTAATAGAGAACCACAACACTTAAATGGAAGGAGTGACCCATATCGCCTGCATCCTGAAAACACACACACACACACACACACACCCTGACTGAAGTCTGATGAGCCTGAACATGGAGCTTTGTTACACTGCCAGCCAAAATTATTTAAGCAACGTTTTGTCACATTTTTCAAACCAGAGAATGTGTTTATCATTAAATGTTTAGTGACTAAAATGTTTATTATTAACTGTTTAATCAGGAAATGTTTATGTTCAGTGAATCACAAAATGCTTATTATTAAATGTTTAATGAGCTGAGAAAAGTTTATTATTAAATCTGTAATGAAACAAGAAATGTTCATTATTATGTTTAGTGAATTGAGATTTTTTATTATGACATGTTTAATGATTTGAGAAAGGTTTATCATTAAATTACTGAGTGATTCAAGAAATACTTATTGTTTAATGAATTGACAAAATGTTGAGAAATTATTTTATTGGAACGAACAATGTGTAAAACAAAAACAGAATGAAGTGATTCGCAAATTCTTTTCGACCTGTATTCAATTTAATACAATACAAAGACAAGATATTTAATGTTCAAACTGATAAACATTTATTGTTTTTTGGAAATGGTGTCTTGCAAAAGTATTCATCCCCCTTGATGTTTGTCCTGTTTTGTTGCATTACAAGCTGAAATTAAAATGGATTTTTGGGGGGTTAGCAACATTTGGTTTACACAACATGCCTTCCACTTTAAAGGTGAAAACTGTTGTTTTATTGTGACACAAACGATAATTAAGATGAAAAAAAAAAACAGAAATCTGGAGTGTGCATAGGTATTCACCCCCCCCCCCAAAAGTCAATACTTTATAGAGCCACCTTTTGCTGCAATTACAGCTGCAAGTCTCTTGGGGTATGTCTCTATTAGCTTAGCACATCTAGCCACTGGGATTTTTGCCCATTCCTCAAGGCAAAACTGCTCCAACTCCTTCAAGTTAGATGGGTTGCGTTGGTGTACAGCAATCTTCAAATTATGCCACAGATTCTCAATTGGATCGAGGTCTGGGCTTTGACTAGGCCATTCCAAGACATTTAAATGTTTCCCTTTAAACCACTCCAGTGTAGCTTTAGCAGTATGTTTAGGGTCATTGTCCTGCTAGACTGTGAACCTTCATCCCAGTCTCAAACCTCTGGCTGACTCAAACAGGTTTTCCTCCAGAATTGCCCTGTATTTAGTGCCATCCATCATTTCTTCAGTCCTGACCAGCTTTCCTGTCCCTGCAGATGAAAAACATCCCCACAGCATGATGCTGCCACCACCATGCTTCACTGGAGGAATGGTGTTCTCAGGGTGATGGGTTTGTGCCACACATGGCGTTTCCCATGATGGCCAAAAAGATCAAGTTTAGTCTCATTTGACCAGAGAATCTTCTTCCATGTGTTTGGGGAGTCTGCCACATGCTATTGGGCAAACTCCAAACATGTTTTCTTAAGCAATGACTTTTTTTCTGGCCACTCTTCCATAAAGCCCCACTCTGTGGAGTGTACAGTTTAAAGTGGTCCTATGGACAGATCCTCCCATCTCCGCTGTGGATCTTTGCAGCTCCTTCAGTGTTCTCTTTGGTGTCTTTGTTGCATCTCTGATTAATGCCCTCCTTGCTCGGTTTGCGAGTTTTGGTGGGCAGCCTTCTCTTGTCAGATTTGTAATGGTGACATATTCTTCCCATTTTGCTATAATGGATTTAATGGTGCTCCCTGGGATATTTTTTCACCCCCAACCCTGATCTATACTTCCCCACAACTTTGTCTCTGACCTGTTTGGAGGCTCCTTGGTTTTCATGTTGCTTGCTTAGTAGTGTTACAGAGTCAGGGTCCTTCCAGAACAGGTTGATTTATACAGACATCATGTGACCGATCATGTGACACTTTGATTGCACACAGGTGGATCTTAATCAACTAATTATGTGACTTATGAAGTGAATTGTTTGGACCAGCTCTTATTTAGGGGTTTCATACAAAAGGGGGTGAATACTTATGCACACTCCAGATTTCTGTTTTTTCATCTTAATTATTGTTTGTGTTACAATTAAAACAAACAATTTTCACCTTTAAAGTGGTAGCCATGTTGTGTAAATCAAATGGTGCTAACCCTCCAAAAATCAATTTTAATTCAATCTTGTAATGCAACAAAACAGGACAAACGCCAAGGTGGATGAACACTTTTGCAAGACACTGTATACACTCATTCTGAGTTTGATGCCTGCAATACATTCCAAAAAAGCTGGGACAAGTCTACCTCTGTGTTACATCACCTTTTCTTTTAATAGCCATCAGTAAGTGTTTGGGAACTGAGGACACTATTGTTGAAATTTTGAAAGTGAAATTCTTTCCCATTCTTGCTTGATATACAACTTCAGTTGCTCAACAGTCTGGGGTCTACGTTGTTGTATTTTGCACTAGATAATGCACCACACATTTTCAATGAGAGGTAGGCAGGCCAGTTTAGCACCCCCACTCTTTTACTACAAAGCCACACTGTTGTAACACGTGCAGAATGTGGCTTGGCATTGTCTTGCTGGAATAAGTAGAGATAACCCTGAAGATGATGTCTAGATAGCAGTACCCTTCAGCATTGATGTTGACTTCACAAATGTGCAAGTTATCCATGTCATCGGCACCAACACACCCCCATAACATGGATGCTGGATTTTGAACTTTCTACTGGTAACAATCAGGCTGGTCCTTTTCCTCTTTAGCCCAGAGGACACAAAGTGTCCATGATTTCCAAAAACAATTTGAAATGTGGATGTCAGACCACAGCACACTTTTCCACTTTGCATAATTCTAGCTCAGATGAGCTCAGACCCAGAGAATTTGGCGGCATTTCTGGATCATCCTGTTGGTGTGGGTCACTGGGGGCATTCAGAATCAGCATTCCATTGATCACCTTAACGGGCAATCCATTGATCACCCTAACGACTCTCGAGGCCGTTCACATCCAGCCCCCAGTGACCCACACCAACAGGATGACTCAACGACACCTTAGATGAGCTTTTCATCCATGAGAGGATAAATACCTTATACTCCCTACTAGTCAGACAGAACTGAAGAAGCCTTTCGGATGAGAGGTGAAACGTCTTCAAGAATCTTCAAGCAAGTCCATTTGCTCTCTTTTACCACCCAGTTACTATGACCTGGATGACTGAGGCCAAGTTTACATTAGACCGTATCTGTCTCGTTTTCTTCGCGGATGCACTGTCCGTTCACATTAAAACGCCAGGAAACGGGAATCCGCCAGAGCCCACGTATTCAATCCAGTTTGTGTCTGGTCCGGTGCTGTGTAAACATTGAGAATACGCGGATACGCTGTGCTGAGCTCTAGCTGACGTCATCATTGGACAACGTCACTGTGACATCCACCTTCCTGATTCGCTGGCGTTGGGATCACACACACAGCGGCTCAGTCCCGAATCACTGCTCATGCGCTTCACTCGCGCGCTCTGTGAGCTACGCAGGGCCGGAGTGCGCACCCTCCAGAGGGCACTCGCTGTTCAGGGCGGAGTGATTTGGAGCGCAGGAGGAAGCGCTGAGCCGCACTGAGGTTTATTTACCCATTTCAACCTCCTTCAGGCACTTAAACTCAGTGAGAACATGAACATTACAGCCAGGTGTGTTTATCTGTTGGAGAAGGTGTTCGCTTGCCATCCTTCCACTTGCAAGTGGTGAGTGACTTGCGCATGCCCGATATGCACTGGGATCATGTGACGTGCCGTCTAATTAGTCATGTGATTAGCGTATCCGTGTATTGGCGTTGCTATGTGCACGCGAATCGTGTATTGGCGTTGCTGTGTGCACGCGAATCATTTTAAAAACGTTAATCTGATGATCCGCTGATTCAAAATAATGTAAACAGGGCCTGAGAATCTTCACAGACACATTTCTGGATGTTGATCTATGGCTATCACTTTGCATTTGTGGATGCAGCGATAAACTGTGTTAACAGACAACAGTTTTCCGAAGTGTTCCCGAGCCCATGTCGTAATGTGCGTCACACAATCATGTTGGTTTTTAATGATGGGTTGAAGATCTTTGTATTGTATTCAACTGAATATAGGTCGAAAAGGGTTTGCAAATCCTTGCATTTTGCTTTTGTTTTACATAACTTTTTTTTTAACCAGGGTTGTCGTCGGAAAACCCCTAAATCTTTATCACTCTATTTAGGCACTTTATGCACACCATATATTTGTGTTTTAATACTGAGTCTTATCTATTGGCTTTACAGTTTTTGTGGATCTTAGAGCAAGCAATTAATAAATTCCACACAGATTTCTCTCTCTCTATTCAACTGCTATTTTGTATCATTTTGTTTGCTTGTTTGTTGTGGCAATAATAGTGATTAAACTGTTTTTAAAAAAAACAAAACGTTCAACTGGCAATGTTGGAGTGTGTCACATTTTCAAATGACAGTAGTTAGATTTAAGTATACAATATTACCACAATACTGTAATACATTCCTAAAAGCTCTCCTCAGTCTTTTCCATGTACAAAACTATGGGATTCCCTTCACTGAGTCACACATGCAATCCTTCTTTAAAACAGGCAACAGCTGAAGGCAGAATGGCACAGGATGGAGACTGCATGAATGCAGGCTATACAGTGAGCTGTATCAATAAAACTGGAACACTCCCACAGTAACAATACTGTGCACTGATGTACTGTGAAATATGACTGAATATCAAGAAAAAGACAAGAGAGAGAGTCGGCGTGATGGAGTGAGAACAGTCTAGGAGAGAAGGAGAAATAGAATATAATTTACATGATAGTATATAGTATGATTGATTATGGGACCATGATTGGTCTTACTGAACAGTGTACACAGAGAGAGAGAGAGAGAGAGAGAGAGAGAGAGAGAGAGATGCAGACCCATGTGCACTCCTTCCATAAAAGTGTCAGTGGTGTAACAGTAGAGAAGGGGGGGGGGGGGGATGTGTGATGGAGGCAGAGCTGGTCTTGATTTGCTCTTTAAACTCAGGGGAAGAGGTGGTGACCTGGTAGAGAGAGAGAGAGAGAGAGAGAGAGAGAGAGAGAGAGAGAGAGAGAGAGAGAAAGAAAGAAAGAGAGAGCACAAGTCATTTCATACTATACATTCATACTTGCTACTCTCCTCCTCTTCTATTCTCATTTATTGCTTTTTTTAAATCCCTGCTATCCTCCCCCACTTTTTCCTCCCTCTCTCGCGTTGCCGTTCCTTCACTTTCTTCAATTATTTTCTTTCTTCTTTTGACACACTCTCTCTTTCCCCGTCCCCTTTCCACCAAGGCAGTTCCAGGGCCGGTTCGGAGCCAGTGCTTAATCCCAAACTGGTTCTACACATTTCAACAACCAAAGAACTGCCTCTCTGCCAGGAAAACTTGTTCCAGAGTGGCACCAACGCTTTGCTGGTCTAGAAGCAAGAACCACTTACATCAGTAGCTGGGGTGGTATTTTCATGACCAACAAGTGGTGCTAGCAAGGCTGGCTAGCAGTGCAGGCTAGTGGTGCTGCAGGTTCTTTGAAGATTCTTCAAATTTTTTTTCATTAAAAAGGTTCTTCAAAGCTTCACAAGTTGAACCAACTCCAAACCAGCACGAGCACCAGCCCAGAACTAGCACATGATTCATACTACTGGTGGACAGTCTGTCTCTCACTCTCTCTCCCTTTCTTTCCTTGTCCATCATTTTTCTCCCATTTCCTACCCTTTTCTATTTCCAATAATTTCCTTTCGTCTTTCTTTGTTATCTCCATTCTGGTCCTACTTAAGAAAGTCAGAATAAGTATATTAGTGGTAGCAAAGAATCTCATGTGTGTTTTCTAAAAGGTGCAGGTGAGATGAGGGAAAAAAAAAAAAAAAAAAAGTGTCCTTACTTGTGGTCCATGACTGAGGAAGGGGAGTCTGGAGGTCTCTGGTTTGGACTTTGAGTGGGGTGGAGAAACAGAGAAAGATTGACAAAAAGTAAAAAAAGAGTTGGATTGGAGGGGGCAGCAGCTCAAGGCCATCCATAGCCACCATCACACATAAGGAACCTGACAATGATAAAAAATAAATTAATAATAAATAAAAACACTTCACTCACAACTGTAAGAGGGTTTTTTGTTTTGTTTTTAAGTAGTGACAATGATTTTTTCCAACTACATACACAGTGGTTATGTTTGGAAGGAGGTGATGGAAAATGTCCAGACACAGCCAAGACTAAGAAAAAAAAAAGATCAAGAACAGATCATAGTCTTGTCTCAAATCAGTGTGTTCACGCTAGGAAACTCGGTGAGGTATACTGCACTCTTAATCCCTGAATTATGGACTAGAACTGCTGAATAACCACATGTATAATGCTGGACACCTTTTAGACTCGGCAGTCTTGTCTACTTGACATAATGCAAGGGGCAGAGCCATAAGATGCCTCTATGATCAGAGCAAAAACATTGATGCAACACAAAACAAATTTGAGCAGACACAATGGGAGTTTGTTCCATGCTGAGCTGTTCCCAGTTGCATTTTCCACATATTATATTGATATTAAGGCCCACTTTACACGGGGACGGTCTGAAACAAAAACGCAAAAGTCCGTTTTTGTTCTCACTTTTTTCCGCGTCTATACGACCGTTTTCAAGGAGGAAATCTGCGTCTATACGGTGACGCATAAATGTGTGGAATTCAATTGGATGTTGTAGAGTGTGCCGAGTGGATGGAGTAGTCAGTCAGAATGATGAGCAAAACAAGGAAAATTCTTGTACAAAAATAGTTCTCTTTTTATTCTTAAGCCGGCAGTTAACACAAACAGGACAAACAAACAAACAAACAAACAAACAAAAAAAACACTGATGACAAAACCAACCAAAAAAAAAATTTCTGGGACAAAATGCCCACGCAAGCTAGGCTACTCTGGCATTACTCACACAGAGTTCAAGTCATGCGTTCTCTCCCTGCCGAGGCCATCTCCTGAATGAACAGTGCAGCGCATATTTAAAAGACTATGGCACAGTCTTAACACAATTAAAATCAATCAACACATCTAGACAGATTTTAACAGTTCTAAACATTTTCACTGCATGCATTACACTCCTACAACAATGTGCAGACTTAAATATTACAACAAACACTTGCGTAAGATTTCTCTCCGCTCTAATGAGCTGCTTTCCCGCGCATCGCGGAAGAAACCTTGAAAAGCGCTTTCAGACCTGCATTCTGGTTTGGTCCCACACCCGGCAGACTACAGCAGGTAAATGGCTACAAACATTTCTGGCTGATGTTAGATAAACTCTAACAGAAAAGGATTCAGATGTTAAACGTGCGCACTTAATGAATCTTTACACGCTATTGTTTATAGTGAAAACTAATAAATGCTTGCGCTGTTTAAACCTGTATCGCGTCTTTTACTATGAACACATGGACCAAACATTTCAGGTTTACATATCTAAAAGTTGTAACAAATGTACCCGTAACAAAACATACTTGTAAAGCCCCCATTACCAAACCCACAGCAAACATACAACACAGATTGTATTTGGAATGTCTTTGCAACTGTGGTTTAGTCCATTGCACTTGACCATTGAAACATGACCAGCGGGAGGAACCGCTGTTTAGTGACGGACGCATTGCGCTCTGTCACAGATGTGCATGCCAGGCGGTGCTGTGAAAGACCTCCGCTATGTCTGCACGCATGCGCAACGTCTTCCGTCTTGTCTGATCTGCACATCTGCGCCGCGAAAACTTTGCCTACTCTGGCTATGGTAAGTAAGAAAGTAAGTAAAAAAGTAAGAGCGTGCTATACCCGCCTCTGTTCATTAACGGTATATGTGCAGATTCGGTATAGATGTTCGAAGGACTCGTGGACGTTTATTAAAGCTGCCAGAGCAGCTTGAAGGTCCGTTGGATCGATGTAATCAGACATGCTCTTACTTTTTTTACTTACTTTCTTACTTCCCGGGCTGGCATGTACAGTATATGACATATATATGACGTAAACGCGTACCCGACGTGAGCAGATCCGAGCAGAGTTTCGCGTATTGGGTAGTTTAGACGGATATGCAACGGGAGCTGTTTTTAACTTATCCACTCTGGAAGGCGTTTTCAATTTTTTCCGTTTTTCAGCCTCGGAAACGCCGTCCCCGTGTAGACGAAAGGCACTTCCGATAAAATATTTAGTCGTTTTTACCCGACAGCGTCCTCGTGTAAACGGGCCCTAAAGCTCCAGGTATTAACCCTGAGATTTTCAGAATAATTTGACTCGACTGTGTGAAACATCATGTTTCATCATTAAGACAACTTATGTTCTCTGTCCACATGCACGATCATTCAACATCATGCTCATATCCAATGCAATAACGATCCAGTGTTTCAGACCAGTGCTGGCTCCAATACTAATTCTTAGTATTAGATACTTCTTATTCTTCGAGATGGGTCTATGGCAGCCCAGAGAATGCTTCATAAACATTTTATGAAATTTGGCACAGTGATAGAGGACAGTCTCACAGAGAACCACGCATCAATTTATTGTATGCTGCTCAAGCACTAGCACCACCAACAGGGCAAATTTGGATTATGTGCAATGAGAACTCCACAATGCAACATTATAGAAACATGATTCCACTTTACTCTGATTCTTTGGGCCAATGAATATCATAATGTGAATTCATACCACACTGAATTTTCCATTATTCTGGATTCTTTTCACTTCCTGTCCAACAAATTTTGTCCAAATCATCATGAAATTTGGATCACAGTATTGTGAAAACAACTAGAACAAAATATATCAGGGCTCAACATTAACTTTTTAATCCACTTGTCCAGTCAGATAAGCAGCAAGATTTTTCACTTGTCCTGACCATAACCTTTTTATTACTGTGTGTTTACTTGTTCAGTGGAAAGAAAGTGGTTAGCAAAAGTTTATCAGAGAGCAGGTATAGTTATGCTGATCATTATGCTTTAACAATTTATAAATTTTCAATAAAACTAAAACTTTAACTGTAATAACAAACAACTAGATAGAACCTGACGCCAACGGCATTGATGGGGATGCCTCCTCCCGGTAGACTACACGCCTTATTAAGTTGTGATTTGGGGATGGACATTTGACCTCACAGTAATCTTGACCTGGTGAAATTACTTGTATTAGCCTTGGAGATACTGTGTTCACAAGGTTCTCGGACGTACATTTGACCTCACGGTGACCTTGGCCTTAGACCTTTTGATCTCAAAATCTAATCAGTTTATCTTTGTCCCCAAATGGTGAAAGTTTGGTGAAATTCCTTTCATCAGCCTTTGAGATATCGTGTTCACAAGGTTTCGGGATGGACGCACGCACGCACAGACGGACAACCCGAAAACATAATGCCTCCTGCACCTTATGGTGGTGGAGGCATAAAAACTATCCAGTGCCCCATTATGGTGCATGCGTTGTTATAACCCGTTACCTGATCTGCAGTTTTAAGAGTTAGACTCACCCAAATTCAAAGCTTCTGAAGGAAATCAAGTTTGACTAGATTAATCAGGATTTAACTTGAAGTATAAATTAATTTAAAGAAATGAAACTGAAAGAAAAAAAGTTAATAATCTATAATTCGATATTACCATGTGGTTATTTTTACACACGCACCTGCTGAACTCAGCTTCCCTGGAATTTCGTAAAACAGTAACGTGGCTGGGTTACTGAGGGGACTGAACTAGTTTCGTTGGAACTTTATTGATGTAACCCAAATAATTACTATAAAAATGGTGATTTTCAACAAATATTCAACTTGTCCTGTCGGACAGGCAGATGCGGATTTGATTTGTCCGGACCAAACGTTTGGTTGTCCAGGGCAGTCAGACTACCATTAATATCGAACCCTGTATAATTCTTGGATTTTTTTTTTTTATCAGCTTTGAATTCATTCGCAACATGGGAGGACTGCTGAAAAAAAGACTCTCTCAACAACTGCTTGACGTTTTGCTTTCAAACGGTCCTTGGGAAGAAACACTGATGATGTCACTGATGGCTTTTGGTCTTTCACAATTCTACTACTTCATATGCCTAAACACATCAGTACACTTTCTGTAACAGGAATACCTTCTCAAATAATCTGGATCTAGATTAGCTTGACTTGATAAAAGATAAGGAATGATTGTTCTTGATATTTAAAGCCAGGTGGGATCAACTCTCAGTGTGAAGCTGCCTTGTTTGTCAGAACATGTTACTGATGTTGCAATGGAAAATAATCATACATCATGCTCCATTGAGCAATTCGAGGCTCCATCAATGCTTCTGTCAAGGCTGGTTGAAATAGCAGAATCAAATTATAGCACACCTCACACACACGCCATATCATGGTATCTAGAACTACTTCAGTCTAGTGTATTTTATTTTAGCTTACTCAAGTTCAAGCAGTCAGAGGCAATGTAGAGTATTTTAATTTGGGCTTCAAGTCGTTTGTTTATTAGGTGCATCTACCTTCTAGCTACTCATTGGCCATTTTATTAGTTGCTGTATAGATGTTGAACAAGCTCACTTAAAAATGCATAGCTAGTGTTGAAATGAGTATCATTACTGTACACACACTTTACTCTTCAACTACAGTCTGCACAATTGGAACAGTATTGTAGACTATATTTTTAAACAATATTTATTTCATAGTGTCTGGTTTGAATGGATTTCACTGGCACGAGAAAAATAAATTAGGACGGGGAAAAAAAATCATGTAAAACAAGACGGATGTTTTGATAGATGGGAGTGAGTTTATCAGCTTGCATGTTAAAAATGTTGCCTGTAACTCAAAATAAATAGCAAGGTGCAGTTTAGTGCATTCTGAATTTGGGTGGGATCGTGTTTTCTGTGCAGTCAAGCCAGGATAGGAATCATGTAACATTTTGGATCCATACACGAGTAAAACTACTGCGTCCACACCTGAGCAAATGAACATGCGAGTGAATGCATGAGGGTTCGATTCAAAAACACAATAGGCTGATGTGTTACAAGTGCCTTAAAATTACAACTGCATGAAGTGGGTTAGGGTTAGACTGTATGTTTACTTACTGCAGATGTGAATTTCAGTATATGATGGTAAACAATCCAATCCTGATTTGGGAACTGGAGCAACTGTTTGGCTTCTGAACATAAAAGGCAAGGCTAGCAACATTAATCCTGAGAAAGATCACTGGCCTTTTGCCTGTGACCGTGTGCGCGCACGCACACACATACACACACACAGCTGTCTATAGCCTGAAACTTGAGCAAAAGAACAAAGGAAGCATAGAAACAGCACTTCCTTATTAGTGAACCTCAGCTGTGGATAATACCTCCTGTTCACACACACACACACACACCCCTAACCTCCCTCTCAGCAGTAAAGGCAGTGTGGGGATTCAGCTGTAATTGCTTGGTTATTCAGGCCAAAAATCCCAACACACACACCAAGGTGATTTCTAAGTACCTCAATGTTCAGTTCAGTGGGCATGACTTACAATCACAAGCTGTCTAAATGCATTCAGGCATGTGTGTGTTGGAGGACAACAGAAATAATATAAAAAAACAGTATCCACAGGCATAAGCAATGCAAATTTTCAGTCATTAACTTTATAAACAAAACTACGGCTTGAAAATTTGACCTCAGGTGTCCGCATACTTCTGGCAGCAGATGTTTGCTTCAGCGGTAGTTTTGTCCAGTTTGTATTAAGAAGACAGCATAATACCAGCTGTTTTGTCTCGTTTTGAACAATTTTAAAAGGAGTATTGCACTTGCCGCTTGAAAGCGTTCATATTTCAAAAACACCTTGCCTTGTGCAGATAAACCTGGAGTTATTCTGTAATTTCCACAACACCATGATAATCTCATAAACAGGACCTTACACTTACATCCTATTAGAACAGAACAAGCAAAACAGCTGTCAGGTCGGTGTATATCTGAAACTCCGCTCCGACTCACTCGCTCCCAAAAGGTCGTCCGGTTTAAGCTTGTTTATTGCACCAACGTTTCGGCAAGCCATCTCCCCCTTGCTGAGATTTCCTGCCTCTATGTGGACTGGCTTGTCATTTTTTTTAAATTGTGCTACAAATGAAGCCTGAACAAATGATAAAAGATTACAGCAAACATCATTTTGGTTTTATTTTAGAAAATGACCGAGTCCCCCCCCCCAAAATATCTGAATGTTACAGCTGGAGTTCCCCTGTTGGCAAAAAAAGCAACATCACAACTCAGTATTCCCAAAATAAACAATCAACTCCATCAGGCTATTTATAAAAGTGATTACATGCAAGGGTACAATTGTGAACTCAGGTCACAGCTGAAAAACGGTCAGAAGGCGAGCAGGGAAAAACGGCACAAAAGAGAACTGACAGCAGCAAACAAATGGAAACGAGATACTCTAGATAACATCATACTTAATATTTTGGCAAGTACAACCCTGCTTCCAAAAAAGTTGGGACAAAGTACAAATTGTAAATAAAAACGGAATGCAATAATTTACAAATCTCAAAAACTGATATTGTATTCACAATAGAACACAGACAACATATCAAATGTCGAAAGTGAGACATTTTGAAATTTCATGCCAAATATTGGCTCATTTGAAATTTCATGACAGCAGCACATCTCAAAAAAGTTGGGACAGGGGCAATAAGAGGCTGGAAAAGTTAAAGGTACAAAAAAGGAACAGCTGGAGGACCAAATTGCAACTCATTAGGTCAATTGGTAATAGGTCATTAACATGACTGGGTATAAAAAGAGCATCTTGGAGTGGCAGCGGCTCTCAGAAGTAAAGATGGGAAGAGGATCACCAATCCCCCTAATTCTGCACCGACAAATAGTGGAGCAATATCAGAAAGGAGTTCGACAGTGTAAAATTGCAGAGAGTTTGAACATATCATCATCTACAGTGCATAATATCATCAAAAGATTCAGAGAATCTGGAAGAATCTCTGTGCGTAAGGGTCAAGGCCAGAAAACCATACTGGGTGCCTGTGATCTTCTGGCCCTTAGACGACACTGCATCACATACAGGCATGCTTCTGTATTGGAAATCACAAAATGGGCTCAGGAATATTTCCAGAGAACATTATCTGTGAACACAATTCACCGTGCCATCCGCCGTTGCCAGCTAAAACTCGATAGTTCAAAGAAGAAGCCGTATCTAAACATGATCCAGAAGCGCAGACGTCTTCTCTGGGCCAAGGCTCATTTAAAATGGACTGTGGCAAAGTGAAAAACTGTTCTGTGGTCAGACGAATCAAAATGTGAAGTTCTTTATGGAAATCAGGGACGCCGTGTCATTCGGACTACACGGTGTTCCAAATTATTATGCAAATCATATTTTCTCAGATTTTCCTAAATTATCTATATTAATGGCAATCATCATGATTTTCCAGTCATCAACCATTAGAGTACAATTCAAATGTTTTTGAACGAACCTCCCAATGATGACAGTAAATTTTTAAGAAATAAAAAAAACATGCACCCAAAATGCATGTTCCAAATTATTACGCACAATTGAGTTTCCAAACATTTTATTGTCATAAAGAACAAAAAATGGTCATGTGAGAAATTAGAAACGTTAGCAGGTCATGACTAACTGAAATGTAACTGAAATCAAACACTATTTAAATCAAAACATTATCACAAGTGAAGTCACATCTGAACATAGGACCCCTTGTTGAAAAGGACCTTCTCAAGTCTTCCATCCATTGAATTTGTCAGTTTTTGGATAGTATCTGCTGGAACTGCCTTGCATGAGGACAGAATAGCCTCCCAGAGCTGTTGTTGAGATGTGAACTGCCTCCCACCATCATAAACACTTCTCTTGATGATGCTCCAAAGGTTCTCAATAGGGTTGAGGTCAGGGGAGGATGGGGGCCACACCATAAGTTTGTCTCCTTTGATGCCCATTGCAGCCAGAGATGCAGATGTATTCTTTGCAGCATGACATGGTGCATTGTCATGCATGAAAATGATTTTGTTTCGAAAAGCACGATTCTTCCTTTTGAACCATGGCAGGAAGTGTTCTTTGAGGAACTCCACATACGTTATGGATGTCATCTTCACACCGTCAGGGATCCTAAAAGGGCTGACAATCTCTCTCCCCATGATTCCAGTCCAAAACATCACTCCACCACCTCCTTGTTGGCGCCGTAGCCTTGTTTGCATGGGGTGGCCGTCAACCAACCATCCACCACTCCATCCATCTGGACCATCGAGGGTTGCACGACATTCATCGGTGAACAGAACAGTTTTGAAGTCAGTCTTCATGTATTGCCTGGCCCACTGGAGCCATTTCTGCTTGTGTCCAATAGATAGGGGAGGTCGAAACGATGGCTTACGCACCACTGCAAACCCCTGGAGGACCCTGCATCTTGTTGTTCGGGGCACGTTGGAGGCACCAGCAGCTTCAAAAACTTGTCTGCTACTATGACAGGGCATTTTTACAGCTGCTCTTTTGATCCAATGTATTTGCCTGTAGGAAAGAGTCCTGGATTTTCCATTATCAGCACACACGTGTGTGCTCTGAATCAGCTACATACTTCTTGATAGTGCGATGATCGCGATGAAGTCTCTTGGCAATTTTGATTGTTGCCATGCCTTGACCCAAACATTCAACTATTTGTTGCTTTTCAGCAGCCAACGGGTCCTTTTTCTTGCCCATTTTGGTTGAAAATGGTAGCCTGCTTAATAATGTGGGACAACCTTCTTTAGTAGTTTCCCCTTTAATTGGACTCACCTGCCAAACTAATTAGCACAGGTGTCTTCAATTGGTTTCAGTGATATACAGAGCCCTGATACACATTACCATTCATGAGTTTAACTGACAAACAAAAAATATCTTACCTTACCACTCTTAAACACTTGTTGCATAATAATTTGGAACACAGTGTAAAGAGGAGAAGGACGACCCAAGTTGTTATCAGCGCTCAGTTCAGAAGCCTGCATCTCTGATGGTATGGGGTTGCATTAGTGCGTGTGGCATGGGCAGCTTACACATCTGGAAAGACACCATCAATGCTGAAAGGTATATCCAGGTTCTAGAGCAACATATGCTCCCATCCAGATGACGTCTCTTTCAGGGAAGACCTTGCATTTTCCAACATGACAATGCCAAACTACATACTGCATCAATTACAGCATCATGGCTGCGTAGAAGAAGGGTCCGGGTACTGAACTGGCCAGCCTGCAGTCCAGATCTTTCACCCATAGAAAACATTTGGCACATCATAAAACGGAAGATACGACAAAAAAGACCTAAGACACTTGAGCAACTAGAATCCTACATTAGACAAGAATGGGTTAACATTCCTATCCCTAAACTTGAGGAACTTGTCTCCTCAGTCCCCAGATGTTTACAGACTGTTGTAAAGAGAAAAGGGGATGTCTCACAGTGGTAAACATGGCCTTGTCCCAACTTTGAGATGTGTTGTCATGAAATTTAAAATCACCTAATTTTTCTCTTTAAATTATACATTTTCTCAGTTTAAACATTTGATATGTCATCTATGTTCTATTCTGAATAAAATATGGAATTTTGAAACTTCCACATCATTGCATTCCATTTTTATTTACAATTTGTACTTTGTCCCAACTTTTTTGGAATCGGGGTTGTAGTTGGTAAGAAGAAAAAGAAAAAACAGAGGTGAAAGTTAAAAATGTACTCAATGCCCAGCTCACTCCAAATGAACTGAACCTTAGAGGCTACTGTTGATCACAAGAGAAGCTTTTAGCTACCAGTTTAGCATCACGTACAATCTGCAGAAAGATTTGTATGATGGAAAGGTAACCATGTCTCAGCATTGGAACGATCATCTGGACATCATGGGTTCAAATCCCAGCAATGCCCAAGAGAAAACAAACGGCTGTGCTGTCTGGTGGGAGTGCTGTTATACTCTCTCTTCCCCACCAGTCAAGCCAATCATGGGCTTCTGAGTATGCCGAAGAGACAGATAGCTGTGTGTTACACTGCCCTGTGACACAGCATGAGCAGCAGTTCGAAAAGATGTGGTTTGCTGGTTTCAAGGCCAAGGTTTTAAGGCCAATTTATACTTCTGCACAGAATCTATGCCATAGGTACCCCATAGCCTGGCATGCACCTCCCCAGAAATATAACTACACCTCTTAGCAATGCAAGTCGCAACAAACAACAACAATTGGTCCGCTTGGTAGCTTCACATTTCCTCTGATGCATTTCTAACTGCTTCTTCTTCTCTGCAAAAATTTGACATCTACTATCCCAATAGCATGTTAATATAAATATATAAAAGGTGTGAGGCTCTATAGCAGCTGTAGATCATTGACCTAAACACTAGTTACGCTTAAGGGCTTCTCGCTGCTCATACTGGCAAAGTATAGAGGGGAACCATCAGGGCCTTCTAGGCCTTCAGAGAGGGCCCAAACATATCAGCATTTCAAATGTTATATTTAATTTCTTTCATTCTTTAATTGCTTTAATTTTTTTTTCAAAATTTCATTATAATTATTCTCTTCTAATTTGGCCTCATTTTCTATCAAATTTGCTTCAGAAATGAAAGGGTTACTGTCCTGAAAACATTAAAATAGAGTCATCCAGTGAGATTTATTTGTTTGTTTGTTGTCTCTAGGTTGAGAAGAGTTTAGAGCTGCTCACTCACTGGTTAGGACTTCATTGCTGGGACAGAAGGCCATGGCAGTGTACGTTTATGTAGGAAGTGACAGATGAATCATCCAAACAGATTTTGACTTATAGTAGGAGAGACCAAATATTTATCACTCAGCCTTCTCGAAGGCCAACGTGAGCTTAACTGCGAGTCAGCGCCGTCAGCGCAGCAGTAAAAAGTCACCTTCCAGCCGGTGTAGCATTCATCAGTAGTGTTAGCAAATGCTAATAAAGCGGTCAAGCCAGTGCTATCAAGAGCAAGTAGTACAGGCTAACGACCGAGAAACTAAGATTTCTGTCTCCAGACTCTTCTTCCACACTGCACACTCGCCACAGTATTTTTCACTCATACTCAAGTATTTATTTCCTTGTGTAATTTATTTAGTTACTTTTAAAATCAACATCAACAACTACACATGACGGAGCAACCTGGCAGCCTGCCGCTAATCCTTTGCAAAATCCTTTGTTCCGTTGCTTTTTTGGTGTGTCTGGCTAAGTTTTGGCTAGGCTCAAGTCCCAGCTCTAATAGTAACGGTCCGCCACTGGCGAGGTAAAACACTTCAAATGCTTTCAGTGAGAATTTATTTGGTTTATAATGAATCCTGTGAGGCTTCTTTTTCCCCCTCAGCAAATTTGTTTCAAAACATGTCATGTTCTGTATATTATTCCTACAGCTTTTCCTGGTCTTGTGTGTAAAATCAGTAAATTCTGGTGCATTTCATGTGACCATGCCTCCTAGAGGACACATGGACCTTACATGCAAGTGTAAATACTAGCTTTTAGTCTTTACTCTCCCTTGATGGTAGCAGATGAGAGCTGACTGGTGTTTGGGAATCAGCCATTTCTCTATCGGGAACTATGCATTCAGTGCGTTTCTGTGGAAATCAAGTAATCCCAGTTCAGTCTTTTACAGCTTTTCTCTAATGACTCTTTTCTCTACTTGTCCACCACTGTGACACATTTTATGGCTCATTTACAAATAAAATGCAACAATGAGATTAGTAGCGTGTTAGTGATGAATGAATCCGTTGAAAATCTGGCAACAGACCAAATCCCTAATTGCAAGTTCAAGGTTAAACAAACAGTGTGTCAGGCAGTGTGAAACACAAGAGTTTCAACAGAAAACCCATGAAATCCAGAAAAACAGACCCAAGTATGAATCCAGCAGAAAAAAAAAAAAAACACGGCTGGGAATTTTACGATGATGAGTCAGTGCGTTTACATGCACATAGAGAGAATCGAATTTCTGCCGTTGCTCGACTGAATTCGAAGTTCAAAATGCCATGTATACACCTTAATTCGGCTGAAATTGAACCGAACTTGATTTCTCGGAATCGAGCTACACGACCTAGATTATGCGATTTCTGCCGAGCTACTTAGTGCATGTATAACCTATTGAGCTACGTATTCGAGCTACTTACTTCAGCACTGCCTCTTCCAGAAGTGACGAGACCACAAGTGGGAAACACAACAGCCTCGGTCGGCATGACAACGAATCATGACAACGGCATGAATCTTTTCTTTTTGTGGCATTGTTTGCACTGTTAAAATTTAGCTCACTTACTGTATCACCAAATACATCTGTACAGCTGTTGCATAGCTGTGAATTGTGTACATAAACAAGTCATTGTATTTGTGTGTGTGTGTGTGTGTGTGTGTGTGTGTGTGTGTTATATAAATGCCCAACATCTGAAGAATGTCAATAAAAACAAAACAATTGAACTTTTTGTGTGTTTATTAAGACATAAGTTAAACTGTAAGCAAAAAAAAAAAAATTTTTGTAAGCAAAAAATGGACTTTAGAAAAATATACAATTGTGCAAAATAAGTTGTCTTACAAAACAGTGGTCTGCACAGGACAGTTTGTAGCCATACAGTCTGTTAGAGCAAGCCTAACAGCTTGAGCACGGAACTTGTGAACACGGAACTGCCAGTGTTGCCAGACTGGGCGGTTTTAAGTGCATTTTGGCGGATTTGAACATGTTTTGGGCTGGAAAACGTCAGCAGTATCTGGCAACACTGCTGATAACTTTGTTTATACTCTTGAATAGCTCTTCTTCATGACGACAACCGGAAGTGTACCAACACGATGGGGCGTGTAGCGCCACCTGTGGCTCAGGTGCACAATGTACCTCACACAATAGCTCGATTTCCTTGTGTGCATGTAGGATTGGATTTCTCTGGCACCCCTGCTGGGACCCTTAGCTCGATTTGGATGTGCATGTAAACGCACTGAGTGTCAAGGCCTCACAAAGAGCTGCTGGGATTGTGGAAGGCTTATAAGAACTGGACAGACTCTGTAGGTTTAGCCTCTTTAATTTTAATGGAATGTGCTAGGTAGAAGGATCACTAGCATAAATATCATGAGGCCGAGACACCCATGGAGGAAGTCAGAAACACCATTTTATCGACTTATGCAAGTTTTCACTTCTCACAGAAACTTCAACAGTGTGTCTAGTGTTATAGCTTTGACAGTGTACAAAGTCAATGTGCTTTCCCCATGTTATTGCTTGTCCTGAGGTTATATAAAAAAAAAAGTTTTGAATGACTCTTAAGTGAATACAGTAATTGGAGTCGAATAACGGATGAGAATTTTTAACCTGTGAACTGAATAGTCAGAAATGGTGTTGATTAACTGCTGACATCCTAACATCGCTGATAAGCTCACTGCATCATCTTCAAATCAGTGGTGGCTCGTTAATGAACTACTGTATGATGTAAAAAGCTATGAAGTGGAGGGAAAAAAAATAAGTAAGCAATTTACATTTTATGCATTAACTACTATCAAAATTACACAGATACCAACTGTTTCTTGGGGGGGGAAAAAAATTGCCAGACAAGTCTGCATTTTTTAACAGACGTGTGTTGGAATTTTTTTTTTTGGCCAACATAATGGATTTTATGTTGGATGGTTTTAATGGACGGTTTATCCCTTAGGGCTGGCCGGGTGCACCTTTAGCTGGAACCAGGAAGTAGTTATAGTCAATGATGATTGTATATGGCGGCACTTTGGTGCATGGTGCCAGTAATCGGAGGGCTGGGATAATCAAAAGCGTGTGGATATTCCCAGAGGAGATTCTGATGCAAAAAAACGGATTGGTGATAAGATTACCGATGTGTAAGATTTCACCAGGAAGGTTTTTTGTTGCATAGTTCCTCACAAACACTGTAGCAATGGTCCAGTTTAGTCTATCCTCTTTATCAAACTGTTCTAACTAGCAAAAGTCTACCTACCCTGGCAAACAGGAAGTTCAGTCTACAAATGCCCTAATGTGGCCTGGACCGTGTGACAATTAACCAGAGAAATGAGTCGGTTTATCTGATGGGAAAAACCAAATGGCTGTATAGGCATTTCTGTATTTATATGACTCTACACACCAGACTGGGAATTGGTTGAAGCATGTTTGCATGCGTGTGTGTGTGTTGGGAAAGTGAACATAAACCCACATC
This sequence comes from Neoarius graeffei, assembly GCF_027579695.1. Lineage (NCBI taxonomy): Eukaryota > Metazoa > Chordata > Actinopteri > Siluriformes > Ariidae > Neoarius > Neoarius graeffei. The sequence goes on from NC_083571.1 coordinate 61,661,061, forward strand.
TACCCATTAGGCCCCTGCAGACTAACAAGCCCCTTCCTGTTTCCTCATGTCGGTGGGAGTGGGAGTGCGCTGCATGTTTGAGTGCGAGAGAGCAAACAAACAGCGCCAGATCAGTCATGTTTTGGTAGCATTAACATATGTTCCAAAGAAATGCTGGAGATTTGTAGATTTGCGAATGTACTCATGTGTATAAGAGCAGGGTGCGAGCGTGCATGTGCGCACTTGCTACTTACACGTATTTCAGCAGAACTGCCTGGACTTCCAGCCCTGAGCGTCAGCTGGAGGAAGCCAACGGATCTAAGCGTGGGTTAAAAACGAGAGAGTTTTACAACATGCTCAACTAATACATCAATTGCATTTATTTGATTACACTGTTTATCACCAGCATGTTTTACTACTGATATGCTCTTACAAACAGCTGCAAACACGCACACAAAATCTGACGAGCTTTAACCTCTTGTTCTGTTCAGGTCAATACCAGTGAAGGGGGCATGGCCTCTTTTTCTGTCAGCAAATGACGTGGCCTTCTACTTCTCATCTCATCATCTCTAGCCGCTTTATCCTGTTCTACAGGGTCGCAGGCAAGCTGGAGCCTATCCCAGCTGACTACGGGTGAAAGGCGGGGTACACCCTGGACAAGTCGCCAGGTCATCACAGGGCTGACACATAGACACAGACAACCATTCACACTCACATTCACACCTACGGTCAATTTAGAGTCACCAGTTAACCTAACCTGCATGTCTTTGGACTGTGGGGGAAACCGGAGCACCCGGAGGAAACCCACGCGGACACGGGGAGAACATGCAAACTCCGCACAGAAAGGCCCTCGCCGGCCACGAGGCTCGAACCCGGACCTTCTTGCTGTGAGGCGACAGCGCTAACCACTACACCACCGTGCTGCTGCCTTCTACTTCTTTTAGATTTATTGATAAAACTGCAGTTTTGTTTGAGTCTTGCATAAGAGCCATGTTTTTCTAATGAACGATGTTTATTATTTCATCGAGACAACATCTGTTGTCAGACTTGTATGGTCTCAGTTTGCACGCATACGCTATTAGGAATCAATGGACCTCGGTTAATCAAGCTGGATATGAATGAATTGATTTGTAAAAATCTGTTGTAAAAAAATTGTTAAACAAGAGCGCTCTGAGAGCACAATATCCCCTGCTGGCAACTATGCCATAACTCTGGTAAAATGCAACTGAATTGAACGAAATTGCAACACGTGCATTACCGACATATAACAAAGGATCCTGCCAAGTTTCGTGAAATTCCTCCAATAATTGTGAGAGGAGTTGATTTCAGAAGGTGAGTACCCTTCCCAGGACGGACAGACATCGCCACGATATAATTCCCCTTCGGGCCTTTCAGCCAGCGGAGGATAAATTTTTTTTCCCCTAAATTACATGAAATTCCTCCAAAAATTTTGAGGGAAGTTGATTTCAGAAAGCAAGCACACCTTGATGAAATTGCCAAAGTGCAAGTTTGTTAATAATCAAGGGCATAACTCTGGTAAAAGATGCCCAAATTAAACAAAATGTCATTATGCGTATAACTGTCATATAACAAAGCCTTTTGCCAAGTTTGGTGAAATTTCTCCAACAGCTGTGAGAGGAGTTGATTTCAGAAGGAGAAAACACTCATGAAATTGTCAATCAAGGGCTGTAACTCTGGTAAAATGTGACCAAATTTAATGAAATTACAATATGCATATTACCGACATAAAGAATCCTGCCAAGTTTCAGAAAATTCCTCCAAAAATTGCAAGAGGAGTTGATTTCAGAAGATTAGCACCATTCCCAGGATGGACGGACGGATGGACGGACGGAAGTCACCACAACATTTCGGGCCTTTCGGCCAGCGGGGGATAAAAAACCCTCAAATGCCTCAGCTGACAGTGGATTTAGCACTCAAATTTTTTTATTGGTATAGCAGTGAGTCAAAATAACTTCCAGTTCTGTCTTTCAGCCTTTTCCTTGATTGCTCATTTCGTGCTCGCAGCTGCCTGCGCATTTGAACTTTCTTATGGAGTTTTGTCGACGTCACTACATGCAAATGAGCTGTGTCAGGAACACACTTTGCACTGTACGGCTGTTCAACACACACGCTCGAGTAGGAATATAATCAACCTTTCCGAAACGTGTCATTCTGGAAGAGAATTTTAGTTTAGTTTGCCTTACGCAAACATTTACACACAGTTTTACTAAAAGGTTGACAAATGAGGCCCATTGTTACTAAAAATACAGAAAATCAGAGGGAATGCCTATTTATTTGACATAAACCTCTGATTGATGTAATCCGGATCAGTCACACGTCCAGGAATTGTAAGGAACACTGTCGGCCTCGTAAATTTTAATGATGCTGGAATGCCATGAGTCAACAATTTCAAACAAACAAAGATAAATCAATCTCTCTCTCTCCTTGATCGATACGAACTCACCTCAAAAACACATACCACATGAGAATAATGTGTGGTTTTAATGGTTTGCACATTAAACCTCACACACAACAAATTTTTATCCAAGGCTTGCATCAGAGCATGTGATTTGCAGATGTGCTACGTCACCGAAGATTGAAGTATAATCAAATTTTGGTCGAGATAAAGAAAGCAGGAGACTAAATGATGGGTTGGGGTTTGTTAAATTCAGCATGGGGTTGGTGTATTGAAGTGTGCAGGAACCACTGGTGAAGGTTCATGGTTAAAGGAAGTATATTAGGACATGCTTCAAGGCTCAACATTAACAACTGACTGCCATTTCCATGCTTTTGCTGGCCCATCATGGCATTTTCTCTCTTTTAACAATGATTATTGATTGTAACAATGATTCTTGTATAGTTATATTGTTAGATAAATACAATTCGAGGCACCAGAAAAAAAAAAATCCATGATATAATGCCATTATTAATGACAAAGTGCTGCGTAGGAGGCGAGGCATCTATTAATAGAAAAGAAAAATTGTATCTGTGAAAGAATATTATGCTTTAAGCATAAATGCTTTAAACATTCTCACGTACGATGATGTAATTATTAACCCATGGTATACAATTGCACATTTTAAAAAAACATGGGTGTCCGTTTTGACAACAAAAATCCTGATGCCTGGATACCACGTTTAAAAGTTAATGTTGAGCCCTGTGGTGTGTGAATGTGTGTTGTATACAGTAACCTGTGTGTTTCGACGATGTGAAAAAGTGCTCAGTCGGTACACTCCAATATAATTTACAGTCAAAGGGCACCTGCGGTGGTGGTGTGATATGGTGCAGATGCTGGGTGTGCAAATGTAGCATCAATTATCAACAGACAAACAGAGGCGTGTCTGAACAGAGTTAACATCATGTGTTAGTTGTTAGGAGACCAAGTCAATTAGTGTTTAATGTTGGTAGTGAGCTAAACGTGTGGACTCTGGTGTACAGATCTATGCGGATGTGAGTGTCAGTGTGTTACCTGAGCGTGTAGGGAGGAGGGGTAGGTGAAAGCGGGTGCGAGGGTATGTGATAGGTCAGCGGGGTACAACGGGTATGATGCCCACACATCAGGGTTGCTAGGATACAGACCAGGAACTGTGAGCTCATCTGGAAGCACAATGGGAACAAGACTGAAACGTACACACTGAAACACACACACACACACACACACACACACACACACACACACACACACAGTGCCCTGACTCAATCACACACACACACACACACACCAGGTTTAGGTTTATCAGTAATGATAATGCTTTAACTTAATCTATAAATGCTTTAAAAAGTGTTTTGGGTTGTAGAGAGTTGTGCAAACCCATGCAAAACTACAGTGCGTGTTTGTGCAATAAATCCAACCAGAAGAAGAGTGAAGATCTGTGATATGTTACACACACAAGGATTCTTTTTCATTCTAGGAAGTATCCCTTGGCGTGAAGCAATCTTATCTGACATAACTATCAGGAACAGAATGCAGTGCAGAACACTATCCTACATTAATTACCACAGTCTCTCTCTCTCTCTCTCTCTCTCTCTCTCTCTCTCACGGAGTAGCATCTCATTATGTTATGTTCTCAGATAATCATTTCCTTCCATACTTTTGCTCACAGACCGCAAGGGGCGTCTTTATTTCACTCCAGCAGATTCAAGATTAGGCTTAGTCACTTAACAGGAATGCACAAGCAGCAAAATCCACAGCTGGAATGTGTCTGGGTGTTTTTTTCATCTCTTTATTAGCTAGGACGTCATGTCCATTCAAACACATTTTAGGAATAGTTCACCAAAAAACCCCTATGGAGAAAAAAATCCAGGACCGTGACGTCGCCCGGTAGGATGCAGCCGGGGCCCCACCCTGGAGCCAGGCCCAGGGTTGGGGCTCGTATGCGAGCGCTTGGTGGCCGGGCCTTTGCCCATGGGGCCCGGCCGGGCTCAGCCCGAAGAGGTGACGTGGGCCCGACCTCCTGTGGGTTCACCACCCACAGAGGTAGCAGTAGGGGTTTGGTGCAGTGTGGATTGGGTGGCAGTCGAAGGCAGGGGCCTCGACGACCTGATCCCCGGACACAGCGGCTGGCTGTTGGGACATGGAATGTCACTTCGCTGGGGGGGAAAGAGCCTGAGCTTGTGCAGGAGGTTGAGAGGTACCGGCTAGAGATAGTCGGGCTCACCTCCACGCACAGCTTGGGCTCTGGAACCCAGCTCCTCGAGAGGGGCTGGACTTTCCACTTCTCTGGAGTCGCCCGTGGTGAGCGGCGGCGGGCTGGTGTGGGCTTGCTTATAGCTCCCCAGCTCAGCCGCCATGTGTTGGAGTTTACCCCAGTGAATGAGAGGGTCGCCTCTCTGCGCCTTCGGATTGGGGAGAGGGCTCTTGCTGTTGTTTGTGCCTACGGCCCAAATAGCAGTATAGAGTATCCGGCCTTCTTGGAGTCCCTGGGAGAGGTACTGAGGGGTGCTCAGACTGGGGACTCCATTGTGCTACTGGGGGACTTCAATGCTCACGTGGGCGACGACAGTGACACCTGGAGGGGCGTGGTTGGGAGGAACGGCCTCCCCGATCTGAACCCGAGTGGTGTTTTGTTATTGGACTTCTGTGCTAGTCACGGTTTGTCCATAACGAACACCATGTTCGAGCATAGGGGTATCCATAAGTGCACGTGGCACCAGGACACCTTAGGTCGGAGGTCGATGATCGACTTTGTAGTCGTTTCATCTGATCTCCGGCCCTATGTCTTGGACACTCGGGTGAAGAGAGGGGCTGAGCTGTCAACTGATCACCACCTGGTGGTGAGTTGGATCCGCTGGCGGAGGAGGAAGCTGGACAGACCTGGCAGGCCCAAACGTATGGTGAGGGTCTGCTGGGAACGTCTGGCCGAGCACTCTGTTGGGGAGGTCTTTAACTCCCACCTCCGGGAGAGCTTTTCCCAGCTTCCGAGGGAGGCAGGGGACATTGAGTCTGAGTGGACCATGTTCTCTACCTCCATTGTGGATGCAGCTGTTCGGAGCTGTGGCCGCAAGGTCTCTGTTGCCTGTCGTGGCGGCAATCCCCGAACCCGGTGGTGGACACCGGAAGTAAGGGATGCCGTCAAGCTGAAGAAGGAGTCCTATCGGGCCATGTTGACCTCCGGGACTCCTGAGGCAGCCGACGGGTATCGGCAGGCCAGGCGTGCTGCAGCTCGGGCAGTTGCGGAGGCAAAAACTCGGAACTGGGAGGAGTTCCGGGAGGCCATGGAGAAGGACTATCGGTCGGCCTCGAAGAAATTCTGGCAAACCGTCCGGCGCCTCAGGAGGGGGAAGCAGTACTCTGCCAACACTGTTTACAGTGCGGGTGGGGAGCTGTTGACCTCGACTGGGGACATTGTCGGGCGGTGGAAGGAATACTTTGAGGATCTCCTCAATCCCACCGTCATGTCTTCCACTGAGGAGACTGAGGCTGATGACTCAGAGGTGGACTCGTCCATTACCCAAGCCGAAGTCACTGAGGTGGTTTGCAAGCTCCTCGGTGGCAAGGCACCGGGGGTGGATGAGATCCGCCCTGAGTACCTCAAGTCTCTGGATGTTGTGGGGCTGTCTTGGTTGACACGCCTCTGCAACATTGCGTGGCGGTCGGGGACAGTGCCTCTGGAGTGGCAGACTGGGGTGGTGGTCCCTCTTTTTAAGAAAGGGGACCGGAGAGTGTGCTCCAATTATAGGGGAATCACACTTCTCAGCCTCCCAGGGAAAGTTTACTCTAGGGTACTGGAGAGGAGAATTCGACCAATAGTCGAACCTCGGATCCAGGAGGAACAATGCGGTTTTCGTCCTGGTCGCGGAACACTGGACCAGCTCTATACCCTTCATAGGGTGCTCGAGGGTTCATGGGAGTTTGCCCAACCAGTCCACATGTGCTTTGTGGATCTGGAGAAGGCATTCGACCGTGTCCCCCGTGGTATTCTGTGGGGGGTGCTTCGGGAGTATGGGGTTCGGGGCTCTTTGCTAAGGGCTGTCCGGTCCCTGTACGAACGGAGCAGGAGTCTGGTTCGCATTGCCGGCAGTAAGTCAGACCTGTTCCCAGTGCATGTTGGACTCTGGCAGGGCTGCCCTTTGTCACCGGTTCTGTTCATAATTTTTATGGACAGAATTTCTAGGCGCAGCCAGGGGCCGGAAGGAATCCTGTTTGGGAACCACAGGATTTCATCTCTGCTTTTTGCGGATGATGTTGTCCTGTTGGCTTCTTCAAACCAGGACCTTCAGCATGCACTGGGGCAGTTTGCAGTCGAGTGTGAAGCGGCTGGGATGAGAATCAGCACCTCCAAATTCGAGGCCATGGTTCTTGACCGGAAAAGGGTGGCTTGCCCTCTCCAGGTTGGTGGAGAAGTCCTGCCTCAAGTGGAGGAGTTTAAGTATCTCGGGATCTTGTTCACGAGTGAGGGAAGGATGGAGCGTGAGATCGACAGGCGGATCGGTGCAGCCTCCGCAGTGATGCGGTCGCTTTACCGGTCTGTCGTGGTGAAGGAGCTGAGCCAAAAGGCGAAGCTCTCAATTTACCGGTCGATCTACGTTCCGACTCTCACCTATGGTCATGAGCTTTGGGTAATGACAGAAAGAACAAGATCGCGGATACAAGCGGCTGAAATGAGTTTCCTTCGCAGGGTGGCTGGGCGCTCCCTTAGAGATAGGGTGAGAAGCACAGTCACTCGGGAGGAGCTCGGAGTAGAGCCGCTGCTCCTCCACATCGAGAGGAACCAGCTGAGGTGGCTCGGGCATCTTTTTCGGATGCCTCCTGGACGCCTCCCTGGGGAGGTGTTCCAGGCATGTCCCCCCGGGAGGAGGCCCCGGGGAAGACCCAGGACACGCTGGAGGGGCTATGTCTCTCGGCTGGCCTGGGAACGCCTCGGTGTTCTTCCCGAGGAGCTGGCCGAGGTGTCTGGGGAAAGGGAAGTTTGGGCTTCCATGCTTAGACTGCTGCCTCCGCGACCCGGTCCCGGATAAGCGGAAGAAGACGAGACAATTTAGGAATTGACTTTGTTTTAAAATCAACTTGTATTGGACAATTAAGCTGAAATTGCACCATTTGGTGTACGTTTTTCGTATGTATTCATGAATGCTTACGAAAATCTAGACGATCACATTGGAGTGTCCTTACTTACATGAGATGATGGAAATTTCCTCTACGCTGATGATGCTGCACTATGCAGTTGAACTCCTGAACAACTTAATTGTTTCTCAGATTCATGTGATAAGTTTGGACTTACAAATCAGCTTGGGGGGGGGGGGGGGGGGGAGCAGCCAACACTCACTCTTTCCTCATCGAAGACACAACTCTCAATGTTGTTGAAAAATTTACATACATCTTGGTTCCACACCGACTCATAAACACATTACTGGACATTGAAATCTCAACAAGACTTGGAAAAGCAGCCTCCACTTTCGGTTGTTTGACCAGTCAAGTGTAGCAGAACAAGCACCTGTCAGTACGCAACAAAGTAAGAGCCTATGAAGACTGTGTCTTAAGTGACTGCTGTCCAACATATCGCTCACAAGAATCTCGACTCAGTGCATTTCACACAAGAAACCTCATGTTAATCATTGGCAAGACACAGAAAGATAAGATAACCAATGAAGAACTCCTCAGGATTACTAACTCAGAATCACTCTCATCTAGGCTAAAATTTATACATCTTAGTTGGGCTAGACATGTCAACTGAATGCCACCTAACTGTATTCCTTATTCACTTTTACATGGTGTACTCAAGGATGGTGCTCGCCAAATTGGGAGGCCAAAACTGTGACTTAAAGATGTGCTGAAAAGGGACCTAATAGACCCCTTCGCAGCAAACGTCATTCATACGCAAGCGGAAATTGCGCGCGCAGCCTGGACTCAAAAAAGACTCAGCGAATGCCTAGTTGTTGTGTTGTCGGGTGTCAGAATCGTAGCAGTGATGGGGTTAAAATGTACAGAATTCCAGCAGGATCTCACCCATTCCAAAAAAAAAAAAAAATCGCCGACGTCTATGGCTACAAGCCATCAAACGTGTAGACTGGGATGAAAGCACTATCAAAAATGCGCAGGTTTGCAGCGCCCACTTCATCACAGGTAAGATCAGGCTATTTATTAAATCTTTCTTTTTTATTCTTTCTAGTCTTCGTTTATTGATGTAGCAAAATACTTTGGTAATGTTTGTCTGATTAGCTGGGTCATAGTTACACAATGTAATGAATATTGTTAGCATTTTAACTTAGCTTTGCATGCAATTTTGTTTGTAGGAGAGGTCTCGCTTGACTCAAGCAGTCCAGATTTTGTGCCATCATTATTTGTGTATGCCGAAAATCACAATTTTAAAGCAAGGATGGAAAGGTAAAATTGTGTGCCCTCACTCTAAATGCCAACTTACGTTGACTGCTCTAACCTACTGTAGCTCCCGCCCCGTTCAGTTTCATTTCTGGTCTCTGCCTCTCGCTTTTTACGCAGCTCTGATTTCTCTTAGCTGCACTCTTTACACTATCATTCCTTTCATGCCATTACCTCCTGCAAATTGCTGTTTAGTGTTGGTATTTGCTGTTGTAGCTAAAGCTAAAGGTACGGGTATATATCTGGCCATTGTATACCAGGGAACTTACTAACATCGTCCGTCCACTCTTTAATTAAATACGGATCCGGTAGGCGATGTCCACTTGTTAGAGTTAACTTATGTAGCATTCTCGATCTTGTAACGACAATTGTTTTGCATAATCTGACCGCTCATAATGCCGGTCTATGGGCAGCGCCATTGTTTGAGTCCAGGCTGCGCGCGCATCCTGGCAACGGTCGGTTTGTTTACAAACATGCGAAGGGGTCTATAGACTTAATATTAAAGTCAGAAAGCTGGACTCGAACAGCAAAGAACCATGATGTATGGAAACTTTGGGCCATGCTAAAACCCTCCAGAAACTGAGAGGAAAACATCTGAAATCTCCCAATAAATTATATGAAAAGAAGCCAAGTATTGTCATTTATGACAGATGCACGCCAACATCATCAAACGTAGCATTACAGTAATCTAAAGCTATGGTCACACTACAGCTCACGATGCTTTGGTGATGAAAATGAGGTGGTTTTGGTGAAGATGCATCGCGATATACAGGCGAGCGGTAAAAGTTGTGGTCACACAGCAGGCGAACACTTGACCATCACGCCTTCGCATGCTCAAGTGGCTGCACTCGCTCACAGGACCCAGTCGATATGGGAAACACCTGATGCTGATTTGAGTGCAATCAGCACGCGCATATAAGGACGCTATTTTCACAGAGGCTTTGTGAAGTATTATCACGGTCACGTTTGTTTCTAGCCATGTTTATGACTGCTTTTGGTTTCGTTTGCATTTTGCTTTTGTCTCTGCGAAAACAGTCTTTATATGTGCGTGCGGATTGCGCTCAAGTCAGCATCAGCTGTTTCCCATCACGACTGGGTCCCAGGCACGCGCACAACACGCTCCAAAGGATCACCAAATGTAAATGCACTTTAAGTCTCAGGCTACGTTTACATTAGACCGTATCTGTCTCATTTTCTTCGCAGATGCACTGTCCGTTTACATTAAACCGCCTGGAAACGCCGGGAAACGGGAATCCGCCAGCGTCCACGTATTCAATCCAGATCGTGTCAGCTCCGGTGCTGTGTAAACATTCAGAATACGCGGATACGCTGTGCTGAGCTCTAGCTGGCGTCTCATTGGACAACGTCACTGTGACATCCACCTTCCTGATTTGCTGGCATTGGTCATGTGACGCGACTGCTGAAAAACGGTGCGGACTTCCGCCTTGTATCACCTTTCATTAAAGAGTATAAAAGTATGAAAATACTGCAAATACTCATGCAAATACTGCCCATTGTGTAGTTATGATTGTCTTTAGGCTTGCCATCCTTCCACTTGCAAGTGGTAAGTGATATGCGCTGGGATCACACACACAGCGGCTCAGTCCCGAAAACACAGCTTGTTCACTTCACTCGCGTGCTCTGTGAGCTGCGCAAGGCCGGAGTGCGCACCCTCCAGAGGGCGCTCGCTGTTCAGGGCGGAGTGATTTGGAGCGCAGGATGCCTGCGGAGCCGAGCGTATCCGTGTATTGGTATTGCTGTGTGCACGCAAATCGTGTATTGGTGTTGCTGTGTGCACACTAATCGTGTATTGGTGTTGCTGTGTGCACACTAATCGTGTATTGGTGTTGCTGTGTGCACGCAAATCGTGTATTGGTGTTGCTGTGTGCACGCAAATCGTGTATTGGTGTTGCTGTGTGCACACTAATCGTTTTAAAAACGTTAATCTGATGATCCGCTGATACGGTCTAATGTAAACATGGGCTCAGTGAAAGTTAGGCTATGCCGAGCTGCTGTATTGATGAGGCTCCCGCGAGCATTGGGGACATGAATTTGAAACAAATGCATCTCAAAAGGCTCAACAAATGCTCCCCGAGCTTTGGGAAGCATTCCCAAACCTGTCTGCGAGTATTCGCTGCTTAGTTTACCAACGAAAACATCGCCATCAAATTTCAATGCACGCATGCATGGAAATTTTTCGCGACATTTTTGGCCACTCACGAGGGAGGTGGAGACACAACAAAAAACAACTCGTGAAGCTCGGAGAACAATTGGTGTGTATTGCACAAATGGTGGCAATGCTACCAATTTTACATGGCCAAGTATTCATAAATCCATCATGAGCTATAGTGTGGCCAGAGCCTAAGCTGGCATTGTAGTAAAATAAACATGTGTACACAAGTTCAAAATTGGACTGTGAAACTAAGAAATAAACATTTGCGGGGGGGGGGGCTGAATATTTTATCAATACAGTCAGTCAATGTTAATCTCACAGTGACTGATTTACATAAGACATCTCACCCTGGGAGATCTCTCAGTCTGTTCATTACTAATCCTCTCTCAGAACAAAAGATTGCTCGTTAAAGTTTTATTGAAAATAAATAGTTCTTTATTTTGAAACAGAACATGATAAAGAGAAAATTTTAAAAGATCTTTACGCATCTTTTAAATCTTTAAAGCTGTTCCCCCCCCCGTTACTGGTCACTAAAGACTTCGCAAATAAGGATCAAGTGAGCAACATGCATCATCGTACCGTATTCATAGTATTAAAAAAAAAAAAAAAAAAAACAACAACAACAGGCGTAACTGGATTCATGTGCCAAACCAACTACATGCAAATGCAACAGTTATGTTGGTTGGTATCTTGACAACACTCCTACAAGCATGAAATTATTATAGGGTACTGAAAGGAATCATTGTTCTGTGTTACTAAAGCAAATCTAACCCACATGACCTGCATTACACAGGGTGTTTCCCAACTTTTCTCCCAATCAGACCTGTTATCTCAGATAAATTCATTGGAATGGGAATGCTAATAGACTGATTATGGGTGCACTTTGGGGGGCCTCTGATCTTATCAGCGATCCATGCATGTGTGTTACTTACAAGCTTCCCGGCTAATGAAGGGTGGTCCAGGGCTCTGCTGAGATGGAGGGGGGTTGGGCGTCCCTACCAGTTTGCTCTTGGCCATCTTGGTGTTGGCTTTGGCGAACTCCAGCCGTAAAGTCTGGGGAATCTCCGGGTCGAAGCGAACTCCCTTAAGAAATAGCCGGGAAAAAAAAGTCCCTTACAGAAGCTTTGACACACACACACACACACACACACACTGTTAAACAACAAGATACATCCTTCATGCCTCTTCCATAACCATCATCAGTTGTCCCAGTAGCTTGGGTAATTATATTATTGATGTACTGTATCAGTATTCAGGAATTAATGGGAATATATTGAGCAAATATATTGATCAGAATGTGCTCAGCAAAGGCTGCAAAAACAATACAGTGCCTGAGAAAATGCCAAGAACATATGTTGTAAATAATAAATACAAAATTAACTTTGTAGTTTTCTTCTCAATGGTTCCTGACTTTTCCGAAACCCTGAATTTTTTTCTTCACAAATCCGGTCAAAACTTTTTTTTTTTTAAAAAGGAGCCAGCTCACACTGCCCAGAATCCAATTCATGGTTTTTGTTTACTGTTTATTTTTTGAAAGCATGTGACTGCTATGTGCGAGCTCTCTGTGCAGCAAAACCTCCACAGATTCATTGTCCATGATCCCGTTGAAACCCATCTTGAACTTTTTCTTGATCTACGTATTATACATGGACACTCTGAACAAAATATACCCTATCTTTTCTTTCCTTCGTGGCCACCCACGAGACGGCCGAGGCGGGTTCAGTACCATTACAATGGAATAACCATGCGAAAACAAAAAGGATCAGCTGAAAGAATTTAAAATGACAAAATACTTAAAATATAAATATATATCTTCAATTTCATGTTGGCCTACAAGTTCACTGAATTGTTGAAGACAGTTTTTGGAATATCGCAAGCAGCATCGAAAATGGAGACTCTTGACTACTTGGCGCAGAGGATTCTGGGAAGGATGAGCCGGCCCCTTTAAATGTTGAATGCAAAGCAGAACTCCATGTCATTCAGTTTGGGGTGCGTCGTCTGCACCCTTCCTAGAATTCCACCTACCGTCAAAAGGATGTTCAAACATGGCAAAAAAACATTTAGAATCACATTTCAGTCAGCATATTTTACACTGACATGATCACACACTGGACATTTTACAATAAATACTACAAGTATAGTACTATTAAAATATAAAGAAATATCTATTGGGTCAACTGGAATGGGCTCGGCTACATAAAGGACACAACAGAAGGTTGACATTGCATCATATCTTTGGCACAGTAAGTAGTCTCTTGTTAGTGGCCAGCTGACTGCATGGTATCCGACGGTATGCATTCGTGCTACAATCCGGACACGCTTTACGCACTGCCGGCATCTTCACAAAGTGTTGTGGCACTGAAGAGAGAAACAGGCTTCAGTCAGTTATGTGTCACTTTCCTTTAATACACAGTGCAAAAGCCTGAACAAGACTAAACACATCCACTCATTTCCCTAACTGAATAACTGTAACACCACTTCTTCTGATTTATACCTTTTTTAAACAAATCAGAGTTTAAAGAAGCAGATTGCAAGCACTTGGAAATGTCATTGTCTGTAGCAGTACAGCCTAACTGCTGTACTAACAGTATATTGTCAGACTGATACATCGCCATCCCCTTTATTGGCTCTAAATAGATTCCACTGCAGCAAATATCTGTTTAAGAAGAAAAAGTCATTTTCTCAGACAGAAAAAGCTGGAGTTAGACATAACACGCATCAGACTGTCTCTGCAAACACTGAAGAAGAATGTTGGCCGGGTCGCTGTGGCTACCAGCACGGTCAGAATCAATATTAGATATCCGCGCCATGGCCCGAGACAAACACGCTTAAAATAACCACACCGTGTTTTTCCTCTGAATTTCAGCAATAGGACATGAAACTGTATGGAGCATAAACAATAGGCCACTTCAGGTCCCACAAAGACATGGTTTGTCAAGAAAGAAAAAGTCGCCTCAGGCGACATGAACCCAAAATCAACTTTGCATAAGAGGATTGCAAACAAAGACGCACACATACATCCACCTTACTCACTTCCTCCATTTCTCTTGTCTCAGCCATGATTTAGGAAGGTTAAAAAATAATAATAAAAAAAATAAAATAAAAACCTTTAACAAGCACGCTGAATATACAGGGTTGAGGTCAGGACATGAAAAAAGACCGGGCGAATTCTTCAGTCCAGGTTCGTACAGCCACAGATTCCATTTCTTGGCTGAAAGGCGTGATATCTGATTGTGGTCTTCTGTTGCTGTATCCCATCCACTTCGTGCTTCGACATTTTGTGCATTCTGAGATGCTTTTCTGCTCACCATGTTTGTAGAGAGTGCTTATTTGAGCTCTAAAGCCTTCCTGGAAGCTCAAACCAATCTGCTCATTCTCCTTTGAGCTCTCTCATCAAGAAGTTGTTTCCACATGCAGATCTGCTGCTCAGTGAATGCTTTTTGTTTTTCGCACCATACCATGGTCAAAGTTACTGAGATCATGGATTATCCATCATGGACAATCCTGAACACCCTCTCCACCACACACTGTACAGACAGAGGAGCACTTTCTCCAACAGACTGTTACAGCTTCGCTGTCATAGGGACGGATACAAGAAATCTTTCCTGCCCCAAGCAATCATCCTGTACAATAACTCCCCTCTGTCTGACAGAGAGAACTCTTGACCTCTCTGCTGTATAGTCCTGTTTATAACCCTGGTCCTCCTCTAACTTTTGCCAGAGCTATCTGTTTACTCTCAGTCACTTTGCACCGTTAGCTTATTTGTTTTTGTGGCTATTGCCTCATATAGAGGCGCTAGCCACTGTGTTACCATCACTGTGCATGCGCATAAGCATTACAATCACCAGAACAGTGAATCGTGATCTCACAATATGAACAGTTGATCTCGCGTTATCAAAAAGGTACACAAGAATGAGTACAAGAATGTAAGAATGAGTGTAACAATAGCAAAACTTCGTAACCAATTAGGACTTATCCTGATCAAGTTCGATTACCCGTTCTATTTCTTGATAAACTTCAGAACTAATCAGAACTAGAAATGAAAGAAGAAAAACCTCGCTATAACTTCGTAGTATTGGAAGATAATTGGCAGATAAAAAGACAAATTAAATTCACCTCGTTGTTTGCCACGGCTACTGATTCGATATCAAGCAAGTGGTGTCTATTTTAAGAAAATTTGCCTTTTGATTATCACAGCTTTTGTTTGATTCTTCTGAAAGGTCAAATGAAAGGTTTTCCAAGTTGGTTTTTTGCGGTTTGTTTGAGCTTTTTGGCAGATATTTAGGCTAAGAATTCCAGCCATTCAACAAGAGCTGTAATGAGTACTTATGTTTTTCAATGACTAAATTTTTTTGAATAAATTTCTGATATATTCTTTGACAAATGTGAAAACGGAGTAAAAGTATAATTGGTCAAACTTCTATTTGCTTTAATTTTTTAAATTTTAATCTCTTTACACTTGTGAAACAAAATGTGCTCATTAGTACTAAATAACGCTTCTAAGACAATTTATGAACAAGTGCTTTCTTACCATTTTGAAAACCGATATAGTTCACAACACTGTTTTTTGAACAAAGCCCTGATGCTGCTCACAGCTTGGTGATGCTTGCAAGAGATGAGTATAATTGACAACATGTATATATGCTATATTTTTACTGTATGAACATTGTATCAGAAAACAATTTTATTTATAAGCAGTAGCCACATGTACCCATAGGGTACCTCCATCCATCCATTATCTGTAGCCGCTTATCCTGTATAGGGTCGCAGGCAAGCTGGAGCCTATCCCAGCTGACTATGGGCGAGAGGCAGGGTACACCCTGGACACTCACATTCACACCTACGGTCAATTTAGAGCCACCGATTAGCCTAACCTGCATGTCTTTGGACTGTGGGGGAAACCGGAGCACCCGGAGGAAACTGGGGAGACATGGGGAGAACATGCAAACTCCACACAGGAAGGCCCCCGTCGGCCGCTGGGCTCGAACCCAGGACCTTCTTGCTGTGAGGCAACAGTGCTAACCACTACACCACCATGCCACTCATAGGGTACCTATTTTTATTTATTTATCTATCCATCTTCCATTCAATATTGCCACCTTTGCACAGTTTTTAATCTTCATTTATCACAATTCTTGTTTGTAGTACTATTAACACACATTCGTTTGTAGCAATGTTTGTAGCACTATTAACACAATGCACATACATTTTTTTAATCATTACATTTTTATCTGTATATTGTATAGATGGCTTGGGGTTTTTTTTGGTTCTTTTTTTTTTTAATTCTATTTTATGTTGTACAGTGTGTCTTTTTCCACATGCCTGATAACTTGCTGCTGTAACAAAACAATTTCCCAGCTTAGGCTCAATAAAGTAAATCGATCGATCTATCCATCTATCCATCCATCTATCCATCTATCTATTTATCTATCACATATTTCCTCATTCTGATGTTTGATATGAGCATAAAATGAAGCTCTTGGTCTATACCTGCATGGTTTTATGCATTGTGCTGCTTCCATATGGTTGATATATACAATATATTGCCAAGTAGTAAACAATACAGCAAGGCTAAAGAGGCAATATATGGTAGATGTAATAGTTTTACTGTCGTATCTTGCTGATTCAGCTATATTTGAGGACGCTCGGCATGCGGAGTTCCTCAGGGGTGTATTCTAGTCCATTCATCTGTATTACTCTTACGCAACGTCCTGATTCTCTTGGACAGAATGGTACCGAATAGGATAATGTGGGCTCTTATTCTTAATGCCCTTAAATTTACTGTAGTGCATACATTTATTATCATTTGTGTAGCTATTCACAATGTCTCAGCCCTACCACAAGATCATCACTAACCAGATATTATTCAGGTAGTGGACCATTTTTAGCTTGACACTGGCTTGTTAGTGGCATGCTAGTGGGTGTGCTGCTTTTATGTCAGACATAGCAGCGTATATTGGAAAGCGCCTTAATTACCAAACTAATTTTTAAAAAATAAAATAAAATTATACTTACGTTCAGGGCATTCTTGGCTGCTTCAGCCTCTGATCTGCTGTCGAAGCTCACGAAGCCAACTGGCTACAGAACAGAAACGGAAACAAAGACCAAAAGAAGAGTGTCAGTGGACCAAAATAAATAAATAAAAGCTTTTCATTTTTTTAAGGTATTGTGGCAGCGGGGGCGTGGTCAAGCGCCGGTCTGTGACAGGAGGGCGGAGTCGGGGAAGGTAAGTGGCAGAATCGCTACACCTGAGGGTAATTAACCTGTGTTTGTGTGTGTTTTCCCCAGTAAACCGCCCTCTACTTAAGGAGGGAGAGGGAGAGCGGAAGGGAGCTCTCTCCCCAGCCGGACGACTTGTGTGTGTGTGTGTGTGTCTGTCTGTGTGCGTGGCTGAGAGAGTGGTGTATGCGTCTGAAAAGAGCAAATAAAAAAAGTCATTGAATTTTACTCTGTCCTGCCGTCCTCTGTGCTCCACCCACACGCGATTCTCGCTACAGGTATGCTCATTATGACAGGAATACAGTACGTCACCTTGCGTCTGAGGTTCTTTTGAAATTGAACTGCACTTTATCAGAAAACAAAAACTGCTTTTTTTTTTTAAACTTGTACAAAGAGATTCTTTTGTATACTGTGATTAAAAATAGGACTCTCTGACGTTTTTGACCTTGTGGGGACATTTGGCTGATCCCCACTGTTTGTTTTTTTTGATGACAAAACTGATGCTTTATAAAAAATTAAATCCCATTTCATTCCAGAGGTTAAGGGTACAGTGGTGCTTGAAAGTTTGTGAACCCTTTAGAATTTTCTATATTTCTGCATAAATATGACCTAAAACAACATCAGACTTTCACACAAGTCCTAAAAGTAGATAAAGAGAACCCAGTTAAACAAATGAGACAAAAATATTATACTTGGTCATTTATTTATTGAGGAAAATGATCCAATATTACATATCCATGAGTGGCAAAAGTACGTGAACCTTTGCTTTCAGTATCTGGTGTGACCCCTTTGTGCAGCAATAACATTTCTGGTAACTTGATCAGTCCTGCACACTGGGTTGGAGGAATTTTAGTAGAGATGCACCGATTGCAATTTTTTGGGCCGATTCTGATTTTCCATGGAGTGTGACCTGCCGATACTGATTTTGGCCGATTCCGATTTCATTTTTTCAAACCACTTCAAAGCACACACAAAGACTATTTTCTTTTTATCTTTTCTTTAATAGAACATTCTGCCAGATTTTCAGTAATAAATTTTCAACACCTCAAAAAGGTTGAAAACAAACAAAAAGACATTGTTCTTTGTAAAATCTTTCTTCATGTTTGGTATTAACATTAATTCCTGAAATAGGAAATTCACACAAACTTTTTCTTTTCCCATCCAATATCTGGCACAAAAACAACTTCCCCCCCTCACAGGGCTCTACAGTGCGCACATTTCACTCGCATTTGCGAGCGAATTTTTCGGCATGCGAACGACGAAAAAAAAAAAACGCGCATTCATGCGAGGGCTTCTTGAGGCCAACAATTTAGGAAAGCACTGAGCACAGACGCAACGAGTTTAACATTCTAAAATGTATCAAACGTTAAACTGCAAAGTATGTAAATCCAGCGCTGGATAGCCTACCTAATATAGTGTAACGAGTAACGGCCTGTATTGTAAGTGTGTGTGTTCAGTGTTGTGTACACGTGTGTGTGTGTGTTCTGCCTGCGCCTTGCTCCCTGTCTGTAGTTGCGTGCATTGTCTCAGTCTTGCACTGCAGTGGTTCCCACGGTAGCCGGGGGTGGGGGTGAGGGGTGAAAAAGTTACATTTTTTTTGCCGTTCTGCCATGCTAGTGCGTTTTACCGGGACATGAGATTTCAGCATTTTTATTCTTCTCGGTCTGTAGCTTGAATAAGTTTAGGCTACTGAATAACACTTTCAGTTAAAGTTGAGTCTGGTGCTTTTGTGCTGACGCTACAATAGCCTACTATCACAATAAATATCCCCCGTAACATTTCCCGTTTTCTACTCATCTTTCTGTGATTGCCCCTCTTTCCCACGGTTGTATGTTGTGGGTGTGGCATTAGGTGGGAAAAGTGCTTTTTAGGGATTCATCAGATCATTCAACTGAGAGATAACAGAGCTGGTTCGGACCGAGCTGAGAAATATATTCGCTATGCAGAGAATAACTGCGTTTTTTAAAAGCAATGATGGTGGAAACAAGAATAAAAGAATGGATGAGGAAGAAAGTGTAGTGAAGAAAGCTAGAATGACGGGAGAAGGTGCAGGAAAATTATATAATATGGAAAGCACACACCCCAGTGCAAACATTTAGATGGGAACATACAACACAGCAGAAAAACAAATAATATACAGTATATACAAATGGTGCATGTCACAACACAGCAGAAAAACAAAGAATATATATACACAACTGGGCATGTTGAGTTGCAGATGTTAATTGCACATTAGTTATAGAAACTCAGTTTAGCTACAAAACTCAGGATATTGCACTGTATTTGGTATTGCATTGTATTGGGTATGGATGTAAAAGTGTAGAAATATAAATATAAAATATACAAAAGCTATAAAAACTAAAAAGTTGCTCTGTGAGGTTGCACTGTAATAAGTATTGCACTGTATCAGGTAGGTGTGAGAATATTGTCCTTTTAGGTCCTTGTTGGTGCATTGTTGCACCTGCCAGAAGTGGCATCAGTCAGTGCATGTAATTAGCCTTTTTCACATTACGTCACTTGCAGAAGAACCTCACATCCGTTTTCAGCCTTTTGAATGGAAGAAGAGGCGGCATGCTAATCTGCTGGCTAACAAGTAGCAACCATAGAAAGTCAGTAAACTTCCTTTACAAAACAAGGCAGATGGGTGACTGGAATGGTCGCTAACAATACGTAATGATAAACAACAATGCGCAATATTATCATCAATCTTATCTGTGAATGACAGTTTTGTTAACATGTTGCCGCCGTATACCTCTTCTTCCATTCAAAAGGCTGAAAACGAATACGAGTTCCCCTGCAAGTGACGTAATGTGAAAAAGGCTAATTGTTCAAGGTGGTTATGGCCTGTGGGAAAAAACTGTTTTTGAGTCTGTTGGTCCTTGCTTTGATGCACCTGTAACGCCTGCCTGAGGGCAGCAAGTCAAAGAACTCAGAGCCAGGGTGGGAGCTGTCCTTGATGATGTTGTTAGCTCTGCTCTCTGTTTAGCTACTGTTTGTTCATTCATTCAGTTGTTCGTTATTCATTCATTCATTCTCAATTGAATTTTGCATTTTATGTGTTGGTGTGTCTAAGGTTTGCGCTGCAATAAACCTTTAAAATGAAAGCCTACTTGTGCCCCCATTTTTTCCCTGTGCTCCTAAAATTTTTTACTTAGGAGCACGTGTGCTCCTGAAAAAAAAAAAGTTAGTGTAGAGCCCTGCCCCCTCATATATTATTTGCCTATGGAACACACTTTCATAAGCCTATTTAGATCTGAAAACTTATGCCTTATGGAACAACCCATTTCTTCATTCAGTATCAAAATACAAAAATAATTTCCAGTCATACTTATACCACAGCCATTCTATCATCTTTGTCAAATGTGTATTTGTAGAGTAATTTCCAATGGAATCAAGTGCAACCAATGTCGTAAAACAAACAAAAAGACATTTTTTTCCTCTCTCTCTTTGTACAAATCTAACTAGATGTTTGGTAATAGGCTAACATATTAATTCCTGTAATGGGAAATTCACACAACCACAAACATTTTCTTCTTTTCACATCCAATATCTGACACACACACACACAAAAAAAAATTCACTATATTTGGATATATTGCTTTGGAACACTTTCATATTTAGGTCTGAAAACTTAACCCTTATGAAACAGCCCTTTTCTTCTTCCCACATTCAGTAACAAAAAATACAAAAATAATTTTCAGTCATACTGCCATATGCTATTATATCATATTTGACAAATGTGTATTTGTATGGTCTTTTTCAATGAAAACAGGTGATACACTTGCCATATACGGATATACAATTATCAAATAAATAAAATAAATAGGTGAAACTTAAATAAAAGTGCATGTAAGAGTGTTAATCTATTAGTCAGTAAACGCACACTTGACTATTGTAATTACTTGTGCATTAATGGCAAGTTTTTCTTTGAAAACAGAAGCATTTCTACCTTGTCACCAGAGAGTCTGTTTCTTCTGTCATCCACCACATGTCCAGCCAAGCTTTGTTAACTTTTTAATCTTTGTTAACGGCGCGCAAGCCGGAGCTGGTTAGGCGCGCAGGACTGACACTGTTCTGCGCAAGTGCAACACAATCGCACTAGAAAGCATGTTCAAGCTGCCAGTGTAGCTGCAGTCTTTTTAGTTGCGAATTACGAATATTTCCACTTTCATCTCTATATGATGCACAAGTTTTGATCGGCAGAAAATCGGCATATTTTAATTTTGACCGGCCGGTCGCCGGTCATGGCCGATCACGTGAAAATCGGCCGATTCCGATCTGCAGCCGGTCAATCGGTGCATCACTGGTCAATAAAATAAAATTATTTTAGCTCATTCCTCCATACAGAACAGCTTCAACTCTGGGATGCTGGTGGGTTCCTTGGTAGAATGACTTATGTGCTTAGGGTCGTTGTCTTGCTGCATGACCCACCTTCTCTTGAAATTCAGTTCATGGACAGATGTCCTGACATTTTCCTTTAGAACTCGCTGGTATAATTCAGAATTCATTGTTCCATCAATGATGGCAAGCTGTCCTGGCCCAGATGCAGCAAAACAGGCCCAAACCATGATACTACCACCACCATGTTTCACAGATGGGATAAGGTTCTTGTATTGGAATGCAGTGTTTTCCTTTCTCCAAACATAACACTTCTCATTTAAACCAAAAAGTTCGATTTTGGTCTTATCTGTCCACAAAACATTTTCCAATAGCCTTCTGGCTTGTCCACATGAATGTTCTTTTTGGAGAGCAGTGGCTTTTTTCTTGCAACCCTGCCATGCACGCCATTGTTGTTCAGTGTTCTCCTGATGGTGGACTCATGAACATTAGCCAATGTGAGAGAGGCCTTCAGTTGCTTAGAAGTTACCCTGGGGTCCTTTGTGACCTTGCCGACTATTACACGCCTTGCTCTTGGAGTGATCCTTGTTGGTCAGCCACTCCTGGGGAGGGTAACAATGGTCTTGAATTTCCTCCATTTGTACACAATCTGTCTGACTGTGGATTGGCGGAGTCCAAACTCTTTAGAGATGGTTTTGTAACCTTTTCCAGCCTGATGAGCATCAACAACGCTTTTTCTGAGGTCCTCAGAAATCTCCTTTGTTCGTGCCATGATACACTTCTACAAATATGTGCTATGATGATCAGACTTTGATAGATCCCTGTTCTTTAAATAAAACAGGGTGCCCACTCACACCTGATTGTCATCCCATTGATTGAAAACACCTGACTCTAATTTCACCTTCAAATTAACTGCTAATCCTAGAGGTTCACATACTTTTGCCACTCACAGATATGTAATATTGGATCATTTTCCTCAATAACTAAATGACCAAGTATAATATTTTTCTCTCATTTGTTTAACTGGGTTCTCTTTATCTACTTTTAGGACTTGTGTGAAAGTCTGATGTTTTAGATCATATTTATGCAGAGATATAGAAAATTCTAAAGGTTTCACAAACTTTCAAGCACTACTGTATATTAAGGTGTAGCACAGTACTAATTAAGTTCATTAATAAATCAGTGGAACGTTCTCAGACAGATAGTAAGACAAGCATGCGCACGTGTGTGTGTGTGTGATGAACAGGAGAGAAAAATGTGCAGGGAGGATGAGGCCATTCAGAGTTCATTCACTAGAAAGAGGGAGAGCTATATACGCACATTTTCCTCTCTCCCTTTCTTTCTTTCTGGTCACTCTATCACATTTACTTTTCTTCTCTCCCTCTCGCTTACCCACAGTTTCCTTTAATTCTCTCTCTTTCTTTGGATCACACACTTCCTCACTCCCTTGTGAAGGAACACAGGGCTGTTATTAATAGTGACTCTGAGCCATACTGCTATATATGGCCATGTCTTTGTGTCTCTTGAGAGGCCTGGAATTGACTGATTTACATTAATGCTGTCATCTCCTTCTGCTAGAACGCGCGCACACACACACACACACACACACACACACACACCGACTGACTGTTCTGGGAAACCTCTGATGATACAGGCTGAAGGGTTTTTTTTCCTCCTCCACAGGAAGTCAGTGATGTTCCTTCCTGGTGTTTTAGATTGATAAGCAAACTTTTGGATGTGAAACACTTCAACGTTCATTTCTTCAGCCGTATAAAGGGAGAAACACTCAGGAGAAATATATATATATTTATTTTTTTATTTTTATTTTTTTAAATCTCTAGTGGACATGTAATTGTACTTCTTTCAGCGATTTATGGGATGGGCGTGTTGGAGACATGCATTGAATAAATACATGAGGAAAGTTATCTATATTTTTCCGTGTGCAAAGCTCTTGGTGAAGGAGTTTTTCAGCTGCATACTATATTGTACATACTACACCATTAAATCACATACACTTGCAGCTAATGGTCCAGTTCTCGGTAACATGCTGTTCACAAGCTCGAGTTACTCAGGAACAAAGTGGAACCTAATGAGAGATGAAGACTAATCCTGTGACTTGGAAGGGTTAAAACAAGCACTTGGATGATGGAAAATTTACCAGAACGAATGAAATTCTAATAGACTTTGTGGGTTGAAAACCATGTTGTATGAGAAGAAAACAATGTCAATTTATTATTTGAATAAAACATTGAATGAACTCTGAATGCTCCAATTCTGTCTGTACGCACGCGCGCACACACACACACACACACACACACACACACACAGTCTCAGCTAATTTGCACATCTGAAGTGTATATAGTGCTGCTGTGCGAGTGTGATCCTCTAGAGCTAGATATGAAACCTTCTGTAGATCCTTGTGGGAATTTATCCATCAAAACAAAATGAGACAAGCAACACCAGTACAAACACATGCAGCTCTGCTGAAACACAAACAGCAAATATCCAATGACAGCTGTGCTTTTACTGTATTTCAAGCCAGCTGTCCTCAGATCTAGCACTTGGTTGAAGACTTCTTATTAGAGTTATTATATTACAATTAACATTTATTCCACGAAATCGAGTCATACATGAGTTTACAGCTATAAGCCATGTACGACAAGATTGAGGGGAATACCTGTTTTAGTCTATCCACATTCACTGGATTTTGAGAAAACAGAGTATTTTTAGTTTTTGCAAATTCGATAAATAAAAACTTTATACAAAACATCCGACAAAATCATTTCCTTTTAGTATGTAAATAAACGGGTGAAATGACAATAGCAATTTGTGAAAAATGCGAAAATAATTCTTCAAAAATAAAAAAAGGTACGTTCTTACCATCAAATACTTTTATTCCATATTTTGTTGCTTTTTTGTATTTTGGGGGTTTTGTTTTCGAGTAGAGTTTTTATTTCGTCCTCAGTTCGTTCAGCAACACGCCCCGCCATTTTGCTTTTCTCTACTCATGGTATATGAGCCGATATCCTAGTCGTAGCTAATCTGAGCGCACGATTGCTCGTATCCAGTGAATGTGGATAGAATAATGTTTTTTTTTATAAGTTGCTCACTAATAACTAGAACATCAGAACGTCATCAGGGCTCTTGTAACTTATTAAAGAACAATCTAACAAATCCTAATTTGTGCTTAGCACATGAGAATCAAAATCAACAGAGACCACATGATCTAAATACAAACAATATGAGCTTTACATGTTATTTCATATGACATGCAGAATGTATGCAAAAATTCATACAGTATATAGAGACAAGTTACCTCTCAGTATCTCACCTGCTTTGATGTAAGTTTGATCAGCGACCCTTCATATCCCTAAGACGACAAAAATAAATAAATAAATAAATAAATAAATAAGACCCACAATGATGACCATCATCATCTACTACTAATTTCAAAATGCCAGTTATTCATACCAGTCAACCCATAAGGAATAGGCGTAAATATTACGGATTTTTTTTTTTGTCAGGCTTACGGACATATTCTAATAGTCTTACGGATTCCTAGTTTTTCACCAAAACATTTTTATCCTGCAAGTACTTCTTCCATGTGGCCACCGTGCACATGACATGCAAAACAAGAAATAGACAATTGAACCCAAAACCATCGTGTTATGCAGGCAGAAGGTCTCATTCGCAACATCTCAGCTATTATGGCCCCGCGGTCAGGTTTGCTAGGCGTTTGAAAGCTCAGACTTCGATATCAAGATCATACTCAAAAGTCAAGCATCTGCATGAAACCGAATAACGTTTCTAGATGTGCAGCCTCCCAGTACAATCAGGAGCACTGATTTGATGGACTTCACCTTGAACTTCATGAAGTGAATTATAGGATGGACATGATCATGAACTTCATAGAGCAAAGTATGATGTGGAAAAAAGTGCTATTGAAGTTTTTCCCTTGTTTCTTTTTCAATATATTATGCCTCAAAGACAACATATAGTTGTCTCATTTTTTGCTGGTAGGGATTTTTTGTGGGTGACACGGTGGTGTAGTGGTTAGCACGGTCACCTCACAGCAAGAAGGTCCGGGTTCGAGCCCCGTGGCCGGCGAGGGCCTTTCTGTGGAGTTTGCTGTTCTCCCCATGTCCGCGTGGGTTTCCTCTGGGTGCTCCGGTTTCCCCCACAGTCCAAAGACATGCAGGTTAGGTTAACTGGTGACTCTAAATTGACCGTAGGTGTGAATGAGAGTGTGAATGGTTGTCTGTGTCTGTGTGTCGGCCCTGTGATGACCTGGCGACTTGTCCAGGGTGTACCCCGCCTTTCGCCTGTAGTCAGCTGGGATAGGCTCCAGCTTGCCTGCAACCCTGTAGAACAGGATAAGCAGCTGCAGATAATGGATAGATACAGCCCCGCCTAGCAGTATTGGCACCCCTTAATTTTATTCACAACTTTTGTAATATCTCCAGAAATGAATGGAAATGGACACAATTTGTAATACCAAGATCTTTTAATTGAAGGTCCAAAGGAACTGAAAAGTTGTTTTCGTTCAAAATAGGCATTTTAATTTCTAAGACAACAAAAAACAGAAATACAGCAGGTGCAGGAACATTGGCACCCCTCCTTAGTATTTGGTTGCACACCCTTTGGCAGCGATGACGGCCTCCAAACGTTTCCTGTAGCCATCAATGAGCTTCTTGCATTTGTCTTGTGGTATTTTCTCCCCCTCTTCCTTCGCTATGCGCTCTAGGTCTTGGATATTTGAAGGATTCCTTCTGCCAATGGCAGATTTCAACTCCCCCCAAAGATTCTCAATTGGATTAAGGTCAGGACTCATTGCTGGCCATTTCAAAACAGTCCATTTTTTCTTTTCTAATCATTTTTGTGTGTTTTTAGATGTGTGTGTTTGGGGTCTTTGTCCTGCTGGAGTACCCAAGATCTTCGCCTCAAACCAAGCTTTCTTACACTGGGCAGGACATATTGCTCCAAAATCTGTTGATAATCTTCAGATTTCATAATCCCTATGACACGGGTAAGGCCTCCAGTTCCAGATGCAGCAAAGCAGCCCCACAGCATTATTGATCCTCCACCATGCTTGATTGTTGGTAGGGTGTTCTTTTCTTTGAATGCTTCATTGCAGCGCCTGTAAACATACTGCCTGTGAGAATTCCCAAAAAGCTCTACTTTTGTCTCATCTGTCCACAGGACATTTTCCCAGAAGGACTGTGGCTTGTCCAGGTTCTCTTTCGCAAACTCCAGACGCTCCTTTTTGTGTCTTTTTTTCAATAATGGGGACTTCCTTGGCCTCCGCCCATGTAGCGCTGTTGTGTTGAGTGTGCGCCTTATGGTGCTTCTTGAAACAGTTACCCCAGACTGTTCCAGGTGGGCCTGCAGGTCCGTAGATGTTAACTGAGGTGATTCTGCCACCAATCGCACCAACCTTCGACGACTTCTATCAGTGATTTTTCTCTTACCCCCACGCCTTGACAGTTCCATGCTTCAAATATTTCTTAACATTACGCACTGTTGACACAGGGATACCAAGCTCTTTGGAGATGGCTTTATATCCTTTGGAGCTCTTGTGTTTGTCAACAACTGCATTTCTTGTTTCTTCAGACAGCTCTTTTGTCTTCACCATTATGAAAAAGGGACTGAGTGAAACAGTTGGTTTTTCAAAACACAAATCTCATCATTCATTGGCCATTTCATGTCACATGGGCACAGACAGGTCTTCACAGGTGATTTCCATTTGTAATTTACCATAGGTGAGTCAAATTAGGTTTAGTTAGGTTAGGTTTTAGGACTAACAGCAAAGGGTGCCAATACTAGTGATACAGCAAGATTTACCTTTTTCATTTTTTTTCACTCTAATTGTTTATTTTTTTTTATTTTGTTGATACTTTGCTCTTTTATATTAACCACGAGCTATCTGTAGAAAAATTCTGCATCACTACATCACTTTTGTTCAGGAGATGCTTAACTTTAAGTACATAAACTTCAAGGGTGCCAATACTACTAGGCGGCACTGTAGATAGATGGATGGATGGATTTTTGTCTTCACCAAGGGTTTTTGTGAGGGCTTATAAAGCTGGACTCCAAAATGGGTTGACAGGTATGCATATTTACAGACAAAAGTAAAAATCTTTATCCATTATTGAAACAATGCAAAGCATCATGTTGTGCTGTGAGTTGAGCCGTGAGTTGAGCCATTTTAAACAAAGATTTTAGAGCGCGCAGCCACACACACTTTCTGTAGATCATGTGAAAATAAATATATTTATTTTGCATCGCGAGGTCTCATGTCTGATCCAGTTTCTGTCAGTGACAGAGGAAGCACACTTTGCATTTTCTCTGCAGAAATAGTCTAGTTCCAGCTTATGCTTTCTTTTTAGCATCAGTGTGGCATTTACAGTATATGCTACACAATGAGGCATACCTATTTAAAAACTGACAAATTCAGTAAAAATACATGTAAAACTAGTAAAATTATGATATAAACAGAGAATATAAACAGCTGAGTTGCTCCAAGTGACCACTAACTGAGGTCATCGCGTACGTCTACCACAGGAAGCCCATCCGGTCTCCAAAAATGAAAGTTT
Organism: Neoarius graeffei; assembly: GCF_027579695.1. Classification (NCBI taxonomy): domain Eukaryota; kingdom Metazoa; phylum Chordata; class Actinopteri; order Siluriformes; family Ariidae; genus Neoarius; species Neoarius graeffei. The sequence continues at coordinate 61,689,181 of NC_083571.1, forward strand.
GATTTTTGAAATTTACAACTAATTTGAGGTATTATCTAGAAATTGAGAGAAGGGTGTCTGATGGCCAAGCAAAAAACTGCTAGGGGGGGTCCAGGGGCATGTTGCCCCAGGAAAATTTGAAATATTGAAGCAAATTTGGGGCCCTCTGGTGCAATCTTGGCATGAAAAAGCAGTTAGGAAAAGCTCTTAAAATAAGGTCTTTTAGGTAGTGAATTTCTGAAAAAGGAATCAGTTGTCAACTCAAATCATTTCAAGAAAATTCTTTATTTTATGCCATTTTATCACACATGTAGCCTTTGTGCCGAATTTTGCAATGCTCAGTCCTGATTAGCATGGTGTGGTAAATTAGCAATGGCTTTCCTAACCACAGAAGCTAACCTTTACATGTACATATTGAGCGTATGCAAACATTAGACAGGGTTCTCTAGAAAATCTGAAGTAGCCAGCTTTATTAAAAAATAAATAAATAAATAAATAAATAAATTAGATAGATAGATAGATAGATAGATAGATAGATAGATAGATAGATAGATAGATAGATAGATAGATAGATAGATAGATAGATAGATAGAGTAGGGAGCTAATGCTAATATGCTAATGCTAGGTGGGGTCTAGGGGCATGCCCCCCAGAAAATTTCGAAATTTACATGCCTTCTGGTGGCTTCTGGTGCATTTTCAGCCAATAAATTACTAATCATTTCCCTGTAAAATACTTGCAAAATACGTATGAACTTTCCCTCCAGATGTCTGTGTGCTTGGCTTTCTCAGTTATCTTCTGTAGTCTGCTGCCTGGCTCTGTAACATAACTACTTACGCTATGGCATGGTCACATGGTCCAGCTCAGCCAATCAAAGTATGAGAATCGATCAACAAATATGGTGCCGCTTCTGGTCATGACCCAAATCGAAAACAATTTTATGGTGAAATAATTGGATTTGCAGCAAATTATGGGCAGCGGAGACTATATAATTCACTTGAACATTGAAAGGCAAGGTTTTTAATTTTTTTTTCTGGGCTCGAGTAGCCAGTGCAGACTGTCTGTGCAGCTGGAGAAACCCCAGTCGCTGGCACTTCTGGACATCTTTGATTAGAAATTTCACACACGTCTCAGAGCTTTCACACACGCCTACAGCTGAACCTGGCTGTAGTATGAAACAAGGAGTGTGGTTGGTTGCTGGCCAATGGGAGCGTGCGATCAGTTCTGAGCTAGGGATGGTGAAAACTAAAAAAAATCTTGACCGACCACCGAGCCTCATTAGCCGGTTAAAGTCGGTTAACCTATGAGTTTAAACAGGGATGCAAACGGCGCGCCTTTTTCACGGCTCGTGCAGATCCGTTTTTTTTTTGGGGGGGGGGGGGGGGGGGGGGGGGCGTTGGAGTGTCTGAATAATTTCATCAGAGTAAATTCTGAATTAAAATTACTACATAAGCAAATGCCGTTACAGTCCATGAAAAAGCCGTGAAAAAGTCGGCATCTGCGCCTTTAGTTTGTGTGGAGAGATATGATCTGCAATAACGTGCATTGTTGGCTACAGACCGAAACATACTTTCAGAATGCACTGGCCAAGGCAGGACTAAACTCCATGTGCCTTCTAATAATAATTAAAAAAAAAAAAAAAACAGAATAGTCATTTGTAAGCTAAAAAGCCTGTCTCTACACTTTTTTTTTTTCACAGAGTGGCAGCGGGAGGGCGGGACATGACTGAATGGGTGTTTCTGATTTGTCAGCTGTCTTTAACTGGGGCAGGAGGGCGGGACATGACTGAATGGGTGTTTCTGATTTGTCAGCTGTCGTCCTTACACCGCATGGCATGCCCCAAGCGTTTACAACACAGAATTCCAGGTTCTCTGCTCCAAAATCGGCAGCTTCAAAACAATTTTTTTTTTAACCGACAACCAAAAAAAAATTAACCGGTTGACATTGATTCGGTCAACCACCGGTCAAACGGTCATCGGTTAACATCCCTATTCTGAGCAGCAAATCACATCCTGCTTCAGAAATAAGGGCGAGCAAACATTGTACCGGAAAAACATGCATGTGTGATGCAGATTTATTGTGTTGTTAGGGGTCCCCACTCGTCCAATGGCATTCATTTTGATCTGCCAGTGCACCTAACGTTGCTTGTTTTTATTTCATCATAATTTTCTTTAATAGGAATTTTGAAGCTCGTCGTTGCAGAAAATTACCCGTTGACTTCTAGTACTGGCTGTCGAAAAGACGGGTCAATGGGTCTCTAGATAACACATGCCTCTTTTCCACCAAATCAGTTCCAGGGCTGGTGCTGGTTCACAACTCGTTCAACCTGCGAGCCAGCTGAGAACCAGTTTGCTTTTCCATAGCTTGCGGTGCTAAGGGGAGACACATCATTACGTCGCTGTATATGTCAGTTACGTCGCTGTATACAGTATGTCATTACGTCGCTGTATATGTCAGTTACGTCGCTGTATACGTCATTACGTCGCTGTATACGTCAGTTACGTCGCTACGTTTGCATAAACCTTGGCGCGAATATCGAAGCAAAAACAACACGGAAGAAGCAGCAGCAACAACAATAATTAAAGCCGCAAGCGGCCTCGACGGGCCCTCGCGCCAGCGGCCAAGGGGGGCGGGGGCATGCGTCCCTGCGAAAAACCTTCCACAGCTTCTGCGGCAAGAGACATTACTCCCACAATGGCGACAAAGCACAGAATTGGACACATAGCAACAATAGGGTCTCGCACTTCATGCGTTGTCGACCATGGCAAGCGCCTCAATAAGGGTCTTGAAAAGAGTTTGCTTGCCAAGTTTGACAAATCAGAAGCTGCAATATCATTTTTGCCATAATCAGCACCCCCAGGGGCGAAAGTGCACAAAATTTGGCGTACATGTCAGGTGAGCTATGAAGAGTTTGCGTATGAAGTTTGATGACAATTGAGTAAATAGAAGATGAGATATAGATTTTTGAAGAATAAATTTTTTGGTTTTTCCCATGTCAGTAGGTGGCGCTATGCTGTACATGAGCGATTATGAGTTGGAAAAATAAGTGTCTACAACCGCAACGTACAATCACAAGGTAGTGGTGTGAAGGAAAAGCATTATGGAATTATTTACCAAAAACCCGTTTTGGAGCAATTGCGTGGGCCAAAAACAGCGCCCCCCATGGACGAAAATTCCCAAAATGTGGTATACATGACATGGGAGGTAGTATGAGGGTGGCCGTGAAGTTTGACCAAATTTGAGGAAAGATTGGATTTTTTGCCCAAAAATAGCGCCCCCAGTGGCGAAACATCACAGAAATTGGGTAACATGTCAGAAGCCCAATGAGTGATTTGCGTGTGAAGTATGAGCAGTGTTGAGCAATTAGAAGATTTGTTATGAATTTTTAAGCATGTAAAATTCTGCATTGAAAAATGATTGACGTATAACTTCTGAACGGTTAACGCTACGTGAAACGTATTTAGCAACTTTTGTCAGCCATGTCTGTAGATGATGTGTATCAATTTTGGTGACGTTCCTATGAACGGTCTAGGAGGAGTTGCGCCGTCTTCGTGGCCATGCATTTCGCACAAAAGTGAAATTACCTCACTTCCTGTAGGGCGTGGCTAATGCATTGGCATTACATTTTTGTCCGGCTTGGTGAGAAACATATGCGTACCAAAGGGCATGCCACTACTACAAACTACATGGCAACCAGGCACCTTAATGCGAGAGGCAAAAATCACAACACGTGAGGGGGCGCTATAGAGGCCCTGAGGCCCGCCTGGATCTGGGCTTCGGGTTCTCAGTAGTGGTGGCAGTCTAAGAAAAAGGAGCCAAATTTCGAGCGTTGTCGACCATGGCAAGCGCCCCAAAAAGGGTCTTGTAAAGAGTTTGCTTGCCAAGGTTGACAAAGCAGAAGCTGCAATATCATTTCTGCCATAACCAGCACCCCCAGGGGCAAAAGTGCACAAAATTTGGCGTATGTGTCAGGTGAGCCATGAAGAGTTTGCGTATGAAGTGTGATGAAAATTGAGTAAATAGAAGATGAGATATAGATTTTTGAAGAATAAATTTTTTGGTTTTTCCCATGTCAGTAGGTGGCGCTATGCTGTACATGAGCGATTATGAGTTGGAAAAATAAGTGTCTACAACAGCAACGTACTTTCACAAGGTAGTGGTGTGAAGGAAAAGCATTATGGAATTATTAACCAAAAACCCATTTTGGAGAAATTGCGTTGGCCAAAAACAGCACCCTCCATGGACGAAAATTCCCAAAATGTGGTATACATGACATGGGAGGTAGTAAGAGGGTGGCCGTGAAGTTTGACCAAATTTGAGGAAAGATTGGATTTTTTGCCCAAAAATAGCGCCCCCAGTGGCGAAATATCACAGAAATTGGGTAACATGTCAGAAGCCCAATGAGTGATTAGCGTGTGAAGTATGAGCAGTTTTGAGCAATTAGCAGATTTGTTATGAATTTTTTAGCATGTAAAATTTTGAAGTGAAAATTGATTGACGTATAACTTCTGAACGGTTTATCCTACGTGAAACGTATTTAGTAACTTTTGTCAGCCATGTCTGTAGATGATGTGTATCAATTTTGGTGACAGTCCTATGAACGGTCTAGGAGGAGTTGCGCCGTCTTCGTGGCCATGCATTTCGCACAAAAGTGAAATTACCTCACTTCCTCTTGGGCGTGGCTAATGCATTGGCATTACATTTTTGTCCGGCTTAGTGAGATACATATGCGTACCAAATGGCATGCCAGTACTACAAACTATATGGCAACCAGGCACCTTAATGCGGGAGGGCAAAATCACAACGACTTAGGGGGCGCTATAGAGGCCCTGAGCCCCGGCCAAGTGTGGGCTTCTGGTTCTGAGTAGCGGTGGCAATTCTCGGAAGTGGTGCCAAATTTCGTGCGTTTTCGCCCATGGCAAGTGCCCCGAAAATGGCCCAACAGCGGAGAAAAATAAAGAAGAAGAAGAAGACGGAAGAATAATTAAAGCCGCAAGCGGCCTCGACGGGCCCTCGCGCCAGCGGCCAAGGGGGGCGGGGGCATGCGTCCCCGCGAAATACCTTCCACAGCTTCTTCGGCAAGAGACATTACTCCCGCAATGGCGACAAAGCACAGAATTGGACACATGGCAACGATAGGGTCTCGCACTGAACGGTGCTCGGGCCTTAATAATAATAGCGCCCCAATAAGGGTCTTGTAAAGAGTTTGCTTGCCAAGTTTGACAAATCAGAAGCTGCAATATCATTTCTGCCATAACCAGCACCCCCAGGGGCGAATGTGCACAAAATTTGGCACACATGTCAGGTGAGCTATGAAGAGTTTGCGTATGAAGTTTGATGACAATTGAGTAAATAGAAGATGAGATATAGATTTTTGAAGAATAAAATTTTTGGTTTTTCCCATGTCAGTAGGTGGCGCTATGCCGTACATGAGTGAGTATGAGATGGAGAAATAAGTGTCTACAACAGCAACGCACTAGCACAAGGTAGTGGTGTGAAGGAAAAGCATTATGGAATTATTTACCAAAAGCCCGTTTTGGAGCAAATGCGTCGGCAAAAAACAGTGCCACCCATGGACGAAAATTCCCAAAAGGTGGTATACATGACATGGGAGGTAGTAAGAGGGTGGCCGGGAAGTGTGACCAAATTTGAGGAAAGATTGGAATTTTAGCCCAAAAATAGCGCCCCCAGTGGCGAAATATCACAGAAAGTGGGTAACATGTCAGAAGCCCAATGAGTGATCTGCGTGTGAAGTATGAGCAGTTTTGAGCAAGTAGAAGATTTGTTATGAATTTTTAAGCAAGTAAAATGTAGCATTGAAAATTGATTGACGTATAACTTCTGAACGGTTTATGCTACGTGAAACCTATTTAGGAACTTTTGTCAGCCATGTCTGTAGATGATGTGTATCAATTTTGGTGACATGCCTATGAACGGTCTAGGAGGAGTTGCGCCGTCTCCGTGGCCATGCACTTCGCACAAAAGTGAAATTACCTCACTTCCTGTTGGGCGTGGCAAATGCATTGGCATTACATTTTTGTCCGGCTTAGTGAGATACATATGCGTACCAAATGGCATGCCACTACTACAAACTACATGGCAACCAGGCACCTTAATGCGGGAGGCCAAAATCACAACGAGTTAGGGGGCGCTGTAGAGGCCCTGAGGCCCGCCTGGATCTGGGCTTCTGGTTCTCAGTAGCGGTGGCAGTCTAAGAAAAAGGAGCCAAATTGCGTGCGTTGTCGACCATGACAAGCGCCCCAAAAAGGGTCTTGTAAAGAGTTTGCTTGCCAAGTTTGACAAATCAGAAGCTGCAATATCATTTTTGCCATAACCAGCACCCCCAGGGGCGAAAGTGCACAAAATTTGGCGGAGACGTCAGGTGAGCTATGAAGAGTTTGCGTATGAAGTTTGATGACAATTGAGTAAACAGAAGATGTGATATAGATTTTTGAAGAATAAATTTTTTGGTTTTTCCCATGTCAGTAGGTGGCGCTATGCTGTACATGAGCGATTATGAGTTGGAAAAATAGGTGTCTACAACAGCAACGTACTATCACAAGGAAGTGGTGTGAAGGAAAAGCATTATGGAATTATTTACCAAAAACCCGTTTTGGAGCAATAGCATCGGCCGAAAACAGCGCCCCCCATGGACGAAAATTTCCAAAATGTGGTATACATGACATGGGAGGTAGAAAGAGGGTGGCCGTGAAGTTTGACCAAATTTGAGGAAAGATTGGAATTTTTGCCCAAAAATAGCGCCCCCAGTGGCGAAATATCACAGAAATTGGGTAACATGTCAGAAGCCCAATGACTGATTTGGGTGTGAAGTATGAGCAGTTTTGAGCAATCAGAAGATTTGTTATGAATTTTTAAGCATGTAAAATTTTGCATCGAAAATTGATTGACGTATAACTTCTGAACGGTTAATCCTACGTGAAACGTATTTAGTAACTTTTGTCAGCCATGTCTGTAGACGATGTGTATCAATTTTGGTGACATTCCTATGAACGGTCTAGGAGGAGTTGTGCCGTCTTCGTGGCCATGCATTTCGCACAAAAGTGAAATTACCTCACTTCCTGTTGGGCGTGGCTAATTCATTGGCATTACATTTTTGTCCGGCTTAGTGAGATACATATGTGTACCAAATGGCATGCCACTACTACAAACTATATGGCAACCAGGCACCTTAATGCGGGAGGCCAAAATCACAACGACTTAGGGGGCGCTATGGAGGCCCTGAGCCCCGGCCAAGTTTGGGCTTCTGGTTCTGAGTAGCGGTGGCAATTCTCGGAACTGGTGCCAAATTTCGTGCGTTTTCGCCCATGGCAAGCGCCCCGAAAATGGCCCAACAGCGGAGAAAAATAAAGAAGAAGAAGAAGACGGAAGAAGAAGAAGAAGAAGAAGAAGAAGACGGAAGAATAATAATAGTGAACTCTTACAAGAACAATAGGGCCTTCGCCCATAGGGCTCGGGCCCTAATAATAGTGAACTCTTACAAGAACAATAGGGCCTTCGCCCATAGGGCTCGGGCCCTAACAATGGATGACTTTGCGTTTGTACAGCTGCTGCTTCTCGTCGCTTAAAAACAGCGATCTTTCGTGGTCTTGTTATTGTTGTTGGTCTTAACAACTCCGCCCCCCCCCCCCCCGCTGACATAAGCGGTTCTTTCCTCTGGCCCAGCAGAGAGTTGGTGCTAGCCTGGAACCGGTTTTTCTGGCCCCAGAGCCAGTTCTTTGTCAGTGGAAACAGAAAACCCGGTTCCAAACCAAGCACTGGCCCCGAACCAGCCCTGGAACTGCTTTGGTGGAAAAGGGGCATCAGAGGACTAATTTTACATAAAATAAGAAGTTTGAAAATCAATCCACTGGAGGATCCCTTTAAGGCTTTCTGTCTTGGAATCAACGGATTAAAAATATAGAAAGATTACCATTTTGTGTTGTACTGATAGCAGTGTACCCAAAAAAACCCCTGTACTCCAATACATTTTTCATAAATCCTAAATGCTGTGTCAAGATGTTTTTAGGACATAATCATACTTTTGCCCTGAAATATTTACCAAAGAGTTACCATATGAAGCAAACTATAACAGGAAGTACAAGATGTAAATGTCACGATTCTGTTGATATATTTAAGCTTATTGAATAGTGAAAACTTATTCACTAACTGTCAGCATCTCAGAAATTACATTTAAAATGACTAGCATGAGGTTAAGGTTGGGACTGTTGTTTTCCTCTGTGCTTGGTTTGGATTCTTGGTGTTTGAGTAACTCACCTTAAATGGCCTGAACAGCAAGTAAAGCTCACGGGGTTTGATGTCCAATGGCAAACCGCTGACAAACAGAGTCCGAACCTGTGTAGTGGAGATGGAGAACGGTTATCACAGATGATTCTTTTTTTTTTTAGCAGTCGGTTTAACAACATTCTGCAACAAGAGTGCTCCGAGAGCAAAATATCTCCCGCTGGCAACTACGCCATAACTCTGGTAAAATGCAAATAAATTGAACGAAATTGTAACATGCGTATTACTGACATATAACAAAGAATCCTGCCAAGTTTCGTGAAATTCCTCCAAAAATTGAGAGGAGTTGATTTCAGAAAGCAAGCACACCTTGATGAAATTGCCAAAGTATAAGTTTGTTAATAATCAAGGACATAACTCTGGTAAAATTTGCCCAAATTAAAAGAAATTTCAATCTGCGTATAACCGTCATATAACAAAGCCATTTGCCAAGTTTGGTGAAATTCCTCCACAAATTGCGAGTTGATTTCAGAAGAACGTACACCGTCGTGAAATTGTCAAAGTACAAGTTATTTAATCAAGGGTCAAAACTCTGGTAAAATTTTCACAAATGAAATTAAATCGCAATATGCGTATTACTGTCATATAACAAGGCCTTTTGCCAAGCTTTGAGAAGTTTGTCAAAAATTGTGGGAGGAGTTGATGTCAGAAGGCAAGCACACCTTCATGAAACTGTGAAAGTACAGGCTTGTTAATCAAGGGCCACAACTCTGGTAAAATGCGACTGAATTGAACAAAATTACAATAGGTGCTCTAACCACATATAACAATGTCTCGTCAAGTTGTGTGAAGTTCCTCCAAAAATTGTGAGAGGAGTTGATTTCAGAAGGGGAGTACCCTTCCCAGGACGGACATCACCACGACATAAACCCCCTTCGGGCCTTTCAGCCGGCAGGGGATAAAAACCCATAACACAACATGACGGGCTCACTTTCTGCAGCTGGATCGATTCAGAACTGGACGCAGGCTGGTTTTGTTGGCCGTCACCTCTGTGTTATTGATCAAATCTGCCTAAACAACCCACACCAGGAGGGTACACACGCCAGGATTCGATTTACTGCATACAACATGTGAAAGGATGCACATGTAATACAACTTTGGCCTTCAGTAAGGAGTTTTAGCATTCCAGTCATTTTTAATAGATAAATAAAGTGCCAATTCAAGTGTTGAGAAGAGGTGGGTCTTCTAAGGTTTTTTTTTTTTAAAAAGACAGCTAGTGATTCAGGTGGTTGGACAGCCAGGGAGAGATCGTTCAACCACTTGAATGCCAGGACAGAGGACTGTCTTGATGCAGGTCTTCCTTGTACCGTGAAAGACAGTGTGTACACTCAAGTCGTGCTGGAGTAGGCACTTCAGTAATACCACATTGATGCCCCAAAATCGGGTGACGCATCTTACGCATTGAAACTGGCGCGCTGTTCGCGCTGCATGGATTTTGACAGGGCTTGCATTTCCATTCATAAAAACTATGCAAATTTATCTGGAGTACACGTGACCCAATTTTTCAACTAACCACAGTGGGGGGTTCCGGAAACTGTCTAATTCGAACAGTTAGTTTTCCTGATACTGATATCTGCAGATTTTTTTTTAATTTCTCCCCAGAAATTTGCTTTTTAAATGTTATTCTACTAGATCATAAGGCGGCATAGATACACTTGGGGATGAGGAAGTGACAGGCTTGATGGAGCTCAGACCTTGGTGTTGGGAGAAGGGGGTGGGGATTTGACAACACGGAGGAGGAATTTTGGTTTCACTTTGGATAAGAAAAGTACCAAAGTCTAGCTTAGAATCAAAGAGGCAGCTGTTATTGCGTATGTTATTTAACCTCTTGAGGGCAAAACAGACAAATCTTAAAAACTCATGCACTGATTTAAGTTTTAAATTAACATGTGGCATCAAATGGACAATCTTTTGCGAGAAGCTACACATTTTCTATAAACATTCTTTGAACTGAGCAGATCATCACAGGTCTATTCAGCGATCGACACGCCACTCTGAGTCCAATCCAAGTAAAGACCTGAGTGAGATCAGCTGCCAGTTACGCATCAAAACAAACAGAGATAACCTAGCAACTGGAGGCTCTGATTAATCTGGCCAGTTTAGAAGCTCTCACTTGTATCATCTCATCTCTCTTTTCTGAATCTGAGATAGGGAATCTATCAGTTAGTTCCAGGAGGGGGTTTAGCACTTGGCTGGACAGCTGTGAAATCACAACTTTGGTAAACACAAGAGCTGTTTTTACAAGGAGCAGGATAAGAGAGCGGTTATGAAAGGTTTACTGATACACAAGAAGACAAAAAGGTCATAACGAATGACGCCATTTTTACAATACTGAACATGTTTGGGATCAAAATAAACCAAAGTTACTTTTTTACACTATCGAAACGTCAAGATGTCAATCATGCATGCTTTGACTGGTTATTAGTGTTTAGCTTCTCAGTACAACTTTAGCATTAGTAACAAAGCTATTCAGTTCTTGGTAAAAAAAAAAAAAGAAAAAAAAAGTTTTTCCCTCCAGATCATCACTAAATTCAGTCATTTTTATTATTCTAATCTGAGTTATTGAATGTTCGTGATGAACAAGACTGTTATTGTGTATTCTGACAGATTTAGCCATTGTTTAAAAAAAAAATACTTGGGATTCAGTTGGGACTGAAGTCCATCACTTCAGTCATTTTTACGAACTGCATGTGCACATGTCTGGAAAGATCAGGCTGCATTTTGCCTTCTAGGGAAGGACCAGTAGAAATTATATAATTATCAATCATAATGGCTCCAGATGTTCTCCAGCAGCATTACTTAAAGAATAGAGAGCATGTCTGGAAATCTAATCCTGTCCAAATAGTACTTTAGATTCTGAAATCCCGCTCATATCAACGTTTGACAACTGTGAGCTAGTTATGGAAGAGCTAGCTGGCTGGCTAATTAGGAAATGTGGAACATTTGGAGAACATGGGGAAGTGTTCAGATGATTTATCATCCAAATTATTGAAAGATCCTGGCATTTTAGTGATTTTAATTTTTAATCTCCCCCTCTCTTTCTCTCGCTCTCCCTCACACACACACACACACACACACACACACACACACACACACACACACACACTTGGAATTAATTGTTTACTTCAGTATATAAAGGTATGTGTAGTGAACCAGAGACTGAGCCAACACTTCTTTTTAGTTTTCTCCTTGGCTGGACACACACACACACAAAATGGGACAAGCTCACCTGTTCAACACACTCCTGAATCTCAGCTGAGGAGTGAGGAGTGTCTCATGCCTTACTTTACTCAGTCTTTCTTTCTTTCTCTCCCTCATGACTCATGACCATAAAAGGGGGGTTTTATTGCGGAGGCCAGACAGGCTCACTGTTACAGCACAGACTGAGAGTGATGAAAGGATTAAACACACACACACACACACACACACACACACACACACACAACGAATGTTCCACATATCAAACCTTCACTGGTGTTTCGGTCTGTACCGTATTTTGGACCAACACACACTGACAGGAAGCACACGGAGCAGTGAGACGTCGCAGTCATGATAAGAGCGGAACAGGCCGTAACAGTTATAAACAAACGCTCTCTCTGTAAACAGTTTGATGTGATGGAAAGTGAAACAGAATAGTTTCATATGGACTGCTGGATTTCAGAAAGTTGTACTCCCACACTCATGTGAATCATTAATGAAAGGAACGCATGGCAGCATATTGTTCACAATATAACAAACTGTTTATTTCTTAAGCAACAGTGTGGTAATCAAACTTGCACTGACTAAGCAACACTTGAAAGAGGGGCAGAAGAGTATACAATAACAAACGCACAACAGCTGATCAAAACATGCGCGCACACTGAAAGAAAGAGACACGCAGACACACTCAGGGAAAGAGAGAGACATTTACAGAGACACTCCAAGAGTGAGTGAGACAGACTCAGAGAGGCACTCACAGAGCGAGACTGATAGAGAGACAATCACACACACACTTCGAGAGACAGTCACAGAGAGAGTGGGACAGATACATACAGAATGAGACACTCACAGAGAAACAGGGACAGAGAGAGAGAGAGACTGAAAGAAACACTTGCAGAGTGAGACAGACAGAAAAAGAGACAAAGACACTCCGAGAGAAACTTATTGAGGAAGTGTGATGCATAGAGAGACACTCAAAGATGGACAGACAGAGAGAGACACTCACAGATAAACAGAAACAGAGAAGGGGAGAGAAAGAGAGAGAGAGATTCAGACCAAGTGAAATCTGACTTTCATTTAATAAAAGCGATGAAATTATGAACATTTCACATTTCTACTGGTGAAGAGAAGACAAAAGCCTTCAGGTCATGCTGTGAGAGAGAGAGAGAGAGAGAGAGAGAGAGAGAGAGAGAGAGGCTGAAAGCAGCTGTCTCACTTCTCATGTAGGGTGTTCAGTTGTCTCCGTTTCATACTTGTTCATTCTCCAATACCTTAAAATCATGAAAACACTGTTGCTAGACAACCTGGAAATACAGATCTAGCTAGCTACCTACCATGTACAGTGGTGCTTGAAAGTTTGTGAACCCTTTAGAATTTTCTATATTGATTGATTTATTCCGAACAGTAAAAAAAAAAATGATATAAAAAATGAAATAATCAAAACAGTCATAAACAGAATAGCATAGCCACAAGGCAGTAAAATAATATATTTCTGCATAAATATGACCTAAAACATCATCAGATTTTCACACAAGTCCTAAAAGTAAATAAAGAGAACCCAGTTAAACAAATGAGACAAAAATATTATACTTGGTCATTTATTTATTGAGGAAAATGATCCAATAGTACATATCTGCGAGTGGCAAAAGTATGTGAGCCTTTGTTTTCAGTATCTGGTGTGACCCCCTTGTGCAGCAATAACTGCAACTAAACGTTTGCAGTAACTGTTGATCAGTCCTGCACACCGGCTTGAGGAATTTTAGCCCATTCCTCTGTACAGAACAGCTTCAACTCTGGGATGTTGGTGGGTTTCCTCACATGAACTGCTTGTTTCAGGTCCTTCCACAACATTTCGATTGGATTAAGGTCAGGACTTTGACTTGGCCATTCCAAAACATTAACTTTATTCTTCTTTAACCATTCTTTGGTAGAACGACTTATGTGCTTAGGGTCGTTGTCTTGCTGCATGACCCACCTTCTCTTGAAATTCAGTTCATGGACAGATGTCCTGACATTTTCCTTTAGAACTCGCTGGTATAATTCAGAATTCATTGTTCCATCAATGATGGCAAGCCGTCCTGGCCCAGATGCAGCAAAACAGGCCCAAACCATGATACTACCACCACCATGTTTCACAGATGGGATAAGGTTCTTATGCTGGAATGCAGTGTTTTCCTTTCTCCAAACATAACGCTTCTCATTTAAACCAAAAAGTTCTATTTTGGTCTCATCCGTCCACAAAACATTTTCCAACAGCCTTCTGGCTTGTCCACGTGATCTTTAGCAAACTGCAGACAAGCAGCAAATGTTCTTTTTGGAGAGCAGTGGCTTTCTCCTTGCAACCCTGCCATGCACACCATTGTTGTTGTTCAGTGTTCTCCTGATGGTGGACTCATGAACATTAACATTAGCCAATGTGAGAGAGGCCCTCGGTTGCTTAGAAGTTACCCTGGGGTCCTTTGTGACCTCGCCGACTATTACACGCCTTGCTCTTGGAGTGATCTTTGTTGGTCGACCACTCCTGGGGACGCTAACAATGGTCTTGAATTTCCTCCATTTGTATACAATCTGTCTGACTGTGGATTGGTGGAGTCCAAACTCTTTAGAGATGGTTTTGTAACCTTTTCCAGCCTGATGAGCATCAACAACGCTTTTTCTGAGGTCCTCAGAAATCTCCTTTGTTCGTGCCATGATACACTTCCACAAACATGTGTTGTGAAGATCAGACTTTGATAGATCCCTGTTCTTTAAATAAAACAGGGTGCCCACTCACACCTGATTGTCATCCCATTGATTGAAAACACCTGACTCTAATTTCACCTTCAAATTAACTGCTAATCCTAGAGGTTCACATACTTTTGCCACTCACAGATATCTAATATTGGATCATTTTCCTCAATAAATAAATGACCAAGTATAATATTTTTGTCTCATTTGTTTAACTGGGTTCTCTTTATCTACTTTTAGGACTTGTGTGAAAATCTGATGTTTTAGGTCATATTTATGCAGAAATATAGAAAATTCTAAAGGGTTCACAAACTTTCAAGCACCACTGTACAATGACACTCAAAAGTTCAACAATAATGTCCATCAAAAAGTGATTTCTGAATCAACATGTTTTAAATCAGCCATTTATAATAAATCTCATGAAACTGGTTGAAAAAAAAAAATGCAGTGTGTGTAAAGCTTCATCAAAAAAAAAACCCTCTTAGGAAATTAAAATATAAATCTTTGGATTTGTTTAACATTTTTGTTGGTCCCTGCATAATTCCATGTGTTACTTCAGTGTTAATATCGACATTAATAATCTAAAATAGTTTAAAAGTAGACAAATTAAGAAGCCCCTTTTATGAGTAAGGACGGTAAAACTTAAAAAAAAAAATTGGTATCGTAACTGGTAAATATTTAATACAGATGATGTCAAAAGGACAAAGACAATGAAAACTAGACAAAAACGAAGATCATGGTAAACTACTCGGAAATGACTCTGTGTGAATAAAGCGATGCTGTAATTGTACTGCACATTGATGACTAATCGGATGAGATCATTGAAAATCCCAATATTGTGTCAACCGGAAAACTCCACATGATGAACATACTTGCCAACTTTTCAAAATTCTCATGGGGGAGAAAAGTGTGTGAATGACATTTTCAATTGGACGAGGGTCTGATGCACGGTTGAAACGATAAAAACAGTGGATCTCAATTTGAAATTTATACATACAATTAAAGAGTTTTTGAATTGTTGATATTGTTCTGTCAGTTACTGTAGGTTATGGGATTCATGTATCAGGCATGAGAGAGCTCAGAGTGAAAAATCTGAAATAATACTCGTCTTGAATTTTAATATAAACAATGATGAAAGGGAAGTCTTAAATCAGATTTTGAGCTGAAAAATCTCATGCCTGAATATTGTATCCATACAGAGACCCACAGAAAATAACACAAGTGATGCTTTAGAAGAATGCTTATAATTTCTTAAAATAGTCACAGTGAATGAAAGTATTACTGGATTGCATCAAATGTGTTTTCCTTCTGTAAGCTCATGTAAAAATACAGAGAACTATAATATATATAAATTAAATTTTAATAAGATTTAACCAAAATAGTAACAACTCAATTAAATAAATACTGCACTGTCTTAGTAGTGGGCGGCACGGTGGTGTAGTGGTTAGCGCTGTTGCCTCACAGCAAGAAGGTCTGGGTTCGAGCCCCGTGGCCGGCGAGGGCCTTTCTGTGCGGAGTTTGCATGTTCTCCCCGTGTCCGTGTGGGTTTCCTCCGGGTGCTCCGGTTTCCCCCACAGTCCAAAGACATGCAGGTTAGGTTAACTGGTGACTCTAAATTGAGCGTAGGTGTGAATGTGAGTGTGAATGGTTGTCTGTGTCTATGTGTCAGCCCTGTGATGACCTGGCGACTTGTCCAGGGTGTACCCCGCCTTTTGCCCGTAGTCAGCTGGGATAGGCTCCAGCTTGCCTGCGACCCTGTAGAACAGGATAAAGCGGCTAGAGATAATGAGATGAGATGAGACTGTCTTAGTACTACTAAAATGCATCTCTCTCACTAAACACTTTCCAACAGAATTTTTAAAAAGCACTAGAAATCCTATCCAAATCCTATCGGAATGCATCAGAGGAATTTGCTCATTTGCAAACTATGACTGAAAGTTTTCAAACAAAATTTAAAAATGGCACTATAAATACTACCATACTATCAAAATATACTCCACAAAGAAATTCACTCGAATGCAAAATTTTAGTACGACCAAAATACACTCACTAGTAAGCTTTCACTTAAAACCTCAAAACTCTATCAAAATCAATCACTTTCCAGATAATTCACTTGTAAACTTTCACTTAAAACTTTCAAACATAAATTCAAAATAGCACTAAGACACTACCACACTATTCAAATACACTCAAACAAATTCTCTGTCAGGCAAAATTTCACTAAACACTTTAGAAGTTGTACAGTTTCAGAGACTCAGATTGTTTTGCAGGTCAAGGGGCCCACAGGGCCCCTCCTGGGAAAAAACAGGGGCCCATTTCTACAATGGGGGGCCCAGTGATTATCCTTCAGTTGAAGCGAACCTAGTGAGCGAAGCGAGCCCAATGAACAGCTGGGGCAGCCCAGGGGCTGTTTTTTTCTTCTCAATTCTGTTTTTTTTTTTGGTATTAGAAGCCATATGAAGCAGACAAAAATCAATGCTTCAACCAAATATATTGAGATATTGTTTAATCAGTGGCAATATTTTGGAATTCAACCACAGGCCACTATATATCACATCTATATTATCTCCTCCTTGTAAATTATAATTTATTTTATTAACTTGTTTTCAGCTTGGTGTAGATCTATAGTAGTAGTAGTCACCAGTGGTAGTGGTAGTAGTAGTAGTAGTGGTTGCTGTTGTAGTGATGTTGCAGTAGTAGTAGTTGTTGTTGTTGTTGTTGTTGTAAATCTAGTATGACTAATTACCTTGGGTATCAGGGGTATCAGTTTTTTTCAGGTGAATGTACTCTCTTTCTGCCGAAGAATGACAAAATAGATGTATTTTTCTTATCCATGTTTTCTTGTCTCTTTCGAATATTCGTACATAGACCGTAAGATGCCACCTAGTGAAAGACTTGGATCAGGTTTTACTCGCTTGGGACGCTACAAACGGGGCGGCGGAAATACCCGAACAGGTCCGACGTATATTCAATATGGCGGCGGTCAAAACAAATTCATCCGGTGCTGAAATCTGTTGAATATCCAGATAATTATGTTGGAAGTTGCATATTTGTGCAAGATTTTCGATATTGAGACCATGAAGTCAAGTAATACCAGTCTGGGGGATTTCGCGGGCCTTTTTTGTGATTGTTGCGGGCTAAAATGTCTGATGTTGCAGGGGGTTTTCCAAAAAATTGCGATGAAAGTTGCGGTGTTTTTTAGGTTTTTGTTGCGATTACATTGCGGGAGGAAGTGAAAGTTGCAAGAAATTGTTGCGATTTTCTCTTTTTGTGATTAAAATTGAGTGATATGTTAAATATTAAGTTATTACTGAAAAACTATTGATTAAAAAAACAGACACTGAGAAATGGTCCTATAAACAACTTTACCAATATAAAACATTACCAGGACTATAAAAATGCAGAAAAATAGGCTTTACTTATCCAAATGCACCTGTTGGTTCAAAAGTTAAAGTGCAGAGAACCTCACAGCACAACATGAAGTTACCTTAAAATATAATATAAATGCCTCAGCTTTCATGTAAGAAAAAAACTATTAATACTAGTACTGTGTGCAGGCAGTCTCTCCTGAAGACTAAATTAAACAATAATTATAAACTAATAAAATAAATGGCTCAGGCTTCATAGAAGAAAAAAAACAATTTGAACAGAATCTCACAGTATGATGCTGAAGCTGCCTAAACAATGGAAAATAAAATACCATTTTGGCAAAAATGTTGGCATCCATTAATTTCTTGTATTAAGTAAAAAAATTACTGTAAAGTGCACACAGTCCTTCACTGTAAACATAACACTTTCAGTAACAGAATTTAAGCCTACATAAACACTGACTCACACATGCTGCTTCTCTTGAACGGAAACACGGAAGTAAGCAGTGTTGCCAGATACTGCTGACGTTTTCCAGCCCAAAATATGTTCAAAACCCGCCAAAATGCACTTGAAACTCCCCAACTGGGCGGGAAACTGCCCAATCTGGCAACATTGGAAGTAAGGCGGAAGGTAGTTTGTCGACGTCACCTCAAGACGACGCCAACAATTGGTCAAATTTGCGGGAAAGTTGCGGTGATTGGATATAATTGCAACACCGCCCTGAATTCGCGGGGATTGGTTGAATTTGCGTTGAAGTTGCAAATCGCAACATCGCGAAATCCTGGACGGTCTGTAATACGCCATGAAACGTTCCAAATAGGGTACAAAATGCTTGCGTCAATATTGGCCCCCGCCCCTCTCGACAATGCGTTCATTATTCAAAATAGTGCGTCTTAGACGCGGGCGCGCCAACAATCTGAGTCTCTGCAGTTTGTTTTTGAAATGGTATGGAAGACGAGTTTAATTTCACACTGAAAATGTCCATTGTATTCTTATTTAAGGTATCTTTACCTTAAAATGTGTAACTGGCTGGTCCAACATTTGCTTATCCATGGAAATTCATTCTCCCATGCAACCTGGTATTTGCATTCATATTTTTGCTGTTTGGTATTGGGTTTACTGGCCATGATGAATAACTGCTTGTAAAAAGTGTCAGACAGCCTGGGTGAATCCTACATTACGGAAGTGACTGTTGTTCTGTTCGTTGATTGGTTCAAAATCAGTTGACGTCAGCAGTGTTTCTCATACGATTCTGATTGGACATAATCTGGAGTATTTTTAACTTGGCGGTAGGGATTTCCCCAAACCGGGAGATTATCCAGTTTTTAACAAATACGATCGGGATGCGGGAGACGGAGGCTAAAATCGGGAGCCCCCCGCCAAAATCGGGAGGGTTGGCAAGTATGGATGAAGAACACAGCTGTTCAGGTAAACACAGCTTACATTACTCAATATATAGGAATAAAACACTTGGAGGAGTACTGTTATCAGAAAATAACCAACGACAGCAGCCCTGATGTGAAGCAGAGTTACCGTATCACCCTAAAGTTGATTATTATCCTATTTCTACTGTCAGTGCTGCTGTTATGTAAGGAATAAAGTAATGCACACCAGGGTGGTGTGATGGAGCACAACACGCAGTGGAGTGCCGCTAGAATTCAACCAGAGTGTAGAAATGATTTGACACCTTCTGGCCAATCAGAATGGAGTTTGAATATCATGGTATATTGTGTAACTGATAATTGACGAATACCTACTCCTGTGTTGCTCTACTCCCCTCTCTCTCTCTCTCTCTCTCTCTCTCACACACACTTGGTCTCGGACAGCCGTTTCTGACGCTAAGCCTTTTTGTCTTTTGAAATGGCAGACAAATGGCTGAGATAAGATGACAAATCCCCCAGAGCTTTTAAAAATAAACCATGACAGCAGTATGTACACACATCTATTACAAAGGCAGCTCTGCATCTGGCCTTGTGCTGACACGCAGAGCTACACCGAGGGACATACTGAGCTACACATACCAAAAAAATTTCTAGTTGTACTAAGGGGATCAAAAAAGGTGGGCACAGGAAGTCAGTCTCTTTCTCTCTCTCTCCCACACACACACACACAGTGGGAAAGGCATTCATACTTCCTCTCTCCTTGCCTAACTGTCATCAAGGATCTTTATTTTCCAGGGAGAAAGTTTTATAAAGGTCACCGTAGTCACATGACCATGAACACTGTTTTGCTCACATGACCTGCCCTCATCTAAGATGCTGCTCTCGCAAACTCATTTCTCACGACTCAAAAGCTGGATTTGCCAGGTGACATTTACGGGATTTGTGAGAAACAGATGTGAGACACAATACAGTTATAAAGACATTACTACACGTGGCGCTAATCGTTTTTAAGATAAATCGTTATTTCATGACAGTGTCATGGTGGACTTTCCAAGCATATTGTTAACAGGGACACTCAGAAGAACTGAAACAAAAAGCATAGGATTCTTATTACAGAGAGTGAAGATTATTACAGTCTGGCCTTAGGGTTCTAGCTGTAAAGAACCGCAGTGTGTAGGTAGAAGTAATCAAGTCTTATGCAGAGCTCGAAATTAATGGCATCCTGTATATAGGATTTATTTTTAAAAAAAAAAAGAAGAAGAACTGGAAACAATGCAAGTTCTCGCTTGGGGGAATGGTGCGAAAGCAAAAAATTGTAGTTGGTAAGAATTATTTTTGGCAGCAGTCATGATCTCAGTAGGTACTGGATTCTTAAAACTTGCTGCAGTTTACATAAACAGGCCTAACTTTTATGTATAAACTATAGGCTTATGAAACATCTATAGCTAGCTATGGCTGTCAATGTATGGGATTCAAAACAAACCAAAAAAAAACAAAAAACTGCATAACTCCATATTGACTTTTGTAGCACATTTTCATTTGATATTTAAACTAAACACACTTCACAGTTGTGTGCTATCTTAGCGTTATATCTATAACCCAAACATGTGTAACTCTTAAGCTTAAAGCTCAGAGGCAACGATTTTAATTTTATGCACATTTGAAACTTTATATGTTAAAAAACCCTCTGTAATTTTCTTCTGGTCCCAAGACGTATTGTTAATAAGTAATAATTAAAATAAGTTAGCGCAGATCGTGGCGAATTTCTGTCGGCTATTTCCGTGACCACTCGGCGCGTGACGTCATTTAAGCCAAACAAACCGCTTGAGTTGAGTCCACTTCCGTTTATTAACATTGCCGTTCGGCTTGAGTGCAGACGTGCGTTCAGGAATTTCCAAAGAAAACCAATGCGTTATTGTTGTGCAGTGAACTGTGACAACGGGACTCGTTCAGGAAGACATTTTTACCTTTTTCCAAAAGAGGAGGAGAGAGTGGATTGTGCATGTGAAGCGAGAAGGTTGGCAGCCGGGTAAATACGCCGCTCTATGCTCTGATCACTTCGAGGAGGATTCATTTTTGAAGAATCCCCATCTGTTGGAGAGTTTAGGTGTCAGTGTCGGACAGAGAAGGCTCAAACCTGATGCTGTTCCGACAAAATTCGAGCACAAAAGCAAGCAGTCAAAGAAGAAACACGCCAGCAATGCTCAAGCAAAAAGGAAAAAGACTGGAGGTAAACATTTTTACCTTTGCTTGCAATTTTTCAAGTAAAGAATCCTGAGGGATCCTGCACAATCATTGTGGAAATGAGACAAAAGGGATAGTTTGTCATGGCTACCTGCCAGCATGCTAACATGCTATTGACTAACATGATAAATATCTGCGTGTGTGTCCGAACGCAAGTGTTCCTAATGAAGTGGCCACTAAGCTGAAGTTAATTTGTCACCGCTAAAATGATACCCGCGGGCATGCTAACATGCTAACGGTTCACATGCCATTTGCATGCTAAATATATGTGTGTTCATACAGACACACGTGTTCCTAATAATGTGGCCATTAAGTTGAAGTTGATTAGTCACAGCTAACATGCTAACCGCTAGCCTGCTAACATGACAATGG
Organism: Neoarius graeffei; assembly: GCF_027579695.1. Lineage (NCBI taxonomy): Eukaryota > Metazoa > Chordata > Actinopteri > Siluriformes > Ariidae > Neoarius > Neoarius graeffei. The sequence goes on from NC_083571.1 coordinate 61,710,751, forward strand.
CTGACATGCTCAGTGTAAATGTCTGTGCATGGTTTTACACAAGTGTTCCTAATAAAGTGGCCACTAAATTGAAGTTGATTTGCAATGGCTACCTGCTAACATGATTAATGTTTGTGTGTGTTTAGAGTAGGCTATAAATGGTACAATGCTTGTATTAATATTAGCAATAAATTAGCAATATAAACGAATCCACGTTCTATTACAGGGATTATGTGTGTGTGCCCCTTTGCGCATCAGTGGGTAACCCCATTAAATGTCCTGGTATATGTCATCACGGAATTGTTGAAAATTAGCCCTGTATGTTTCTCTCCAGCAAAAAAAAAAAAAAGTATATTTAGAAATTGGCGGCACAGTGGTGTAGTGGTTAGCGCTGTTGCCTCACAGCAAGAAGGTCCGGGTTCGAGCCCCGTGGCCGGCAAGGGCCTTTCTGTGCGGAGTTTGCATGTTCTCCCCGTGTCCGCGTGGGTTTCCTCCGGGTGCTCCGGTTTCCCCCACAGTCCAAAGACATGCAGGTTAGGTTAACTGGTGACTCTAAATTGACCGTAGGTGTGAATGTGAGTGTGAATGGTTGTCTGTGTGTCAGCCCTGTGATGACCTGGCGACTTGTCCAGGGTGTACCCCGCCTTTCACCCGTAGTCAGCTGGGATAGGCTCCAGCTTGCCTGCGACCCTGTAGAACAGGATAAAGCGGCTAGAGATAATGAGATGAGATATTTAGAAATTGGTTAGATAAATGAACCTCCTAAACATGTGCTCAGTTCGCAGGTAAACACAGAGCTGCTCCCGGTCTGTTTGGCTTAAATGATGTCACAACGATGGTCCCCTGGCGGTGAAAGTGCACATAAGTGAGATATAAACAAACCTTCGGAAACTGCGCGAAACAGTATATTTTAACCGTTTTATTCAATTTTAGGGTGCAAATTAGACACCAGGAAGATTGAATTCGCTTTTTGAGTCGTTCTTCTCGACAATAAAGTTGATATTCTACATTTCACCTCCGACTGTTGCCTATGACCTTTAAGCTCTTCATGTCACATCTACAGTGGACGCTGTGCATAAGCCAAGATTTTTTTCCAGACATGTTGTTGAACAAATAAAAATGTATAATCCTTGTTATTCTATTCACAGTCACTGGATATGAATAATCGTGCATTCTGACTGGCTACTCTACTGCCAGGATATCAGCTCATATACCGTGAGTAGAGAAAAACAAAATGGCGGAGCATGTTGCTAAACCAGCCGAGGACAAAATAAAAACTCTACTTGAAAACAAAACCCCAAAAATCATCGTCAAGTATTTAAAAGAAACAGAAATAGCTTGGAATATAGGTCCCCCCCCAAATATCTCCTGTTCCACACTCCAGCCCAGTCAGTGGTGGTAATTCACCTTTAACCTCCTAAGGCCCAAGCTGTTTTTTTACATGCATTTTTTATTTCTCTTTGCTATTTGGGCTTATTGGAACCTGATTAGAATAAAAACTAAGCATCATCTTTTGATAAGATGTACTTTTAGAGAAAAAGTATGTCCACATATGTGGATTCCTGTTCCGAATTTCCATAAAGTGCTGTCCACGCATGTGACCGCTAAGCCCTAGGAGGTTAAGTTGATTTGCCAAATGCCAAAAAAACCTGAAGAAAACCACAAAAAAATACAACAAAAAAAGCAGCAAAATATGGAACAAAAGTATCTTTTTTTATTTTTCAAGAATTATTATTGCATTTTTCACAAATTGCTATGGTCATTTCACCAGTTTGTTTACATTCTAAGCGGAAATTATTTTATCGGACGTTTTGTATAAAAAAGTTTTTTATTTATCGAATTTGCAAAAAATAAAAATGCTCCGTTTCTCAAAATCCAGTGAAAATAGACAGAATAAAACAGCTACTCCACTCAGTTTCATCGTACATGGCTTATAGCTATCAGCTCATGCACGACTCGATTTCGTGGAATAACTTAAATGTAGTCAAATTTTGGTTTATTTAACAATTATGGAAGTAGTCTCCTCCATAAGGTGCTTTTCTTTTCAACACTCACAGTACTTCATGAAAAGTCTGCGATGACTAAGAGAGAGAAAAGGTGATCCTGGTGAATCAGTGACTGTTTATAATGTAAGTGATAACAAGGAATAACTTGATGTTCCACAGCACAAAGTTTGACGTGACATTCATCAAGAAATTATAATTAAAAGTCTCTGTGGTGTGTGCGCGCGCATGCGTATGTAAAGGATAACACGACAGGCCGTGCGGTTTGCTTAACAAAGTGCTTACAAACGATAAACGTTAAATAAATGCTTTTTCTTGTAAAAAAAAAAAAGCACCACATCAACAATTGTACATTTTACTTATATTTATTATTAGTTTTAGATTACACGGAGCACCTGGATGTACAAGTCCCTGCGAAACAACTGTTACTATAAAAATGATAATGTATTAGAACGAATGCGTTAATATTAATGTGCATATTAAGTTACAGCCCGAGCTTCTTTCGAAGCCGTGCTGCGACATAAAAATAATGTACACCTTCTGGCCAATCAGATTTGAGAATTCAGCTGTGCTGCGGTATAAATAAACATAACACACTTGCTGTTATAGGAAAATAACCTGCCTTGTATCACACCACTCTAGCGTTTATTATTTTTGCCTAACAGCACTGTGTGTCGGGTGATGTTCCTGACTCAGTGCGTTTAACTAGCAAACCGGTTCATCATATCTTAAGTTATGTCAGCTACCATGTTTTAGTCTCCTGATCAGCATGTTGGAGCTTTTATTACCTCATGAGTTCATTCGTCCACACTCAGACTTGTGAAAAATTTTTAAATTAACTGCCACCTTTGCTTGCTTGTTTCTTGCATCGATGAGTAAACACTCTATCGATCATCATCTTTTTATGGTTGAGCAGCAATTCTTTCCCTCATGTGACCCTTCTCGGCCAGAAAGAATTTTCCTCAGCGCATGTGACGATGTAGTCACGCTGCACAGCCCTGTAAGGGTTTGTTCTCTCAGTAGGTGATTTATTCTTTTATAACTAATAACATCAGAGAAAAGAGCAGGGTGTTTTTATATAGAGATGATTAAACCTGCCTGTGGGATGATTTTGAAGCCATCATAACAAAAAAAATGTAATTATCAAGCTCTACTTCTGTGTTCCTGTCTGACACACAGCAAATTAAATGTCCAAATAAAATTGAAGATGGATGAAGTGGGAATATTCGCACATTGATGCACAAGATTTAAAGACGATACATCGTATCATGATGTATGATCTGCTGTGGATTGTATGCAAAAGTACTAAATAAAGAACTAACACACGCATGCACACACAGGGTTTTTCTTGGCTTTCTAAAAGATCAGGATATTACGGACTGAAACTCAGAAGTCTAGCCAAAGAAAATGAATCGACTGTAACACACTAATCGGTTTCTTAATTAGGAAATCTAACACAGCGTTTCATTGCAAAACTCTATTCATCAAAGATGTGAGGAATGCTCGGAGAAGCCCAGAGGAATCTTATCTGAACGCACATGATGAATATTTGCAGGAGCTATAAAAGCAAAAGAAAATCCAAGTATCATCCGTTTCTAATAAAATGTAATGCTTCAGATTTGTTGATGACCCTAGGACATACCATATACGTGTTTTTGTTAAATCTGCACATATGAAAATAAGGTCTGCTTTAAAAAACATGCATTTATGTTCATTCATGGGCGGCACGGTAGTGCACTGTTGCCTCACAGCACAAAGGTTCTGGGTTCGAGCCCAGCGGCCGATGGAGGCCTTTCTGTGTGGAGTTTGCATGTTCTCCCCGTGTCTGCATGGGTTTCCTCCGGGTGCTCCGGTTTCCCCCACAGTCCAAAGACATGCGGTTAGGTTAACATGGGACAGCCTTGGGCTGAAGTGCCCTTGAGCGAGGCACTGAACCCCCAACTGCTCCCCCAGTTCTGTAGCCCACTGCTCTGGGTGCTCACTGCTCACTTGTGTGTGTTCACTGCTTCAGATGGGTTAAATGCAGAGGATGAATTTCACTGTACTTGAGGGTGCATGTGAAAAATAAAGGCTTCTTCTTTATTCTGAGAGCTTTTAATACATTAAGTTAAGCAAGGTTCATTTAGACAAAGTCAAATAAAAAAAATAGAACTTTAAACATTTCAGTGGAAATTGTGGTGTTTTTTTTTCCTTTTGCCTTCAAAGAAAATCTGACATTTATTTGCTAGCTCTAATTAAAAAAAAATTATTAATTTTTATGAATGTTACGAATATTATCTTAGCAGGGCGGCACGGTGGTGTAGTGGTTAGTGCTGTCGCCTCACAGCAAGAAGGTCTGGGTTCGAGCCCTGTGGCCGGCGAGGGCCTTTCTGTGTGGAGTTTGCATGTTCTCCCCGTGTCCGCGTGGGTTTCCTCCGGGTGCTCCGGTTTTCCCCACAGTCCAAAGACATGCAGGTTAGGTTAACTGGTGACTCTAAATTGACCGTAGGTGTGAATGTGAGTGTGAATGGTTGTCTGTGTCTATGTGTCAGCCCTGTGATGACCTGGCGACTTGTCCAGGGTGTACCCCACCTTTCGCCCGTAGTCAGCTGGGATAGGCTCCAGCTTGCCTGCGACCCTGTAGAACAGGATAAAGCGGCTAGAGATAATGAGATGAGATTATCTTAGCACAACCTGTGCCTTTGAACACATTGCATGTTTTGTTATGTATTTTTTTAACATGGAATTTCTCCCATAATTCATTCATGTTCAAAAAATGATCACACATCGTTCACATGATTATGTTTTTGTTTTTTAACTTTCATATAAAATTTCATATAAAATTTCCAGGAGCATTGCTTTTAAATAACAGTTTCACTTTTTTCCACACAAATAACTTAATAATAATAATAATAATAATAATAATAATAATAATAATCTCATCTCATTATCTCTAGCCGCTTTATCCTTCTACAGGGTCGCAGGCAAGCTGGAGCCTATCCCAGCTGACTACGGGCGAAAGGCGGGGTACACCCTGGACAAGTCGCCAGGTCATCACAGGGCTGACACATAGACACAGACAACCATTCACACTCACACCTACGGTCAATTTAGAGTCACCAGTTAACCTAACCTGCATGTCTTTGGACTCTGGGGGAAACCGGAGCACCCGGAGGAAACCCACGCGGACACGGGGAGAACATGCAAACTCCACACAGAAAGGCCCTCGCCGGCCATGGGGCTCGAACCCAGGACCTTCTTGCTGTGAGGCGACAGCGCTAACCACTACACCACCGTGCCGCCCATAATAATAATAATAATAATAATAATAATAATAATAATACAACAACAATACAACCCCAATTCCAAAAAAGTTGAGACACTGTAAACTGTAAATAAAAACAAATGTGATAATTTGCAAAACATGGAAACCCTATATATCTTTGAAAGTAGTACAAAGACAAAATATCAAATTTTGATACTGAGAAATTTTATTGTTTTTTTGAAAAATATATGCTCATTTTTTATTTGATGTCAGCAACACGTTTCAAAAAAGCTGGGACAGGGGCATGCTTACCGCTGTGTTTCATCACCTCTACTTTTAACAACACTCTGTAAACATTAGGGAACTGAAGAGACCAATTGCTGTAGTTTTGAAAGAGAAATGTTGTCCCATTCTTTATGTTTTACACAGTGTCCCAACTTTTTTGGAAATGGGGTTGTAACAATAACAACTGAATTTGGGCAGCATGGTGGTGTAGTGGTTAGCACTGTCGCCTCAAGGCCAATTTATGCTGACAACGCAGTCCTCGCAGACGGTGTCGCAGATAGCGTCTGCGTAGCCCCCCCACCTTCGCAGACGCTCTGCGCGCACCTCCCAAAAATTGTGACCACTGCAGAAGCCTCGCAGACAGCGTCGCAGACAAGAGGGCTCTGATTGGTCCACTCTACATCCGCTGTACACGCACTTCCGCTTCCCTACTTTCCCGGTTTGTTTTGTTTTCACGACCGCCATTTTTAAAAACACGAGCGAAGATGGAGCAGCACGAAGAGCGGTTGATCGAGGAAGTGAGGAATTACGTACATCTATACGACTCCAGTTCTAGTCATTATAAGTAACCGGAGGATAAACACTCCACTAACCACACCCACCAACTACTCCTAGCGATTTCGCGACTTCGCGCCCCCTTGCGTTGTAGCGGTGAATAACATCGCGCACGCCTATTACTCCCTGCTCAACGATAAATTACAACTGTCTGCGAAAAGCTGTCTGCGAAAGCCTTGTCGCAAGAGCATGCAGAGGCCTTCACAGTAAGAAGGTTCTGGGTTCAAGCCCAGCAGCCGGTGAGGGCCTTTCTGTGTGGAGTTTGCATGTTCTCCCCGTGTCCGTGTGGGTTTCCTCCGGGTGCTCCGGTTTCCCCCACAGTCCAAAGACATGCAGGTTAGGTTAACTGGTGGCTCTAAATTGACCGTAGGTGTGAATGAGTGTGTGAATGGTTGTCTGTGTGTCAGCCCTGCAATGACCTGGTGACTTGTCCAGAGTGTCCCCCACTTCTCGCCCATAGTCAGCTGGGATAGGCTCCAGCTTGCCTGCGACCCTGTACAGGATAAGCGGCTACAGATAACGGATGGATAACTGAATTCACAATGATCCCTGTGTAGGCAGCCTGCTGCTTTGAAGTAACAGTTATCCATAATATCAATACTGATTATGTTTAACATTGCAATAAACTGATTATCGGTGCTCCTTTATAAATCAATAAGCAGATTATGGAATACTACAGACTATGAATTTTTACTAGGTAAAACTGAATAAAAGAAAGAAAGAAAGAAAGAAAGAAAGAAAGAAAGAAAGAAAGAAAGAAAGAAAGAAAGAAAGAAAGAAAGGTCAGTCACCAGGTCATCGCAGGGCTGACACACAGAGACAAATGAAAAAAAGAAAGAACAACTTTATTCATCACACACTTGTGAAATTTCCTTTCTACATTTAACCCATACGTGAGCAATGAGCACACACACATACCCAGAGCAGTGGGCAGCCATACTAACAGCGCCCGGGAGCAGTTGGGACTTAGGTGCCTCACTCAAGGCCGTCCCATATTAACCTAACCGCATGTCTTTGAACTGTGGGGGAAACCGGAGCCCCCGGAGGAAACCCACACAGACACGGGGAGAACATGCAAATCCCGCACAGAAATGCCTCTGCCGGTCGCTGAACGTAGAACCCAGAACCTTCTTGCTGTGAGGCGACCGTACTAACCACTACACCACCTACTAGTACTACATACATATATATATATATCTCATCTCATTACCTCTAGCCGCTTTATCCTGTTCTACAGGGTCGCAGGCAAGCTGGAGCCTATCCCAGCTGACTACGGGTCGCCAGGTCATCAGAGGGCTGACAAATAGACACAGACAACCATTCACACTCACATTCACACCTACGGTCAATTTAGAGTCACCAGTTAACCTAACCTGCATGTCTTTGGACTGTGGGGGAAACCGGAGCACCCGGAGGAAACCCACGCGGACACGGGGAGAACATGCAAACTCCACACAGAAAGGCCCTCGCCGGCCATGGGGCTCGAACCCAGGACCTTCTTGCTGTGAGGCGACAGCGCTAACCACTACGCCGCCCAATGATTGCTAGTACTACATACATATAGATGTTATTTTTCTTTACACAACACAGTTTCAGCCAAATTCATATCAACTTTCTGTCTAGGAAGCATTGACGTTAAAGCACATCCCAAATGGCTCCATACTCCCTACATATGCACACTACATACATACATACATAGGCCTGACATTCCACAGCCTACTTAGTGCACTACAGTGTCTCCAGGGAACTGTTTGGTATTCAGCCACCAAGTCCAAAACTGCATACAGGAAACAGTACATCAGAGTAGGATGGGAACATGGACATGCTCTTTAGTAGCATCCTGAAAGAAAATAAACTCGTAGTGTTTTCTAATATATTAAAGGTGCATTAGATAAGAGTAACAGGAACAGTTAAGTTTGACTTTTGAATGATTTTTTTAAAGTCCTTGAGCCCAACCCCCACTCACACACATGTTCAAGAAGCTCGAGTGTCTACAAAATGACTGTCAGGAGGCACAAACAAACAAACAAAAACAAACCTTCCGGACCGGAATTCAGTTTCCCAAACCGGTTTTCGCAACCACTGTATAGACTTGTACTGAGGTCACGGCTTAAAAGTTTATATTTTACTTATCTTTCAAGTTATTTGGACAAGTAAAACATTTTTAAAAATGTTTATTGTACCTTTAATCAAGTTTACTCACCTCTTCCTCGGGACCGTTGCTGTATTCGCTGGGCTCGGTTTCCATTTGGCTGTTCATCTTTGACGGAAATGATAAGATTTTTGTTTGTTTGTTTTTTAATCCTTCTCCGCTAGTTTACGCTGAGAAAAGTATCCAGATTTACCGCACCAGTCGAGTAAAAGGCATTATCGTTCAGGTTAAACTGAATAAAGCCGCCTCGCGCTGCGACTCTGCGCCTCTTCCGACAGGAAAGCTGGGGCAGCTGCTGGAGCGCGAGCTCTGCGCGCGTGCGTGGATTCAGATTCGCAGCGCGAGCGCGTCTCTGCTTCTCAAGAGTCCGCGGCTTGTGGGAGAGTTCCGCTCGCGCGCATCACAGGAAGGAAGGAGCGCGTGAACAGGCGGTTGTTTTGTTGTTGTTGTTTGTTTGTTTTCTTTTCCCCCTATATCCCACACTAAGACCTCCTCAGTCAGAAATGGCGTGTTTTCACACAATTTCGGATAGATCGTTATCTTCCGTGCTGTGTGAACACTGAGGCTCCGAGTTTTCCAGGTGGCCGTTATTTTGGTCGCCTAGACAACAAGCCACGCCCCTGTGAAATTTAACCCATCTGAAGCAGTGAACACACGCGCACACACCCAGAGCAGTGGGCAGCCATGCTAACATTGCCCGGGGAGCAGTTGGGAGTTAGGTGCCTCGCTCAAGGGCACCTCAGCCCTAGGCCGCCCCATGTTAACCTAACCGCATGTCTTTGGACTGTAGGGTAAACCAGAGCACCCGGAGGAAACCCACGCGGACACGGGGAGAACATGCAAACTCCACACAGAAAGGCCCTCGCCGGCCACGGGGCTCGAACCCAGGACCTTCTTGCTGTGAGGCGACCGTGCTAACCACTACACCACCATGCCGCCCAAGAGGCTATATTGGACTTTTTTTGGTTCAACTGTCATTTTTATTGATTGACTGATTGATTGATTGATTTTACTTCTGGAGCAATGGGTCAAAATGAAACATCCTAATATCTCATCTCATTATCTCTTGCCGCTTTATCCTGTTCTACAGGGTCGCAGGCAAGCTGGAGCCTATCTCAGCTGACTACGGGCGAAAGGCAGGGTACACCCTGGACAAGTCGCCAGGTCTTCTTCTTCAGAAGAAGAAACCTTTATTTGTCACGTGCACACTTCAAGCAGAGTGAGATTCATCCTCTGCATTTAACCCATCTGAAGCAGTGAACACACGCGCACACACCCAGAGCAGTGGGCAGCTATACTACAGCGCCCGGGGAGCAGTTAGGGGTTAGGTACCTTGGAGATATATGGATGTGGTGAGAGACGACATGAAAGTGGCAAGTGTGGTAGAGAAGGATGCGGAAGATAGGGAGCAATGGAGACGAAAGAGCCGCTGTGGTGACCCCTAATCGGGAGCAGCCAAAAGAAGAAGATCCAGGGCCAGTGTTTCAGGGATATTCAGTGCAACCCTGACTAGGATAAAGTGCTTTCTTGAAATGAACAGATTATGAATTTTCTGGAAATATTTAGGATGGGGTGGCACGGTGGTGTAGTGGTTAGTGGTGTAGTGGTTAGTGCTGTTGCCTCATAGCAAGAAGGTCTGGGTTCAAGCCCCGTGGCCGGCGAAGGCCTTTCTGTGCGCAGTTTGCAGGTTGTCCGCGTGGGTTTCCTCCGGGTGCTCCGGTTTCCCCCATGGTCCAAAGACATGCAGGTTGGGTTAACTGGTGACTCTAAATTGACCGTAGGTGTGAATGGTTATCTGTGTCTATGTGTCAGCCCTGTGATGACCTGGCGACTTGTCCAGGGTGTACCCCGCCTTTCGCCCGTAGTCAGCTGGGATAGGCTCCAGCTTGACTGCAACCCTGTAGAACAGGATAAAGCGGCTAGAGGAGATGAGATGAGTTGACCCCAGGTACTTGAATTCACCAACTTTCTTTACGTCTACTCCTTGCATCTTCACTACACTCCCATCCCCATTCTCATTGATGCACATGTATCCTGTTTTGCTACTGCTCACCTTCGTTCTTCTTCGTTCCAATGCATACCTCCATCTCTCCAAACCCAAGTCAACCTCCTTTCACCATATATCACAATATCATCCACAAACATCATGTTCCATGGTGACTCTTGCCTCACTTCGAGTGAGGCAAGAGTCACCATGGAACATGATGTTTGCGGCTGTATCCAGGGCCAAACACCATCCCTGGATACAGCCTGGAATCTGGGAGCCCAGACTACCACAGGATTGAACCAGGGACTCGAATTATGAGGAGGCAAGGCTATGCACTATGTCATTGTGCCACTGTTTTGCAAACAGCAATATGACTAAACAGGTGACATGGTGGTGTAGTAGTTAGCACTGTTGCCTCACAGCAAGAAGGTTCTGGGTTTGAGCCCAGTGGCCGGCGAGGGCCTTTCTGTGTGGAGTTTGCATGTTCTCCCTGTGTCTGCGTGGGTTTCCTCTGGGTGCTTCAGTTTCCCGCACAGTCCAAAGACATGCAGGTTAGGTTAATTGGTGGCTCTAAATTGACCGTAGGTGTGAATGTGAGTGTGAATGGTTGTTTGTCTCTGTGTCAGCCCCGCGATAACCTGGCGACTTGTCCAGGGTGTACCCCGCCTCTCGCCCATGGTCAGCTGGGATAGGCTCCAGCTTGACTGCAACCCTGTAGAACAGGATAAGCAGCTACAGATAATGGATGGATGGATGAAGGTGACATGGTGGAGTAGTGGTTAGCACTGTTGCCTCACAGCAAGAAGGTTCTGGGTTCAAGCCCAGTGGCTGACAGGGGCCTTTCTGTGTGGGGTTTGCATGTTCTCCCCGTGTCTGTGTGGGTTTTCCTCCGGGTGTTCCAGTTTCCCCCACAGTCCAAAGACATGCAGTTAGGCAAACTACGGTAGCTACTCTAAATTGTCCATTCATCAAGCTTGGAGAGGTTTAAATGTCATCAGTGGTGCCCCTACAGCAATTGCCGTCTATGGGACAAAGAATATGAATAAACATTATTTGTGAGTCCACAATTCTCCATTGTCTGAAAAGTATTTTAGGAAAGTTAGTCCAACAGGAGTGTGGCACAATAGTGGAGTGATTATCACGTTCAGCTCACAGCAAGAAGGTTCTGGGTTCAAGCCTTGCAGTCAACTGGGGCCTTTCCATATCAAGTTTGCATGTTCTCCCTGTGTCTGTGTGGGTTTCCTCTGGGGGCACTAGTTTCCTCCCACAGTCCAAAGATGTGAATTAGGTCAACTGGCAACTCTAAATTGCCCATGAGTGTGAATGATTGCTCATCTCTGTGTTAGCCCTGTAAGATTTGACAACCTGCCCAGGGTGTACCCCTGCCTCTCACCTGTATTCAACTGGGATTGGCTCCAGCGTTCCCCACTACCCTGAAGGATAAGCGGTATAGATTAAGCTTTTTAAAATTCAGAAACGTGTGTGTGTGTTATGAATTCAGGTAAATAGATTCAATTTTCCATTCAACAATCACTGACTAATGAGGACAAGCTGAGGAAAGCTAGCTTTTAGCTAGCTACCATACAATGTTTTCAATTGATAATGTAGCTACATTGACATGAAGCCTAATAATCCATTAATAATCGGATTCAAGCTCGAGCAGAATGAAATTTCTTCATGTAAACAGATAATTTAATCAGCTTGAACAAGATGGTGTAAACCTCGGATAATCTGTTTGATAGGAAAATATCAGGCATGTAAATGCTTGATGGGATTGTACCTGTAACCTTCTACATATTCAATACTGCATTACATGTTCAATATTACATTATAAGAAGCTATTGTCAGATATTTGACTTTTTGTCAAAATAAATTGATTTATTCAAATAATAAAGATTTATTTTCACCATATTCTATAACAAAGTTATAAATACAGTATGTTAATACTTCTCATCTCATCTCATTATCTCTAGCCGCTTTATCCTTCTACAGGGTCGCAGGCAAGCTGGAGCCTATCCCAGCTGACTACGGGCGAAAGGCGGGGTACACCCTGGGCAAGTCGCCAGGTCATCACAGGGCTGACACATAGACACAGACAACCATTCACACTCACATTCACACCTACGGTCAATTTAGAGTCACCAGTTAACCTAACCTGCATGTCTTTGGACTGTGGGGGAAACCGGAGCACCCGGAGGAAACCCACGCGGACACGGGGAGAACATGCAAACTCCGCACAGAAAGGCCCTCACCGGCCACGGGTCTCGAACCCGGACCTTCTTGCTGTGAGGCAACAGCGCTAACCACTACACCACCGTGCCGCCCCTGTTGATTTTTTTATTCATTTTATTATTATAATGTTTGCAGACTCTGTGAACGTAAATGTTTGTGAACGTAAATGTTTTACCAGGTGAAGTTCACTTATGACAGTAATATTGCCTGGCTACAGACTGACCTTTGCACTACAGGCTTTCATGAATATATGTTTTTGTGTGTATTCAATTTTTTATGCCTCCTTGACTGGCATATACACCCTTCCCTTCTTTACTACTCTGATAAAGAGTCTGTTTTCATGGCTGTGATCTATAGTTGAGTAGTTACTGCAATTATACTAATAAAAAAAATGTTTCTCACATCCCAAGGTTGTGATATTTTATCCCTGTGGTTACTGTTCAACTTTAGCATTTTACAGAATATTGCTTGTTGTTCAAGCATTAACTAACTCTCTTACTTCAGTTTGTCTTAAAGGCATACTTCCTTTTTTTTCTTTCAAAATTCCTGATACACAAATATAGCAAAGAAAAATAAATATCCAAATGTAAGAGCTTAGAGCACCATCATTAATGATCTTCATGTGAAATATTCATACACATCCTCCCTTATAGCTTCTATTTCTTTTAGTGTATAGACGTGTTGTGTCTCATACTGTATATTATAGTGCTTATTAATTAAAAAGCTATTTGAATGAAAAATGTAAGTGATTTATAAGCTCCAAGCCTTCTGAAATGGGACATTTATATTTACCGTATGTATCTGTCCTGTCAGATGTTCCTTTATGGCCAGGTAACTTTCATGGAGGGTGTAAATGCATTTTATTGCAAAAAAAAAACTTGCAGCCTAAGGCATTTGGAAGTAGAGCAAAATGTCAGTGACAGCTCAAGGGGTCATGTTCAAGATATATATGTATACTGGCGGCACGGTGGTGTAGTGGTTAGCGCTGTCGCCTCACAGCAAGAAGGTCCGGGTTCAAGCCCCCTGGCTGGCGAGGGCCTTTCTGTGCGGAGTTTGCATGTTCTCCCCGTGTCCGCGTGGGTTTCCTCTGGGTGCTCCGGTTTCCCCCACAGTCCAAAGACATGCAGGTTAGGTTAACTGGTGACTCTAAATTGACCGTAGGTGTGAATGTGAGTGTGTGAATGGTTGTCTGTGTCTATGTGTCAGCCCTGTGATGACCTGGCGACTTGTCCAGGGTGTACCCCGCCTTTCGCCCGTAGTCAGCTGGGATAGGCTCCAGCTTGCCCGCGACCCTGTAGAACAGGATAAAGCGGCTACAGATAATGATATGAGATTTTATATATACACGTATGTCACTTTATTAAGAACACCTATCCATCTGCTGTTATCTCATCAGCCAATCCATGATGCATCAAATCATGCAAATACAAATCAAGAGCTTCAGTTCATGTTCACTTCAAACATCAGAATCAGAAAGATTGTGATCTCAAAGTGTGACTTTCACTGTGGCATGGGCGCCAGAGGGACTGGTTTGAGTATTTCAGAAACTGCTGATCTCCTGGGTTTTTTTTTTTACACACAACAGTCTCTAGAGTTTACACAGAATGGTTTGAAAAACAAAAAATATTGAGTGAGCGACAGTTCTATGGGTGGAAACAAATGCCTTGTTGAAAAGAGGTGAGGAAAAAATGGTCAGATTCGTTCATGCTTTTTTGCCAGGAAGGATACAGTAACTCATATAATCACTCAAAAACATGGTGAGCAGAAAACCATCTCAGTATGCAACAGCAGATGATCACATTGGGTTCCACTCCTGCAGCCAAGAACAGGAATCTTAGAATCAAGAACAAGTTCCTATTAAAGTGGCTGGTGAGTGTGTATCATACTATGCATAAAACACTATTCCATAAATACACATGGATAAATAGGCGCGCACACACACACACACACACACACACACACGCATCTCCTTGTTTCTGAGCTATGGACATGGAGAAACTCCAGCTGTTTATGACATGAATAGGATGCAGCTCCCCCTCACTACCTTATTACCACTCTTGAGACAGTTACTCCCAGGAACACACACACACACACACACACACACACACACATATACAGTGGGGAAAACAAGTATTTGATCCCTTGCTGATTTTGTTGGTTTGGCCACTAATAAAGACTCGATCAGTCTGTAATATTAATGGTAGGTGTAGTCTAACATGCTGAGACAGAATATCACAAAGAAAATCAAGAAATTGACTTTAAAGAATTTGTATTAATTTATTTGCATTTTATTGAGGAAAATAAGTATTTGAACCCTCTTGCCAAAAGGACTTAGTACTTTGTGGCAAACCCCTTATTAGCAAGCACAGAGGTCAGACATTTTTTGTAGTTGATGACCAGGTTTCTGCACATATTAGGAGGAATTTTGGTCCACTCTTCTTTGCAAATGACCTCTAAATCATCAAGATTCCGTGGCTGTCGCTTGGCAACTCTGAGCTTCAGCTCTCTCCATAGATTTTCTATAGGATTCAGGTCCGGAGACTGGCTGGGCCACTCCATGACCTTGATATGTTTCTTCTTCAGCCATTCCTTGGTTGCCTTGGCTGTATGCTTTGGGTCATTATCCTGCTGGAAGACCCATCCACGACCCATTTTAAGCTTCCTGGCAGAGGGAAGGAGGTTTTCACTTTGGATTTTACGGTACATGGCTCCGTCCATCCTCCCATTGATACGGTGAAGTAGCCCTGTGCAGAAAAACACCCCCAAAGCATAATGTTACCACCTCCATGCTTGACAGTGGGGATGGTGTTCTTGGGGTCATAAGCAGCATGTCTCTCCCTCCAGACACGACGGGTTGAACTGATGCCAAAGAGCTCAATTTTGGTCTCATCTGACCATAACACCTTCTCCCAGTCACTCTCCAAGTCATTCAGATGTTCATTGGCAAAATTCAGGCGGGCCTGCACATGTGCTTTCTTAAGCAGGGGTACTTTGCGAGCACTGCAAGATGTTAGACTATTGCGGTGTAAAGTGTTACCAACTGTTTGCTTGGTGACTGTGATCCCAGCTGCTTTAAGATCATCCACTAACTCTGCCCATGTTGTATTAGGTCTATTTCTCACCGTTCTCATGATCCTGGAAACCCCATGAGGTGAGATCTTGTTTGGAGCCCCAGACCTAGGTCGATTGATGATCATGTTGTGAGTCTTGTACTTGCGCACAATTGCACCAACAGTTGTCACCTTAACGCCCAGCTTCTTGCTAATGGTTTTGTAGCCCATACCGGTCTTGTGCAGGTCTACAATCTTCTCCCTTAAATCCACAGAAAGCTCTTTAGTCTTTCCCATGTTGGAGAGTTTGGAGTCTGACAAACTGATTGATTCTGTGGCCAGGTGGCTTTTATACAAGTCATTAGTGATATCAGGTGTCTTCGATTTAGGTGACAAGGTAATTTGGAGAGTCTAACTTGTCTGTATTAACAAGAACTCTTGATGGTTACTAGGGGATCAAATACTTCTTTTTCTCAATAAAATACAAATAAATTAATATAGATATTTAAAAGTTATTTTCTGGATTTTCTTTTTGATATTCTGTCTCCACATGTTAGAATACACCTACCATTAAAATTACAGACTGATCAAGTCTTTCTTAGTGGGTAAACCAACAAAATCAGCAAGGGATCAAATACTTGTTTTCCCCACTGTATAAGTACTATACCAGACTGATATTATTTATTATTACACATACAGGGCACTTTTCAATGGAATATAAACATGTATTCTATTCCCTTCTAGCAGGTTTCATTCATTTGGTTTGATAGCATGCAATATTGTTAGCATATTGCTTATCCTACGTGTATTACGTCACTCTACCCAATGGAGAATGAGCGTTGAATATGGTTTACGATATTGCATGGTTGTCAAGACAACATGACATCACACATCGGAGATGTAAAACTTCTGCACTAGTGAGCAACAGTGACAATTTGAAAACAAACATGGCTGCCAGGTTTGCTTCGTTAAATACGAAAGATTTTGAGAGAATTTTGAAAGAGAATGATGTGTTGAACACCTGAAAGGAATGTGTATGTATAATAATAATATTGGCTGGCTTTTTTCGTGGTATATCAGATATATTCCATTCAGCTAGCATGATATTGAACGAGTTGAAGACAAGTTCAATATCATGCTAACTGAATGGAATATATCTGATATACCACGAAAAAAAGCCAACCAATATTATTTAAATGTTTCATCTCAAAATAATTGTTATAATTATATTATATTACGATACCTTTCATATAGGAGAGACACTGATTTCTCAAAGAAATGTGAGCAGACAGAAAGCTCCTCAAACTTTTTTTCCCTGGGTGTTTATCAATAGGTAGAACAAATGCAGTCGTTGCGTGTGCAGTGTAAACATTAAAATACGGTGTACAGTGCCTTGCAAAAGTATTCATCCCCCTTGGTGTTCGTCCTGTTTTGTTGCATTACAAGTTGGAATTAAAATGGATTTTTGGAGGGTTAGCACAATTTGATTTACACAACATGCCTACCACTTTAAAGGAACAGTCCACCGTACTTCCATAATGAAATATGCTCTTATCTGAATTGAGACGAGCTGCTCCGTACCTATCCGAGCTTTGCGCGACCTCCCAGTCAGTCAGACGCAGTCAGACGCGCTGTCACTCCTGTTAGCAATGTAGCTAGGCTCAGTATGGCCAATGGTATTTTTTGGGGCTGTAGTTAGATGCGACCAAACTCTTCCGCGTTTTTCCTGTTTACATAGGTTTATATGACCAGTGATATGAAACAAGTTCGGTTACACAAATTGAAACGTAGCGATTTTCTATGCTATGGAAAGTCCACACTATAATGACAGGCGTACTAACACCTTCTGCACGCTTCGACAGCGCATTGATACGGAGCTCAGATATGGGGTAAGTTGAGCCACTTGACATTTTTTTTTCAAGAGGTAATATCACTCTAACCATAAGAGCTTATCAATTATGTTTTGCTCAGATAGTAACAGTACACTTTGAAATTTGGTATGGTGTGTAGACTGGAAGCAAAAATGGCTTTAAAATGTAGTTATGATGAAAAATGTAAAAAGTGGCTCATCTTACCCCGCTCTCCCCTACGTGTGTGTACGCAGTAAACCTGCTACAGCATCTTATCATTTTGGCTTGTGAATATGCATGTTAATGATACCATAAACATAAAAGGATTAGGTTGATGCACAAAGTTCCCACTCCCTGTTGAAATCCAACAGGACTCACCCAGCTTGCTTTTCATTGCATTCTTGTCACGAGCGAAAAAAACCTAAGCTAGGACCTACTATTAAATATAAATTTATACCATAAACTCTGTCGGTCACAGTTAAAAACAGGGACATTTCCAGGGACAGCTCCAGCCGGGGACAGGCCACCAAAAACAGGGACATCTGGTCACCCTATTCTTAATGCATTTCAGACCAAACAGTAAATAGTAAATAATAAAAATATAGTAAATAGCCCTATTCCACACCACAACTGTAGTAATCCATATTATGTCAAGAATCGGTCAACTAAGTAAAGAGAAACGACATCTATCATTGCTTTAAGACATGAAGTGTCTTTTAATTAATAAAAATAAAGAATAAACATTGAATTCAAAGGTGTGTCCAAACTTTTGCCTGGTACTGTATATCCAAAACTGTGTGCGCATGTATACAAACACTGGTCATGGTATTCATTGCTGTATTTCATCTCATTACTAATACCAAGGCTGCCAGGTTGTCTTTTGTACACATGGAGCTTGTTTATAAGTACAATAATTTAGCTGCATTTCAAAATGCAGTGTATTTTCTTTTAGGGTTTTATTTTGTTTTGCCTTGATTTAAATTGGCATCAAACCAAAATTCATAAAATCAGAACCAGAGTTTTTTGAGATAGGATTTCAATTAGTTGTGTGACACACAATTTAAATAATAATAATAATAGTAATAATAATTTAAATTTGGGCGGCACGGTGGTGTAGTGGTTAGCGCTGTCGCCTCACAGCAAGAAGGTCCAGGTTCGAGCCCCGTGGCTCACAAGGGCCTTTCTGTGCGGAGTTTGCATGTTCTCCCCGTGTCCGCGTGGGTTTCCTCTGGGTGCTCTGTTTTCCCCCACAGTCCAAAGACATGCAGGTTAGGTTAACTGGTGACTCTAAGTTGACCGTAGGTGTGAATGTGAGTGTGAATGGTTGTCTGTGTCTATGTATCAGCCCTGTGATGACCTGGCGACTTGTCCAGGGTGTACCCCGCCTTTCGCCCGTAGTCAGCTGGGATAGGCTCCAGCTTGCCCACGACCCTGTAGAACAGGATAAAGCGGCTAGAGATGATGAGATGAGAGAATTTCAATTTATGTAGTGCCTTTCTCACACCCAGGTTCGCTTTACAATTGAAAAGAAAGAAAGAAAAAAAAGAGTCCACCAAAAGAGGGTCAGGATGTAATTCCAATGGCATAGCTAACACAGTCCCACCAGGCGCACGAAGATAAATCCCACACCACCTGCACAGGCACCACCGCTCGGAACACCACGCCATAGATCCACAAAGCAAGCACAGAAGCACCACTGCATAGAGCGCTGCTATGTCCCAAACCAGCTGCACAGCCAACGCGATGCCGCCGGGCAACATCGCTCGGAATACCACACCAAGTACAAAAGCACCACCGCACAAAGCACTGGACAACCCTGATGTTAAAAAGAGCAACGAGCTCACTGCAGTCCATAGTGAGGCACACAGGCATCACCCACAGCGGACCAAGGCCTGAAGGAAGCCAACGCCCAAAACTAGGTCCGGAGCTACGCCATAACTGGCGGACAAAACACTCAAACAAAAAAACAAACATCAAAGTACACAAACAAAAGAAAAAGAAAAGAAAAATGAAAAGTTCCAGTGAGAAGCAGCAGCCAAAACATGCACAGTGTACTCTCAACCGGAAAATTGTTTACCTGTGAAATGAAAAAAATAGCCAAATTACTAACTACAAATGTTGTGTAAAACATTAAACATGATCCTGATGTTTAACATTGTCTTGATTCTGCAGCAGCGTAGTATGTTTCTTGGACCAGACCCCATATTGTGCTAGAATAACTCTCATATCTACAGTCAGCATTCTCACCTAGCAAGCTGGCTACTTTGCTTGTCTTTTCTTCATTAAAGCTCAAATCTGCTGTAATGTTCATCTTAAGAGGCAAATACACTCACTGGCCACTTTAATAGAAACTTGCTCATGATTCTAAGATCCTGCTCTTGGCTGCAGGAGTGGAACCCAATGTGGTCTTCTGCTGTTGCATGCTGAGATGCTTTTCTGCTCACCATGGTTATAAAGAGTTGCTATATCCTTCCTGACAGCTCTAACCAATCTGGCCTGAGTTTCCCAAAAGCATCACAGCATAAAGATCAGAGGTAAATGGTAGAGCGAATAGAACAATGAACACTCTCTCTCAGCTAAGATGCTCTTAGCATTAAGAGGCTTTTGGGAAACCCACCCCTGTTCATTTTCCTGTGACCTCTCTTATCAACAAGGCGTTTCCACCCACAGAACTGTCCCTCACTCAACGGTTTTTGTTTTTCGCACCATTCTGTGTAAACTCTACAGACTGTTGTGTGTGAAAACCCCAGGGGATCAGCAGTTTCTGAAATACTTACACTACCGTTCAAAAGTTTGGGGTCACCCAGACAATTTTGTTTTCCATGAAAAGTCACACTTTTATTTCCCACCATAAGTTGTAAAATGAATAGAAAATATAGTCGAGACATTTTTCTGGCCATTTTGAGCATTTAATCGACCCCACAAATGTGATGCTCCATAAACTCAATCTGCTCAAAGGAAGGTCAGTTTTATAGCTTCTCTAAAGAGCGATTTAAAGAGAGTTGCTGGAAATGGGCCTCTATACACCTATGGAGATATTGCACCAAAAACCAGACATTTGCAGCTAGAATAGTCATTTACCACATTAGCAATGTATAGAGTGGATTTCTGATTAGTTTAAAGTGATCTTCATTGAAAAGAACAGTGCTTTTCTTTCAAAAATAAGGAAATTTCAAAGTGACCCCAAACTTTTGAACAGTAGTGTAAACCAGTCCATCTGGCTCAAACCAACACCCATGCCCCAGTGAAAGTCACAATTTGAGATCACAATTTTTCCCATTCTGATATTTGAAGTGAACATTAACTGAAGCTCTTGATTTAGATCTACATGATTTGATGCAGGGGCGGCACGGTGGTGTAGTGGTTAGCGCTGTTGCCTCACAGCAAGAAGGTCCGGGTTCGAGCCCAGCGGCCGGTGAGGGCCTTTCTGTGTGGAGTTTGTATGTTCTCCCCGTGTCCGCGTGGGTTTCCTCCGGGTGCTCCGGTTTCCCCCACAGTCCAAAGACATGCAGATTAGGTTAACTGGTGACTCTAAATTGACCGTAGGTGTGAATGTGAATGGTTGTTTGTGTCTATGTGTCAGCCCTGTGATGACCTGGCGACTTGTCCAGGGTGTACCCCGCCTTTCGCCCGTAGTCAGCTGGGATAGGCTCCAGCTTGCCTGCGACCCTGTAGAACAGGATAAAGCGGCTACAGATAATGAGATGAGATGATTTGATGCATTGTGCTGCTGCCAAGGGATTGGCTGATTAGAGAACCGCATCAAACAGCAGGTGTATTATGGGTGTTTCCAATAAAGTGGCCAGTGATTGTAATGCTGCGTTCATGTGCTATGGGAATTATGGTAAATACCAAACACCGACATGGAAAGCACACATGAACGCCGCCTCTTGTGGTATTTTCCACTGGGCAACTCGTAGAAAATTTTGATACATGAGTTGCCGAGATGAGCTGAGCTTTAACCTTTTCAACATGGTGGCGAGCGGTACAAGACACTTGAATGTTAAGCATTGTACGCTACTAAAGTTTTTTTTTTACTAGTACTAGTGGGTAGTTTTTTGTGTCTATGCAATGTTGCGTCATTAACAAGTGTAATATAATACGTTAGAAATCCGTTTCCTTTAAAAATGTGTTATGGTTTGTTTTTACCTATCCAGAGCAGACGCTATTGCTAACGATAGCTAACTAACTATTGCTAACTTGAATCTGGTCCACCATCTTTAATTTGTCAACAACAACAAAAGCATGTGAACACAACACACTGGTAAATACCACTTCCCAACTGGAAAATATCATCTTCCCATAGCACATGAATGCAGCATAAATCTCTAATAAGCTGGAATTTTTCTAAAGTGGTGCCACCTGGTGGATCAAACACAGAACAGAAACAGCATTTGGATCAGAACAGCTGGATGAGAATGCCTTTAATATCAGACAACAATAAATAAATCAGAATTGAATACAAGACAGCACATAATCTTTGAGTGTAGTGAGCATTAGGGTATGAAGTAAGACAAACAGGAAAAAAAAAAAAGCTCTCATAGTTAGCACAGGTTATTGTTTTTGTGAGCATTTATAAGAGCAAAGCTATGATGCAGAATGATTTCAGGTCCGTGCAGGAGTCGGGTTAACCTTCTGCGTCTTCTTCAGATGGTGATAGTTGGGTAAAATCTTCATCAGGAAGTCGAGCTGCAGAGTCTGGGGCTGTTTAAGGATCGAATACAAATGGAGAAAAGGAGATGGAAAGAAAAATGTGTCAGAAATAAAGAGAAAATTATTTAAAAAGGGGGAAAAAAATACAAGTAGGGTCCATGAAGCATAGTCAAGGGGTCTGATTTTTATTTTTAAACGTAATTACAAGATGGAAATTGTACAATTCTAGAGGAGAAAAAAATGAACCTATTATATGTGAATCTGTACTAAGGAGGGTCTGTGGATTTATTTATTTATTTTACAGCTAAAAGTGTCTCTGGCTGCAAAACGATTGAGATTCCCTGCTGTGTGATGGTGTGTGTTACCTGTGGTCTCTCGGTCTGTACCCTCCTCATGCAGTTGGAGCTGTAGATGACCGTGTTCTCTGGAATCTCCTCACACGTGTTGAGCCGACAGCACGCACCAATGATGCAGCCGCTCGTCAGGATCACATTACGGCCCACGTCAGCTAAAAGGATAGAGTCGTCATAAGACCTTTTAAACTCTTCACGATATAACATGGAGTGTAATTGCATCAAAACTTGTGTTTTCACTTTTTAAAATTTATTTATTTTCAGTAATATCTTGAAAGATATTCTGCTGTTCTGGTGACTTGAACTGGCTCAGCACTGAACACACTATATACACTGATTTTCCTTTATGATATATGATTTTCCTTTATTTTGTCACCCAGCTGAAAATTTCAAATCCACAAATCTTTACACTTGACCATTTTATGCGTTTTGAGTGAAAGACTCGGATACAAATGACTGGAAGAAGCTGCATTACCTTTAGACTCAATGACATTGTTGTCCCCAATTTTCATGGCCTGGGAAACTAGAAACATCAGACAAAAGTCAGACTGCTTCTGAAACAATACACTGACACATTTACAACTCACTGTAGTGAGACAATCAGTTTTGGTGTTAATGCTTTAAAAAACTGTAATTAATAAAATTTTTTAAAAAGCTAAGCATACCACAGCCAACTTCGAAAACATTATTGGTGCCTATCGTCATGGGCTTCGGTTCGTATCCCTCTGCATCAGGCATGATGTTTTCAGGATAACTGAGCAGAAACACACACAAAAACAAGATATTTAAGATTATTTATTATTGATTTTCCATGGCTTTAGTGGAGAGTAAAAAGTGTCAAAATAAAGATATGGTCTAATATTTAAAAAACAAAAAAAAAAACCACACACTGACATTTTCATGACCGTTTATTTGTATCACAATATTTCTCTGACAGTAAACCAGCTACAAAACAGCAATGCAGCATACAGTTGTGCTCATAAGTTTACATACCCTGGCAGAATTTTTGCTTTCTTGGCCTTTTTTCAGAGAATCTGAATGATAACACAAACTTTTTTCCCCCCCACTCATGGTTAGTGGTTGGGTGAAGCCATTTATTGATAAACAACTGTGTTTTCTATTTTTAAATCATAATGACAACAAAAAACATCCAAATGACCCTGATCAAAAGTTTACATACCCCAGTTCTTAATACCGTGTATTGCCCCCTCTAACATCAATGACAGCCTGAAGTCTTTTGTGGTAGTTGTGGATGAGGCTCTTTATTTTCTCAGATGGTAAAGCTGCCCATTCTTCTTGGCAAAAAGCCTCCAGTTCCTGTAAATTCCTGGGCTGTCTTGCATGAACTGCGCACTTGAGATCTCCCCAGAGTGGCTCAATGATATTGAGGTCAGGAGACTGAGATGGCCACTCCAGAACCTTCACTTTGTTCTGCTGTAGCCAATGACAGGTCGACTTGGCCTTACGTTTTGGATCGTTATGTTGGAACATCCAAGTACGTCCCATGCGCTGCTTCCGGGCTGATGAGTGCAAATTTGCCTCCAGTATTTGCTGATAACGTGCTGCATTCATCTTTCCTTCAACTTTGACCAAGTTTCCTGTGCCTTTGTAGCTCACACATCCCCAAAACATCAGCGATCCACCTCCGTGCTTTACAGTAGGAATGGTGTTCCTTTCATCATAGGCCTTGTTGACACCTCTCCAAATGTAAACGTTTATGGTTATGCAAAAAGTTCAATTTTGGTCTCATCACTCCAAATTACCTTGTTCCAGAAGTTTTGAGGCTTGTCTCTGTGCTGTTTGGCGTATTGTAGGCGAGATACTTTGTGGCATTTGCTTGGTTTTAACAGAGCCCCTGATTTTCCATTTGTTAATCACAGTTTGAACACTACTGACTGGCATTATCAATTCCTTGGATATCTTTTTGTATCCCTTTCCTGTTTTATACAGTTCAACTACCTTTTCCCGTAGATCCGTTGACAATTATTTTGCTTTCCCCATGACTCAGAATCCAGAAATGTCAGTGGCTGGATGAAAGATGCAAGAGTCTGTCTGGATCCCAGAAACTTACTCAGCTTTTATACACACACACTGATTACAAGCAAACAGATCACAGGTGAGGACGTTACCTTTAGTAGCCATTCAAACCCATTTGTGTCAACTTCTGTGCATGTTATCAGGCCAAAATCACCAGGGTATGTGAACTTTTGATCAGGGTCATTTGGGTAGTTTCTGTTGTCATTATGATTTAAAAAGAGAAAACACAGTCGTCTGACAATAAATGGTTTCACCCAACCACTAAGCATGAGTGGAAAAGATGTTTGTGTTATCATTCATATTCTCTGAAAAATGGCCAAAGAATCATAGATTCTGCCAGGGTATGTAAACTTATGAGCACAACTGTATAAACTGTAAAACAGGTTAAAAACATGCTGCGTAATTAAATGATTTAAAAAAAATGTACAGTCCAATCAGTTATTTGTAAGAAAGTAAATACTTTCTAAATACTAACCTTTAAATGGAAATAAACACATAATAGATACCCGTTAATAATGAGAGCTTGCTCTTCAATCAAGTTGCCTTCTCCTATGATGATGGGACCAGCGTCTGCAATGATCCGGGCTTTTGGGTGGATCACCGTCCTCGGCCCTGCGACAGAGTAATAGCTTTGAACTCCCTGAACTAGATGCTAAAATGACAATCATCAAACCTAACATGAGGGCTTTTGGTTCCTCAGGGTGCTTGTTAAGGCTTACGGCTTCCTATTTTCTTAAAAAGGTATATCAAATGACATACATTCAGCAGCCACTTTATTAGGAACACCCATCCACCTGCTGTTTGATGCAGTTCTCTAATCAGCCAATCCCTTGACAGCAGCACAGTGCATCAAATCATGCAGATACAAATCAAGAGCTTCAGCTAATGTTCACTTCAAACATCAGAACGGGAAAAATTGTGATCTCAAAGTGTGACTTTCACTGTGGCATGGGTGCCAGATGGACTGGTTTGAGTATTTCAGAAACTGCTGATCTCCTGGGGTTTTCACACACAAAACAGTCTGTAGTTTACACAGAATGGTGCGAAAAACAAAAAAAAACCATTGAGTGAGCAACAGTTCTGTGGGTGGAAACAAATGCCTTGTTGAAAAGAGGTCAGAGGAAAATGGCCAGATTGGTTCGTGCTTTTTTGCCAGGAAGGATATAGCAACTCATAGCAACTCTTTACAACTGCGGTGAGCAGAAAAGCATCTCAGCATGCAACAGCAGAAGACCACACTGGGTTCCACTCCTGCAGCCAAGAACAGGGATCTTAGAATCAAGAACAAGTTTCTATTAAACTGTCCGGTCAGTGTACAACACAGCAGCTGAGTGTTCAATTCAAGAAAGTACTTGATTATTGTTTAAACTGGACATACTATAATAGACTCCACAGCTTTATCATTCATTAAAAAAAAATCGTTTCATATGCAAATAGGGTTGTGAAAGAAACTCAATCTGCTTTTTTTATTCACTTCCTGGACACATGGATTGAGACTGTGTGTGATATTTCAGTCTTTTTTGCCATCCTGACACTCTGCACAAGTGTAGGAGTTCAGTAATAAAAAACACACACATTTCTCTGTCCATCTCCCTCCACTAGTTCCTTAACAATGTCGGGTGACGCCGATTCAGCGGGACACAACACAAGTCAGGAAACCAAACACAAAATTACAACAAAACAGTCATGAATGATTGTAAGTTCCGATCTTAAATTAATTACGTCCTTCAGCTTTACTAATGCCGCTTTTCCACTACCAACATGGCTGAGTCGAGCTGAGTGGGGCTGTTGGAGTTGCATTTCGACTACAACCGCGCTGAACCGTGCTGGCTGGAAGTGGGTGGACACATTGGGTGGAGTTAGCGAAAGTGGGTGGACGTCACGTGATGTTGTTAGGCGGCGCAAACAGTGACATCAGTGATCTTTTAAGCGGTAGTCTCACGACCCGGATAGTAAACAATAAACATGGAGTCGTTAGTGTTGCTGGTCTTGGTGCTGTGGCTTGTTGTCACCGACAACGCCAACAGATACTGGCAAGAGCGTATAGATGAGGCAAGGCGCATAAGGCTTCAGAAATTCTCGTAATTCGTAATTCTTCTTCTTCCGGGTTTACGGTGTTTACAGATCCCAGCGTGCTCGCGGGGCGTGTGAGGACACTCCTCCTCACCAATCAGTGCACAGGGGAGTGTCTCCTCACGCCCCTAGCCCCACTCGGCTCGGTTTGGCTCGCTTCAGCCCCACTCCAAAACCGTGCGAGTTTTGGGTGCTAAGCAGGGCTGAAGCGAGCTGAGTCGTGCTGCTCTAAGGTAGTCGAAACGTGAGCCGTGTCGGGCTGAAGTGAGCTGAAAAAGGGTAGTGGAAAAGGGCCATAACTGTTTTATCCTACTCAGGGTCAGTGTAGTTTAAATAACTTGTATCTTCATTCTATTTATCAAAAAAAAAAATTTAATAAAAAGTTGATTACTAGAGAGGGATACAAACAGAAAATAATTGTGTTAGCACAAGGGATTCTTTTTTTTCCTTTAATGGATGAATATCAGACAAAAAAAAGGGGGAAAAGGGGGAAATAGGCCATGTGGGGTATACAGCCCCACTACATTGAAAATGTATATAATTTATTAGCAGCATGTCAGACATGATTGCAGATTAGTCAGGAGCCAAACGGGATGCATGATAACTGTATCCTGCAAAATGAAATAGAAAGTTAGATTTTTTTACCCCACGCCTGTGGGCAATCGGCTCTACTGTAAAAAAAATAAGTTAACTTGTTGAAAAACAGTTGCACTTTTATAATTGAATTTAACGTCAGTTAATATCTGTGTGTGTGCTCTATTACACTGTCAATAAAGTTGCATTCTTTATACGATGTATTTAAAAAAAAAAAATTAGTGTGGCCCCCGAACCCCCTCTTTCCCCTATCGCAAAAACAACTCAAATATGATGCACTCAAAACTGGGAAAAAGCTTACCGATGGTGACATCGCCTCTGATTTCACTCTCCACACACACCACTGCACCAGCAGCTATTTTAACACTGCACAGATATAAAACATACATGTATAAAATATGCATTATTATATTTAATTATCACTATATCACCTTTACTTTGCAGACGTTACTGCAATATTTGTTTCTTGCAAACCTAAATTATAATTATCCTGCTCTGATGTTAAATACTGCTGAATAAAAGTTGAAAAAGAAGCAGAGGTTGGCTTTCAGCTGATATGTAGGTACAATGATGTCTCAGTCCCAAATGGCTACAAGCTCCCTACATAAGCGCACTGCACGAGTTAAGAAATGACCTCATTTAGGGCACTAAATGTCCAAACCGTAAGGATTTAGGATTTTCCAAAACAAGGCGAATAATCTGCTCCAGGCTAAAACATCCATTTTAGAGAGTATAAACCTGTTACGGAAGGAGATATAAAACATACAAATAATTCGAAATGAATGCAAACAGTTAGCATTTTAGCTCCAGTTTAGCATTTTAGCTACCTAACGTTACACGGGTGTGGTAGCATTAAACTTATTAAAATTAAACTGAATAACATGCTTTGCATTTGAAAAAAAAACCTCACGATAACATGTCGATATTACTATAATGTACAAATAATACAAAAACAAAACGGGAGAGGGAAACCCCGAACATCTAAATAAAACCCAGACCTTTTCTGATTTTGTTTGGGGTCCGCCATCTTTGAATCAATTATGTTTTACTCGATTGCACGTCCTGTTTAAAGATGGCTGTAAGAATCGATTAAGAATGTCTGATTGTTGATGCAACGTTTTTACTGCCATCTGCTGGATATCGCTGGAATCGCACATATTTCCCGACAAGTTGTGGGGAAAACAATGAAATGCTATGTCGTTATTACACTTAATATTTCATGATTCATCCTTTTCTTTGGCTTCTTTACACTTCATTAACGATATGTTTTGAGAAATAATTTTACACAGAAAGCTCATAATATTAAAAAAAAGCTTAACAGGGTCATTTTATTTCCTGTTTATTTTAATAAACATTGTGAACTAACAACAAAACCAACATCTTATCTCATCTCATTTCATGATCTCTAGCCGCTTTATCCTGTTCTACAGGGTCGCAGGCAAGCTGGAGCCTATTCCAGCTGACTATGGGCGAAAGGCGGGGTACACCCTGGACAAGTCGCCAGGTCATCACAGGGCTGACACATAGACACAGACAACCATTCACACTCACATTCACACCTACGCTCAATTTAGAGTCACCAGTTAACCTAACCTGCATGTCTTTGGACTGTGGGGGAAACCGGAGCACCCGGAGGAAACCCACGCGGACATGGGGAGAACATGCAAATAGAGGTCTGCGCGGGACAGAATTTTCAGTCCCACTCCCGCATTGTGCAGTCCCGCTCCCGCAAAGAATTATGATTTTCAGTCCCGCTCCCGCCTGCACCTGCCATATATTTTTTTTTCTTGGGCTTTTTTCCACCTTTATTATTGGATAGGACAGTGCAGAGACAGGAAACGAGCAGGAGAGAGAGACGGGGAGGGACCGGGAAACGACCCCGGGCCAGAACCGAACCCGGGTCGCCCGGATCCACGGTATGGCGCCCCATCCACCTGAGCCACGACACCCCCGCGCCTGCCATATTTTGTCCCGCTCCCGCTCGCAAATCCCGCATGATGCAGACATTCGCGTTATTTCTCACGAAAGTTCTTGTCATTGGCTTGGGGAATTAAACATGCTGAGCTTAGCTGAGCTCTCCACTGACCGATCCTTCATTTATTGTAAGTTTATTGTTTAGACTCTGACATTCTGCTGACACATTCCAAGTTGAGCGCTGCATGCGCTCATGATTGACAGCTCTCGCTTTGATTGACAGCTCTCGCTTTGATTGACAGCTCTCGCTTTGCGCACTCCCACTCCCACTTCTGAGTCTGTGGCGTTATGATTCCAACCGCGATTTCATTCTCCTCTCATACGAAGTGCTGCGCAACCACAACCAGCTCCTCAGATTATACACTGTCTATTTCTAGCTTTAAATTGAACAATCTGTGCGATATACAGTCCTTTTTAATATTAGTTAATACTTTTTAATACTTTTTTTAATACTTTTTAATACTTAGGACTAATACTCTTGACTTTTTAATGGTAAATGTACCTCTTTTTAAAGCAGCACTTACTTCTGAAGCACTGTAAGTTTCACTAGAGGAGCTCTGCTCTTCTGCCATGATCGGAGATCTCAAACATGGAAGAGCGGAAAGGAATCGGAAACGTACGCGAGATTAGACCACATCCGCAAATTTAGGCATCTTAAAATGTTTTTATGAATGCCAAATAAAATATCCAGCACAAATTATATACGATAGACATAAATTAATAATTTATAAATTTTATTTTAAACACGTTTTTAGTTAGCGGGACTGCAGCTTATCACCTCTCCCGCCCGCTCCCGCATTGTGCACTCCCGCCCGCGCCCGCAATGAGCTTTCAAAATTTGTCCCGTGCTGCACTGCGTCGGGTCCCGCGGGACTGCAGGGCTCTACATGCAAACTCCCTTGCCGGCCACGGGGCTCGAACCCGGACCTTCTTGCTATGAGGCGACAGCGCTAACCACTACACCACCGTGCCACCCGCAAAACCAACAAACTACCTTAAAAAACATATTTAGTGTTTGCACAACTTCCTTCCTTCTTTATTTGTTTGTTTGAAATAGAATGGAAAATTACACAAAGTTCAAGCTCAAATTTTAAGCTTCATTGTCATGTGCACGAGAATAAGGCACAATATGCAATAAAATTATGACTTTCATGTGCCTCTTTTGGCTTTATTTTATATATTTCAGCTCTACAGAAAAGCACAAGAGTGAAAAACACATCACCAGTCCCACCATTAGCTTCATATGATGCCAAACACACATTAATATAACAGACTGTCATCCCAGACATCTACCACATTACCAAATCCATCCATTCATTATCTGTAGCCGCTTATCCTGTTCTACAGGGTCGCAGCCAAGCTGGAGCCTATCCCAGCTGACTACGGACACCCTGGACAAGTTGCCAGGTCATCGCAGGGCTGACACATAGACACAGACAACCATTCACACTCACATTCACACATACGGTCAATTTAGAGCCACCAATTAGCCTAACCTGCATGTCTTTGGACTTTGAGGGAAACCGGAGCACCCGGAGGAAACCCACACAGACACCGGGAGAACATCTCATCTCATCTCATCTCATCTCATCTCATCTCATCTCATCTCATCTCATCTCATTATCTCTAGCCGCTTTATCCTTCTACAGGGTCGCAGGCAAGCTGGAGCCTATCCCAGCTGACTATGGGCGAAAGGCGGGGTACACCCTGGACAAGTCGCCAGGTCATCGCAGGGCTGACACATGAGATTCAGTCCATGAACTGAATCTCAAGAGAAGGTGGGTCATGCAGCAAGACAACGACCTTAAGCACACAAGTCGTTCTACCAAAGAATGGTTAAAGAAGAATAAAGTTAATGTTTTGGAATGGCCAAGTCAAAGTCCTGACCTTAATCCAATCAAAATGTTGTGGAAGGACCTGAAGCGAGCAGTTCATGTGAGGAAACCCACCAATATCCCAGAGTTGAAGCTGTTCTGTATGGAAGAATGGGCTAAAATTCCTCCAAGCCAGTGTGCAGGACTGATCAGCAGTTACCGGAAATGTTTAGCTGCAGTTATTGCTGCACAAGGGGATCACACCAGATACTGAAAGCAAAGGTTCACATACTTTTGCCACTCACAGATATGTAATTTTGGATCATTTTCCTCAATAAATAAATGACCAAATCTAATATTTTTGTCTCATTTGTTTAACTGGGTTCTCTTCATCTACTTTTAGGACTTGTGTGAAAATCTGATGACGTTTTAGGTCATATTTATGCAGAAATATAGAAAATTCTAAAGGGTTCACAAACTTTCAGGCACCACTGTAGACTTCTCACTCTCATGTCATTATCTCTAGCCACTTTATCCTGTTCTACAGGGTCGCAGGCATGCTGGAGCCTATCCCAGCTGACTACGGGCGAAAGGCGGGGTACACCCTGGACAAGTCGCCAGGTCATCACAGGGCTGACACATAGACACAGACAACCATTCACACTCACATTCACACCTACGGTCAATTTAGAGCCACCAATTAGCCTAACCTGCATGTCTTTGGACTGTGAGGGAAACCGGAGCACCCGGAGGAAACCCACACAGACACCGGGAGAACATGCAAACTCTTATTATCAAATCCAGGACTGAATATTTATTAAAACTGATTTGCTCAAGAGATAGTTATTAGCAAACATACAGTTCTGCTTCTCCTGTGGGTTCAGCACCCACAGAGGTAGCCGTAGGGGGCTGGTGCAGTGTGGATTGGGCGGCAGTCAAAGGCAGGGGCCTCGACGACCTGATCCCCGAACACAGCAGCTAGCTGTTGGGACATGGAATGTCACTTCGCTGGGGGGGAAAGAGCCTGAGCTTGTGCGGGAGGTTGAGAGGTACTGGCTAGAGATAGTCGGGCTCACCTCCACGCACAGCTTGGGCTCTGGAACCCAGCTCCTCGAGAAGGGCTGGACTCTCCACTTCTCTGGAGTCGCCCATGGTGAACGGCGGCGGGCTGGTGTGGGCTTGCTTATATCTCCCCAGCTCAGCTACCACGTGTTGGAGTTTACCCCAGTGAACGAGAGGGTCGCCTCTCTGCGCCTTAGGATCAGGGAGAGGGCTCTTACTGTTGTTTGTGCCTATGGGCCGAATAGCAGTATAGAGTATCCGGCCTTCTTGGAGTCCCGGGGAGAGGTACTGAGAGGTGCTCAGACTGGGGACTCCATTGTTCTACTGGGGGACTTCAACGCTCACGTGGGCGACAACAGTGACACCTGGAGGGGCGTGATTGGGAGGAACGGCCTCCCCGATCTGAACCCGAGTTGTGTTTTGTTATTGGACTTCTGTGCTAGTCACAGCTTGTTCATAAAGAACACCATGTTTGAGTATAGGGGTGTCCATAAGTGCACGTGGCACCAGGACACCTTAGGTCAGAGGTCGATGATCGACTTTGTTGTTGTTTCATCTGATGTCTGGCCCTATGTCTTGGACACTCGGGTGAAGAGAGGGGCTGAGCTGTCAACTGATCACCACCTGGTGGTGAGTTGGATCCGCTAGCGGAGGAGGAAGCTGGACAGACCTGGCAGGCCCAAACGTATGGTGAGGGTCTGCTGGGAACGTCTGGCCGAGCACTCTGTCGGGGAGGTCTTTAACTCCCACCTCCAGGAGAGCTTCTCCCAGCTTCCAAGTGAGGCGGGGGACATTGAGTCTGAGTGGACCATGTTCTCTGCCTCCATTGTCGACGCAGCTGTTCGGAGCTGTGGTCGCAAGGTCTCTGTTGCCTGTCGTGGCGGTAATCCCCGAACCCGGTGGTGGACACTGGAAGTAAGGGATGCTGTCAAGCTGAAGAAGGAGTCCTATCAGGCCATGTTGGCCTCCAGGACTCCTGAGGCAGCTGATGGGTATCGGCAGGCCAGGCGTGCCGCAGCTCGGGCAGTTGCGGAAGTAAAAACTCGGAACTGGGAGGAGTTCAGTGAGGCCATGGAGGAGGACTATCGGTCGGCCTCGAAGAAATTCTGGCAAACCGTCCGGTGCCTCAGGAGGGGGAAGCAGTACTCTGCCAACACTGTCTACAGTGCGGGTGGGGAGCTGTTGACCTCGACTGGGGACATTGTCGGGCGGTGGAAGGAATACTTCGAGGATCTCCTCAATCCCACTGTCACGTCTTCCATTGAGGAAGCGGAGGCTGATGACTCAGAGGTGGACTCGTCCATTACCCAAGCCGAAGTCACTGAGGTGGTTAGCAAGCTCCTCGGTGGCAGGGCACTAGGGGTGGATGAGATCCGCCCCGAGTATCTCAAGTCTCTGGATGTTGTGGGGCTGTCTTGGCTGACACACCTCTGCAACATCGCGTGGCAGTCGGGGACAGTGCCTCTGGAGTGGCAGACCGGGGTGGTGGTCCCTCTTTTTAAGAAAGGCAGGCATGAAAACGGGTCAGGGGTGAAAAAGGTGAGAAGGGTGCGCGAGTGGTGACGTGGCCTCTGGTGTTGTTTTATTTTGTTTGGGGGGTCCTCCCCCAGAATAAATATTATAGCCTCCTTACTAAGTATACTGTATTGACATTTGCACAAGAACATACAGTAGAAATACATGTAATTATCGTGAAATTATGCCCTGGAAAAAAATGCGAATAATAGAATGAAGAAAGTGGAGAACACACAAGGAATAGTGATCATTTTTTCCTTTTATTTGCCTGGACTGGCGGCACGGTGGTGTAGTGGTTAGCGCTGTCGCCTCACAGCAAGAAGGTCCTGGGTTCGAGCCCCGGGGCTGGCGAGGGCCTTTCTGTGTGGAGTTTGCATGTTCTCCCCGTGTCCGCGTGGGTTTCCTCCGGGTGCTCCGGTTTCCCCCACAGTCCAAAGACATGCAGGTTAGGTTAACTGGTGACTCTAAATTGACCGTAGGTGTGAGTGTGAATGGTTGTCTGTGTCTATGTGTCAGCCCTGTGATGACCTGGCGACTTGTCCAGGGTGTACCCCGCCTTTAGCCCGTAGTCAGCTGGGATAGGCTCCAGCTTGCCTGCGACCCTGTAGAAGGATAAAGCGGCTACAGATAATGAGATGAGAATGAGAGATTTGCCCGGACCACCAGTGTCTCCATGGCCCACTTTCGCCGAGTTGCCACATGTTTCAGCCTTGCCCGCTTCTCTCCTTCAGCAGTCTGTTTCTTGGCCTGCTGAGCACTGCAAGTTGCTTGAGAGCCATACTTGCTCTGCTGCTGCTGCTTTTCCTCCTTGTTCACCCTCTGCTGGTGTTTGTATGTGGCTGCTGCAGAGTTAATGTTCTTGCACAATGTTCTGTCCACTTCCCCAAACTTCACGTCCTCCCTTTTAAAGAGCTGCATAGCTGTCTTCCCCCTGGACATCAGCGTGTACTTGACCGTCTGTATTGCATTAAATGTTTCCACATTCATGTTGCCACTCCTTTGATCAATTACATCATTCATCAGACTAAATGAGGACTCAACTCTAGGTCCATGAAAGATGGAGAGGCAACACTTAACCAGTGCACCCAGGGAGGGGCACTTGTCTGGTTTGTCGAAGACATGACCCCACCACTCCACGATGCTCTCTCCCTCCTTGAAGCTGGGGATGGTCAGGTCAACACTGAACCGCACAAGTTCCCTCTGGATATCCTGGTCTGCTGGCAAGAGGTGCCCCAGCATACCACTCAGCCTGCCAAGATATGGAAGTACCTGCAGCTTTCAGCTCTTTTTAAATCAAGGCTGAATACTTTCTTCTTTGCTGCTGTCTTTTATCAAATCAAATTTGAGACTTTTAATTTGATTTCTTTCAGCACAGACAGCACTACAAAATGGCGTCTCCACTATACAGTGCCCTATATAGTGAGTAGTGAGCAATTTTGGACACAGGGATTGTTGAAAGACGCGTGCACCCTCTTTCAAATGCTGACATAATCAAGCCGGAAGTTTTGTTTGTTTTGATGGCAAATCAGGAAAGTTTGAAAAAAGTAGGAAATTCAGTCCGATGACTCAATCCAGCTTCCAGCGGTCTGGTGGTCTGGTC
This sequence comes from Neoarius graeffei, assembly GCF_027579695.1. Taxonomy (NCBI): domain Eukaryota; kingdom Metazoa; phylum Chordata; class Actinopteri; order Siluriformes; family Ariidae; genus Neoarius; species Neoarius graeffei. The sequence goes on from NC_083571.1 coordinate 61,745,763, forward strand.
TGCACTCTGACTGATGTGTGCACGCTCTGGCCAGCAGGAGAAGAGGCGCGAAATGATGCCGCTTGCCCTTCGCAGCGAGATGTACTCGTCGCTATGGCGTCAATATCAAAGCAGGAGGAGGAGGCGCAAACCGGCACGAACTGTCTATGGATGCGAAGCGACCTCCTTGCCCTTTGGGTCAATATCAAACACCCCCCCCCCCCAATTTTTTTCTCATCGGATCTACACGATTCACGTAGGTCACCCATTTTGGTTTCAAAACGGTGAATTTCGCCGAAAGGTGAGGGATTTTCATGCATGGAAAGGGGACCAGAGAGTGTGCTCCAATCACACTTCTCAGCCTCCCAGGGAAAGTTTACTCCAGGGTACTGGAGAGGAGAATTCGGCCAATAGTCGAACCTTGGATCCAGGAGGAACAATGCGGTTTTCGTCCTGGTCACGGAACACTGGACCAGCTCTATACCCTTCATAGGGTCCTCGAGTGTTCATGGGAGTTTGCCCAACCAGTCCACATGTGCTTTGTGGATTTGGAGAAGGCATTCGACCGTGTCCCTCATGGTATTCTGTGGGGGGTGCTTCGGGAGTATGGGGTTCGGGGCTCTTTGCTAAGGGCTGTCCGGTCCCTGTACGAACGGAGCAGGAGTCTGGTTCGCATTGCCGGCAGTAAGTCAGACCTGTTCCCAGTGCATGTTGGACTCTGGCAGGGCTGCCCTTTGTCACCGGTTCTGTTCATAATCTTTATGGACAGAATTTCTAGGCACAGCAAGGGGCCGGAAGGAATCCTGTTTGGGAACCACAGGAGTTCATCTCTGCTTTTCACAGATGATGTTGTCCTGTTGGCTTCTTCAAACCAGGACCTTCAGCATGCACTGGGGTGGTTTGCAGTCGAGTGTGAAGTGGCTGGGATGAGAATCAGCACCTCCAAGTCAGAGGCCATGGTTCTCGACCAGAAAAGGGTGGCTTGCCCTCTCCAGGTTGGTGGAGAAGTCCTGCCTCAAGTGGAGGAGTTTAAGTATCTTGGGATCTTGTTCATGAGTGAGGGAAGGATAGAGCGTGAGATCGACAGGCGGATTGGTGCGGCCTCCGCAGTGATGCGGTTGCTTTACCGGTCTGTCATGGTGAAGAAGGAGCTGAACAAAAAGGCAAAGCTCTCGATTTACCGGTCGATCTACGTTCCAACTCTCACCTATGGTCATGAGCTTTGGGTAATGACCGAAAGAACAAGATCGTGGATACAAGCGGCCGAAATGAGTTTCCTTCGCAGGGTGGCTGGGTGCTCCTTTAGAGATAGGGTGAGAAGCACAGTCACTCGGGAGGAGCTCGGAGTAGAGCCGCTGCTCCTCCACATCGAGAGGAATCAGCTGAGGTGGCTCGGGCATCTCTTTCAGATGCCTCCTGGACCCCTCCCTGGGGAGGTGTTCCAGGCGTGTCCCCCCAGGAGGAGGCCCCGGGGAAGACCCAGGACACGCTGGAGGGACTCTGTCTCTTGGCTGGCCTGGGAACGCCTCGGTGTTCTTCCCGAGGAGCTGGCCAAGGTGTCTGGGGAAAGGGAAGTTTGGGCTTCCATGCTCAGACTGCTGCCTCCGCGACCCGGCCCCGGATAAGCGGAAGAAGACGAGACGAGACAGTTTTGCTTCTTTATGTTCCAGACCACCATGGTGGATTTCTTCAGACTTTGTTGAGTCTTTCAGTGTGCTTGTTTGCTTGCCAAGTACCAATTGCAATGTCGTCACCCTGTGACCCACATGGGTAGCCTGTAAGTTCCTTACTACATCATGCTCATCCTCTTCCCCATCTTTCTCTTGACGAGGAGCTGAGAAAGTGTAATCATGACCATAAGTATCGTACTCTAATCCTCATGTCCTTAAAATTGGCATTTGTCCTTTTTGTTTGTTTGTCGACCCATAGAGACAGAGTAACTGAATTTAAAAATGTGTTTTATAAATTAGTTACTTCATGTAAATTATTAAACCACTTGAGGATGTTGAGGCGATTATTCTGTCACATCCCAGTGGGGTTGGATGATGGACAATGATTAATTACCAAATGACACCACTGAGCAGAACTCCTTTAGGAAGAAAAAGTAAGCTCCACTGCTGTGTTGTTGCGGGAGGAAGAGAGCCAGGATGAGTGCAACCTGATCTAGATAGTGAAACAGGCTACCATATCATCATCATCTTCCTTGTCTAGCACTGTTGCCAAGCTGGGGTCCATGTGGACCCTCTTGATCCACATGTCATATTAATTGGAGCATAGTTTTACACTGGATGCCCTTCCTGCAACCCTCCCATTTCTGGGCTTGGGAAACAACCATTCACACCTATGGAATTTAGAGTAGTCAGTTAGCCTAACTGCATGTCTTTAGGGGAAATCAGAGCACCCGGAGGAAACCCACACAGACATGGGGAGAACATGCAAACTCCACACAGAAAGACCCCCATCAGGCACTGGGCTCAAATCCAGAACCTTCTTGCTGTGAGGCAACAGCGCTAACCACTACACCACTGCGCCGCCTTGAAACAGGCTACCATAGTTTCACTGTATTTACTGAATTTATACACTTTAAGATGAATAAGCCAATAATATACTTATTGACTTATTAACATAATTTTCTGTCAGTAGTGTATTATATTGAGTAATTCAGCACTTATTTTTAAGTTAAAATTTATTCTCATTTGCTTGTGATTAATATATATATATATATATATATATATATATATATATATATATATATATATATATATATATATCTCCTGATATTTATTGCTGTATGCCTCAAATTCATGTTCTGCCAGTGCACCATTTCTGATCAGACTCCTTTATACCCTCAGAGGTTTTTTTTTTCCCCCTGCTCCGGGACACCTGAATCAATTTAGCACACTAACACATTCTTTAAGAGGTGATAATGAGTGTGTGAGAGCAGGAAAACACACTGAAATGTGCAGGGCAGCAGATTGCCTGGCTGCATAAATCTGCAGTGGTCTCTTTCTCAGAGAGAGATAAAGAGAGAGTGAGTGTGAGAGAGAGAGTGAGTGAGTGTGTGTGTGTGAGAGAGAGAGAGAGGGGTAGTTGGGGTGAACGGTGCACTGCAGAGCACACACCCAAACTCACTATAAATTCAGAGGAGCAGCATGAATGTGTGTGAGTGAATGAGAGAGAGAGAGAGAGAGAGAGAGGCAGGATGTGACTGCTGAGTCAGTTAAACCATACTACAGAGGCGAGAATGGTCAGAGAGCAATGCAGCAGCTAAAAGAAACTGGACAGCTGGAAAACTTCTCTCAGCAACTCAGGATGGACAGAACACAGCCGTGCTAACGATGGCAACTCCAGACCAAGCTCAGGCTCAGGCTAGCTCACCTCAGATAGAGCTCTAAGTCAAAAGCCAAAGGTGGTGCTCCAAACTAAGGATCAGGATCGTGTGTGAGTCTAAGCGATGGATAGAGAACACCAGTTCCATCTCAGAAGTAAGGTAAGAGCTCACCAACTCATGCAAACACGACTGAAAACTTAATACCACATGGATGTGCGGCTTGGAGACTCTCAATATAATAACCATCCAGCTCGATAGAACAGTTCATCATCATTTTGTATGTTATAAAAACTTACTTTAAAGGGTGAAAACAATTCAATAAGAAATGTAATTTCTTTTTTTTTAAAACATCACTTCATCAAAAAGAATAAAATTTGACTTTGCAGGCTATGCAGTGCAAACAAATACAACCCCGATTCCAAAAAAGTTGGGACAAAGTACAAATTGTAAATAAAAACGGAATGCAATGATGTGGAAGTTTCAAAATTCCATATTTTATTCAGAATAGAACATAGATGACATATCAAATGTTTAAACTGAGAAAATGTATCATTTAAAGAGAAAAATTAGGTGATTTTAAATTTCATGACAACAACACATCTCAAAAAAGTTGGGACAAGGCCATGTTTACCACTGTGAGACATCCCCTTTTCTCTTTACAACAGTCTGTAAACACCTGGGGACTGAGGAGACAAGTTGCTCAAGTTTAGGGATAGGAATGTTAACCCATTCTTGTCTAATGTAGGATTTTAGTTGCTCAACTGTCTTAGGTCTTTTTTGTCGTATCTTCCGTTTTATGATGTGCCAAATGTTTTCTATGGGTGAAAGATCTGGACTGCAGGCTGGCCAGTTCAGTACCCGGACCCTTCTTCTACACAGCCATGATGCTGTAATTGATGCAGTATGTGGTTTGGCATTGTCATGTTGGAAAATGGAAGGTCTTCCCTGAAAGAGACGTCGTCTGGATGGGAGCATATGTTGCTCTAGAACCTGGATATACCTTTCAGCATTGATGGTGTCTTTCCAGATGTGTAAGCTGCCCATGCCACACGCACTAATGCAACCCCATACCATCAGAGATGCAGGCTTCTGAACTGAGCGCTGATAACAACTTGGGTCGTCCTTCTCCTCTTTAGTCCGAATGACACGGCGTCCCTGATTTCCATAAAGAACTTCACATTTTGATTCGTCTGACCACAGAACAGTTTTTCACTTTGCCACAGTCCATTTTAAATGAGCCTTGGCCCAGAGAAGACGTCTGCACTTCTGGATCATGTTTAGATACGGCTTCTTCTTTGAACTATAGAGTTTTAGCTGACAACGGCGGATGGCACGGTGAATTGTGTTCACAGATGATGTTCTCTGGAAATATTCCTGAGCCCATTTTGTGATTTCCAATACAGAAGCATGCCTGTATGTGATGCAGTGCCTTCTAAGGGCCCGAAGATCATGGGCACCCGGTATGGTTTTCCGGCCTTGACCCTTACGCACAGAGATTCTTCCAGATTCTCTGAATCTTTTGATGATATTATGCACTGTAGATGATGATATGTTCAAACTCTTTGCAATTTTACACTGTCGAACTCCTTTCTGATATTGCTCCACTATTTGTCGGTGAAGAATTAGGGGGATTGGTGATTCTCTTCCCATCTTTACTTCTGAGAGCCGCTGCCACTCCAGGATGCTCGTTTTATACCCAGTCATGTTAATGACCTATTGCCAACTGACCTAATGAGTTACAATTTGGTCCTCCAGCTGTTCCTTTTTTGTACCTTTTAACTTTTCCAGCCTCTTATTGCCCCTGTCCCAACTTTTTTGAGATGTGTTGCTGTCATGAAATTTTAAATGAGCCAATATTTGGCATGAAATTTCAAAATGTCTCACTTTCGACATTTGATATGTTGTCTATGTTCTATTGTGAATACAATATCAGTTTTTGAGATTTGTAAATTATTGCATTCTGTTTTTATTTACAATTTGTACTTTGTCCCAACTTTTTTGGAATCGGGGTTGTATTAAACTGACTTTCGTTTTGATTATCATCACACAAAAGAAGAATGTAATCACTCAAAAGTGCATTTTAATCTGATGGCGGTGCAAAGACAGCAAAACTCACATAAAATGGTGACAAATATGATTCAAAGAAATAATAATACTTATACTAATAGGTGTATCTTTAGTGTGTGCTGTTGTTGGTATGTTCGAAACATCTTGAACACAACATAGTGAAGGGGAATTGTAAAATTAATAAATTAAAAAAACTGCGAAATGATTCATGGTCTTAATTAATAAATAGTTTCATGTGTCGCAGCCAGAAGTAGTGACCATCCCAGCTCTGTACCGCGTAGCCCTGTGTGGTGGTACCCATGGCAACGAGCTGGCGGGGGTTTACCTGCTGCGTCAGAGCATGAGGAGGAAGCGGAAGGGCAGCATGGTGGATCCGGTTACTATGGTAACGGTGATGGCGAACCCACGTGCTGTACAGCAGTGTGTACGTTACACGGAGATGGACCTCAACCGCTGCTTCACACACACTACACTGAGGTCGGACACACACACATACCAGACAGGACTAATGTTATTAGGAATAACTGAGTTCTCTGTTTTTCCTTCACTGTCAGAAATAGGGCTTCAGTAGGAGTCAATTTCTGTCCCCCAAGGTACAATCTATACTGATGTACCCCCTAGGGCTCATTATTGGACCTCAAGGGCCAAAAGGTACATACAGTACTGTGTAAAAGTCTTCGGCATATATAAAGAAACACTGTAGACCAAAAATGGCTTACAAATAATGAAATGAAATGTTTCAACATTAAAAAGATACTATAAATTTTATAAGCCATAATAAATGAAACAAAATCAGTATTTGGTGTGAGACAACCCTTTGCTTTGAAAAAAAATAGTCTGAGGTACAGTGAGTGCAGTTTGATGCGGAAATGAGCTGTAGGTTTTACTGAGCATCTTACAGAACCAGCCACAGTTCTTCTGGACACTTTGTCACACTCGCTTCTTCATTTTGCACCAAAACCCAGTAGCCTTCATTATGGTTTTTTTTTTTTTTTTTTTTTTTTTTTTTTAAATCTGAAAAGTGCTCACTTAGGCGGCACGGTGGTGTAGTGGTTAGCACTGTTGCCTCACAGCAAGAAGGTCCTGGGTTCGAGCCCAGCGGCCAACGAGGGCCTTTCTGTGTGGAGTTTGCATGTTCTCCTCGTGTCCGCGTGGGTTTCCTCCGGGTGCTCCGGTTTCCCCCACAGTCCAAAGACATGCAGGTTAGGTTAACTGGTGACTCTAAATTGACCGTAGGTGTGAATGTGAGTGTGAATGGTTGTCTGTGTCTATGTGTCAGCCCTGTGATGACCTGGCAACTTGTCCAGGGTGTATCCCGCCTTTCACCCGTAGTCAGCTGGGATAGGCTCCAGCTTGCCTGCGACCCTGTAGAACAGGATAAGCGGCTCCAGAAATTGGATGGATGGAAGTGCTCTCTTATGTAATATACTGCTCAGATACCAACTTTTTTTCTGTAACATTTAATTTTCTGCTGGAAAACGAACGTTTGGAACTCTAAAACGTTTTTGTACTGACTTGATAATGTAGAAGTCATAAAATAAAAATCTATAGCAAAGTTAGTATGAAAAAAATAGGGGGCCTAAGACTTTTGCACAGTACTGTATACAGTGGTGCTTGAAAGTTTGTGAACCCTTTAGAATTTTCTATATTTCTGCATAAATATGACCTAAAACATCATCAGATTTTCACACAAGTCCTAAAAGTAGATAAAGAGAACCCAGTTAAACAAATGAGACAAAAATATTATACTTGGTCATTTATTTATTGAGGAAAATGATCCAATATTACATATCTGTGAGTGGCAAAAGTATGTGAACCTTTGCTTTCAGTATCTGGTGTGAGCCCCTTGTGCAGCAATAACTGCAACTAAACGTTTGCGGTAATTGTTGATCAGTCCTGCACACCGGCTTGGAGGAATTTTAGCCCGTTCCTCCGTACAGAACAGCTTCAACTCTGGGATGTTGGTGGGTTTCCTCACATGAACTGCTCACTTCAGGTCCTTCCACAACATTTCCATTGGATTAAGGTCAGGACTTTGACTTGGCCATTCCAAAACATTAACTTTATTCTTCTTTAACCATTCTTTGGTAGAATGACTTGTGTTCTTAGGGTCGTTATCTTGCTGCATGACCCACCTTCTCTTGAAATTCAGTTCATGGACAGATGTCCTGACATTTTCCTTTAGAATTTGCTGGTATAATTCAGAATTCATTGTTCCATCAATGATGGCAAGCCGTCCTGGCCCAGATGCAGTAAAACAGGCCCAAACCATGATACTACCACCGCCATGTTTCACAGATGGGATAAGGTTCTTATGCTGGAATGCAGTGTTTTCCTTTCTCCAAACATAACGCTTCTCATTTAAACCAAAAAGTTCTATTTTGGTCTCATCTGTCCACAAAACATTTTCCCAATAGCCTTCTGGCTTGTCCACGTGATCTTTAGCAAACTGCAGACAAGCAGCAATGTTCTTTATGGAGAGCAGTGGCCTTCTCCTTGCAACCCTGCCATGCACACCATTGTTGTTCAGTGTTCTCCTGATGGTGGACTCATGAACATTAACATTAGCCAATGTGAGAGAGGCCTTCAGTTGCTTAGAAGTTACCCTGGGGTCCTTTGTGACCTCGCCGACTATTACACGCCTTGCTCTTGGAGTGATCTTTGTTGGTCGACCACTCCTGGGGAGGGTAACAATGGTCTTGAATTTCCTCCATTTGTACACAATCTGTCTGACTGTGGATTGGTGGAGTCCAAACTCTTTAGAGATGGTTTTGTAACCTTTTCCAGCCTGATGAGCATCAACAATGCTTTTTCTGAGCTCCTCAGAAATCTCCTTTGTTCGTGTCATGATACACTTCCACAAACATGTGTTGTGAAGATCAGACTTTGATAGATCCCTGTTCTTTAAATAAAACAGGGTGCTCACTCACACCTGATTGTCATCCCATTGATTGAAAACACCTGACTCTAATTTCACCTTCAAATTAACTGCTAATCCTAGAGGTTCACATACTTTTGCCACTCACAGATATGTAATATTGGATCATTTTCCTCAATAAATAAATGAGCAAGTATAATATTTTTGTCTCATTTGTTTAACTGGGTTCTCTTTATCTACTTTTAGGACTTGTGTGAAAATCTGATGATGTTTTAGGTCATATTTATGCAGAAATATCAAAAATTCTAAAGGGTTCACAAACTTTCAAGCACCACTGTATGTTCCCAATCAGTATATAAAGGGTATAAATAAGTACACTGACAAGCCCTTGTACCTTTAAAGGTACAATAATGTACTTCATTTCCCGAGAGTGTTCTTAGTATATTTTCCTCTTTGACTCTTGCTTACTTTTTTGCTCTTTTTTAAGATTTTGTTCCTCTCTCACCATTTTTTTTCCTTCTCACCCTTCTTTAAATATCTATCTTTCTCTTCTCTCTTTTGTCCTCCCTCATTTTCTTCTGTGAGCCTGTAAACTTGACTTTCCTCCATTCTAAAGTAAAATAAATCTGCCCCCGTCTCAGCGCCCCTGTTTCTGAAGTGACCCCGTATGAGGTTGTCCGCGCTCAGGAGCTGAACGCTCTACTAGGTCCGAAAGGTGGCTCTGAAGCGGTGGATCTGCTCTGTGATCTTCACAGCAGCACTGCGAACATTGGCCTTTGCCTCATCGCTCACTCCGACAACGACTGGATCAGCCTGCACATCTGTAAATACCTGCAGGTAAGAATAACCCATCCATCTGGCACAGTCCTCCGACAAACCAACAAACATAGGGTTTACTGCTGTTTCATTCACTGAATTAATGACACTTCAGGCACAGATCATAACATTTTTGAAGAAATTTGGAGGCGTGGGTTTAAAAGATACGAACTTTGGAGTAGGATTTTAAAAATAACTGGCTTTAAGCAGGAGATTCAGAGTTGAAGATGAGGGCATGTAATGTCATGCTTTAGCAGGATAAAGGCTTGTGGTTTAGCTAAAGGACTTATAAGCACTTCAGGTTCGTATAACTTCAGATGATTTAGGATCAGTACCTAAAGGTTTATGAAAAGGCGTTTTGATTTTCAGTTGACGAGTCTGGTATTTTGGGGTTTAATCAGGAATTTGTATCGGATTTATGTGCATATGTGTTTTCAGAGGGAGTTGGCCACCATTCCAGTGCGGTATGTCCACTATGATGTTCCTAAGAGCGAGGCTTACACATTGCACTCTGTTGGAAAACATGGCTTTGGTGAGTCTGCGTGCAGCTGCTCTCACACACACTTGATAGGATATCAGGAGAGCTTATCATTTTATAAAGGCTCAGCATCAAATGTCATATCAAGACAAAAGAAAGAGGTCAGAAGACAAGGCCAGATTGGTTCTAGCTGACAAAAAAAACCTCTATAATAACCACTCTTTACAACCACGGTGAACAGAAAAGCATTTCAGAACACCTTGAGATGGACATCACCTGGTCTTTTTCCCCACTATAGCCTCAGATTCTCGTTCTTGGCAAACACCAGTAGAACTTGATGTGGTCTTCTGCCGTTGTAACAGAAGACCAGTGACATACTTTTCTGCTCATCATGGCTGTAAAGAGTGATTATGTGGTTATTGCTTTCCTGTCAGCTCAAACCAGTCTGGACATTCTCCTCAGAACTGCTGCTCACTGGAGGTTTTTTTTTTTGTGTGTGTGTTTTTTTGTTACACTATTTCAGAGGGGATCCATCAGGGCCTTCTAGGCCTTCAGAGAAAGCCCAAATATATCAGAATTTCAAATGTTATATTTAATTTCTTTCATTCTTTAACTTCTTTCATAATTTCATTATAATTATTCTCTTCTAATTTTAATTTGGCCTCATTTTCTATCAAATTTGCTTCAGAAATGAAAGGGTTACTGTCCTGAAAACATTAAAATAGAGTCATCCAATGAGATTTTTTTGTTTGTTGTCTCTAGGTTGAGAAGAGTTTAGAGCTGCTCACTCACTGGTTAGGACTTCATTGCTGGGACAGAAGGCCATGGCAGTGTATGTTTATGTAGGAAGTGACAGATGAATTAACCAAACAGATTTTGATTTATAGTGGGAGAGACCAAATATTTATCACTCAGCCTTCTCGAAGGCCAACGTGAGCTTAACCGCGAGTCAGCGCGGCAGTGAAGTCACCTTCCAGCCCATGTAGGGTTCGTCACTAGTTTTAGCAAATGCTAACAAAGCGGTCAAGCCAGTGCTATAGAGAGTAACTAACACAGGCTAATGACTGAGAAACTAAGATTTCTGTCTCCAGACTCTTCTTCCACGCTGCACGCTCGCCACAGTATTTTTCACTCAGACTTCAATATTCATTTCCCTGTGTAATTTATTTAGTTACTTTTAAAATCAACATCAACAACTACATACGACGGAGCAACCTGGCAGCCTGCCGCTAATCCTTTGCAAAATCCTTTGTTCTGTTGCTTTTTTGGTGTGTCTGGCTAAGTTTTGGCTGAGCTCAAGTCCCAGCTCTAACAGTAACAGTTCGCCACTGCACTATTCTGTGTAAACTCTACAGTAAATTGTTGTGTGAAAATCTCAGGAAAGCAGCAGTTTCTGAAAGACTCCATCCAGCCTTTCTGGCATCAACAATTTAGTACTCATCAAAACGACAGGACATGGTTGATTAAATATTTACTCTGGTGCAACACTTCTAGTTCCACTTCTGGGAGTTAAATGAATCACTTCGCCAGCCTTGCGTCTCTCTCTTTCACAGGACTGGCACAGTGCCACTGTTGAGCCTTTACGCGAGAGTCTAAAATCGCAACTGCTCAGTTATATGCTTAGATTGGAAAAAAAAAATCTGCCAAATTAATAAATTTATTCGAAGTGACTCAAGCATTTTTTGGATGAATGACTCCTTTGCCAGTTTTTTCTCCGTTTGACTGAACCGTGCTGACTCAAGCACTCTTCAGAATTATACACATCTCTTAATTTATGAACTCTTTCTAAACGCCCTCCGATATACGCCACTTCATCCCGATTTTCAATGAAGCAATTTATTTGAAAAGGCTTGACACAGTTTTTTGCCCCATGTGCAAAATCTAAGTGAAAGTAGTTATTTAAATGTCATGCTGAATAAAAAGTTGTCTTAGCCATTTAAAAGAAAAAATAAAGACTACATTTCTATCTGAACAAGTTTTTTTTTTTTTTTTCCTGTGCAGCGATGGAGGTTGGTCCTCAGCCACATGGCGTGATCAGAGCCAACGTTTTTACTGCCATGCAGGAAGCTGTTCAACTCACACTTGATTGGGTTCGTCTGTTCAACTCAGGTACCAAGGAGGCTACACTACCCAGCATGCTTTGAAGGTAGAAGAATATCTAATAGTAGTAGAGTCTTTGTGTGTGTACTGGAGATGTTTCTCCACTTGTCTAAGGCTCTTGATCAGTTCCTGAGTTCTGATTAGTGGAGAAACATCCTATACTAATAGGTCATTGTGCCTTATAACTCCTCTTTCTCCTTTTATCTTCAGGGACCTGGTTTGAGGGCGGCTCAGTGGATGTTTATACGATGGTGGAGAACATCAAATACCCTCAAGATTCTCACACACACACCATCACAGCTGCTGTGCACCCAGACCTACAGGTTTTGTTTTCCAGAAAGCAGATAGGCTACAGTGCCTTGCAAAAGTATTCATCCCCCTTGGTATTTGTCCTGTTTTGTTGCATTACAAGCTGGAATTAAAATGGATTGGGGGGGGGGGGGGGGTTTAGTATCATTTGATTTACATAACATGCCTACCACTTTAAAGGTGAAAATTGTTGTTTTTACTGTGACACAAACAATAATTTAGATGAAAAAACAGAAATCTGGAGTGTGCATAAGTATCCCCCCCCTCCAAGTCAATACTTTATAGAGCCAACTTTTGCTACAATTACAGCTGCAAGTCTCTTGGGGTATGTCTCTATTAGCTTAGCACATCTAGCCACTGGGATTTTTGCCCATTCCTCAAGGCAAAACTGCTCCAACTCCTTCAAGTTAGATGGGTTGCATTGGTGTACAGTAATCTTCAAGTTATGCCACAGATTCTCAATTGGATTAAGGTCTGGGCTTTGATTAGACCATTCCAAGACATTTCAATGTTTCCCTTTAAACCACTCCAGTGTAGCTTTAGCAGTATGCTTAGGGTCATTGTCCTGCTAGATCGTGAACCTTCGTCCCAGTCTCAAACCTCTGGCTGACTCAAACAGGTTTTCCTCCAGAATTGCCCTGTATTTAGTGCCATCCATCTTTCCTTCAGTCCTGACCAGCTTTCCTGTCCCTGCAGATGAAAAACATCCCCACAGCATGATGCCGCCACCACCATGCTTTATTGTAGGGATGGTGTTCTTAGGGTGTTGGGTTTGCGCCACACATGGCATTTCCCACGATGGCCAAAAAGTTCAATTTTTGTCTCATTTGACCAGAGAATCTTCTTCCATGTGTTTGGGGAGTCTGCCACGTGCTGTTGGGTAAACTCCAAATGTCATTTTTTAAGCAATGACTTTTTCCTGGCCACTCTTCCATAAAGCCCCACTCTGTGGAGTGTATGGCTTAAAGTGGTCCTATGGACAGATACTCCCGTCTCCACTGTGGATCTTTGGAGCTCCTTCAGTGTTATCGTTGGTGTCTTTGTTGCATCTCTGATTAATGCCCTCCTTGCCCGGTCTGTGAGTTTTGGTGGACAGCCTTCTCTTGTCAGGTTTGTAGTGGTGCCATATTCTTTCCATTTTGCTATAATGGATTTAATGGTGCTCCCTGGGATATTCAAAGTTTGGGATATTTTTTATAACCCAACCCTGATCTATACTTCTCCACAACTTTGTCTTGTCTCTGACCTGTTTGGAGGCTACTTGGTTTTCATGTTGCTTGCTTAGTCGTGCTGCAGAGTCAGGGTCCTTCCAGAACAGGTTGATTTATACAGACAGCATGTGACAGATCATGTGACACTTTGATTGCACACAGGTGGATCTTAATCAACTAATTATGTGACTTATGAAGTGAATTGATTGGACCAGCTCTTTAGGGGTTTCATCCGAAAGGGGGTGAATACTTATGCACACTCCAGATTTCTGTTTTTTCATCTTAATTATTGTTTGTGTCACAATAAAAAAAACAATGTGTACCTTTAAAGTGGTAGGCATGTTGTGTAAATCAAATTGTGCTAACCCTCCTAAAATCAGGACAAACACCAAGGGGGATGAATACTTTTGCAAGCCAAAACTCACACCCATTTTCTCAAAAATGCTTAAAGTCTCACAAGGCTGTGCTTCAATTGTTAGATGCCAAGAATCTGTAGTTACAGTGGTGCTTGAAAGTTTGTGAACCTTTTAGAATTTTCTATATTTCTGTATAAATATGACCTAAAACATCATCAGATTTTCACACAAGTCCTAAAAGTAGATAAAGAGAACCCAGTTAAACAAATGAGACAAAAATATTATACTTGGTCATTTATTTATTGAGGAAAATGATCCAATATTACATATCTCTGAGTGGCAAAAGTATGTGAACCTCTAGGATTAGCAGTTACGGTAATTTGAAGGTGAAATTAGAGTCAGGTGTTTTCAATCAATGGGATGACAATCAGGTGTGAGTGGGCACCCTGTTTTATTTAAAGAACAGGGATCTATCAAAGTCTGATCTTCACAACACATGTTTGTGGAAGTGTATCATGGCACGAACAAAGGAGATTTCTGAGGACCTCAGAAAAAGCATTGTTGATGCTCATCAGGCTGGAAAAGGTTACAAAACCATCTCTAAAGAGTTTGGACTCCACCAATCCACAGTCAGACAGATTGTGTACAAATGGAATAAATTCAAGACCATCGTTAGCGTCCCCAGGAGTGGTCGACCAACAAAGATCACTCTAAGAGCAAGGCGTGCAATAGTCTGCGAGGTCACAAAGGACCCCAGGGTAATTTCTAAGCAACTGAAGGCCTCTCTCACATTGGCTAATGTTAATGTTCATGAGTCCACCATCAGGCGAACACTGAACAACAAAGGTGTGCATGGCAGGGTTGCAAGGAGAAAGCCACTGCTCTCCAAAAAGAACATTGCTGCTCGTCTGCAGCTTGCTAAAGATCACTTGGACAAGTCAGAAGGCTATTGGAAAAATGTTTTGTGGACAGATGAGACCAAAATAGAACTTTTTGGTTTAAATGAGAAGCGTTATGTTTGGAGAAAGGAAAACACTGCATTCCAGCATAAGAACCTTATCCCATCTGTGAAACATGGTGGTGGTAGTATCATGGTTTGGGCCTGTTTTGCTGCATCTGGGCCAGGACGGCTTGCCATTATTGATGGAACAATGAATTCTGAATTATACCAGCAAATTCTAAAGGAAAATGTCAGGACATCTGTCCATGAACTGAATCTCAAGAGAAGGCGGGTCATGCAGCAAGACAACGACCCTAAGCACACAGGTCTTCTACCAAAGAATGGTTAAAGAAGAATAAAGTTAACCCTTTGGTGACTGACCCCTTGAAAATGGTTCCTCCAGGAACGATGACATTTCAGTTGTCAAGACAACGGAAAAACTAAAATACAAAAACAGAAAGATGTGTCACAATGCTCTTGTGCACAAAACAAAATGCTCTTGTATTTGTATTTTAGTTTTTCTGTTGTCTTGACAACTGAAACGTCATGGTTCCTGGAGGAACCATTTTCAAGGGGTCAGTCACCAAAGGGTTAATGTTTTGGAATGGCCAAGTCCAAGTCCTGATCTTAATCCAATCGAAATGTTGTGGAAGGACCTGAAGCGAGCAGTTCATGTGAGGAAACCCACCAACATTCCAGAGTTGAAGCTGTTCTGTATGGAGGAACGGGCTAAAATTCCTCCAAGCTGGTGTGCAGGACTGATCAACAGTTACCGCAAACGTTTAGTTGCAGTTATTGCTGCACAAGGGGGTCATACCAGATACTGAAAGCAAAGGTTCACATACTTTTGCCACTCACAGATATGTAATATGGGATCATTTTCCTCAATAAATAAATGACCAAGTATAATATTTTTGTCTCATTTGTTTAACTGGGTTCTCTTTATCTATTTTTAGGACTTGTGTGAAAATCTGATGATGTTTTAGGTCATGTTTATGCAGAAATATAGAAAATTCTAAAGGGTTCACAAACTTTCAAGCACCACTGTACTTCCTCCTGTCTCCTTTTCTCAGGATAAAGATTTCTGTCTCCTGCACCCGGGTGACCCTGTCTTCCTCTCTTTCTCTGGAGAGACTCGGAGGTACAAAGGGAAAGAGCCGCTTTATCCTTTCTTCATCAATGAGTGTGCGTTCTACGAGACAGGTGTCGCTCTGTCTCTAGCGAGGAGAAGGAAGGTGGAGATTCCAGCCGTTCAATGCAGCAAAACGTGAACGAGAGACCCAAGAAAGAAAGACGAGAGATGCAGAGACTCCAGTGTGATACAGATTGGACTTCTTAAATACATGCTTGAAGGTTTTCAGTCATGCCATAACCCATTACTACGCCATATTGAAACCCTGAAGCTCAAAACCTCTACTCTAACCAGAACACCAACATCTATCCTCAACTACTAGCCCATTACCTCTAAACAAGATATACCACTCCACTTATCTAACTAGAATACTAAAGTTTTAACATGTTTATCTGGTTATCTCAATGATGGGAATCACACAGTGTTTAAAAGCCTGGAATTTCCCATGAAGAACTGATGAAGAACCTCATTGAGTGGAGAAGCAGCTTCAGTCCATACCTTCATATGGTGAGGTAGTAGTTTGCCATTTAAAGTGTCCATGCGTTAAAAATTGGTGGAATTTCTTCACAACTTTGTACGTCTCTTAGTGTTACTGACATCTGGCTGATAAAATGAATTTTTCAGAAATGACAAAAATTCGGTGTTGTAGATACTTATTTCTTTGGGAAAATCTTGAAGATAAGCACCTCAACATGTCCTGCTTCAAAATAAAGTATCCACAGAATACAAAATTCACTCAAACCACTTGACACTTTCAGGATCTGTTCTAGTGAGCAAAAGGTTATTGGTTCAAATCTCAAGACCGAACAAGAACCTTGACCCTCAGCTCTATACTTGGAGGGGTTTGCTTGGCCTGTGATGAAGAAATACATTTTTCTTTTTCTTCTTTTTTTTAAAGTAATTTTATTGTAGTTAAAAGGTTGCAATTAATTCAGATTCATTCCGACCATTTCATACAAATGCAAGTTCAATAACATCAAAATGCAATAACTATAGAACAGATCCAGTTAATGAATCCAAACCTCAGGGGAAAAGCTTACAAAGGGAGTGTCACTGGTTTGCATATTAATGCAGTACGTTCACAATGCTGGTTTATCACATGCTCAATATAAAGGGTTCAGGTTCACTATTCACTGTTAACGCTAATTCTTATATGCTTTGGTGTTTAAAAAAAACTACACTTCCATCTATAAGCAACAAAATGTAAAAAGAAATATGTTAATAGGAATAAATATAATAACTCAATAATAATTAAATAATTATAAATAAATACATAAATAAATAAGTTATAAAAGGTTTATGCTTATGTATCATCAGGATTCTTAACAATAGCCTGGTCTGCTGAACACTGGAACACATGCAATATTAACACAAAAAACAATATGCAAAGTTGAACAGAAGAATAATATACAAAGTAAAGGATGCTGTGCCTGAATCCATACCTGATTTTCTTTCATCTATAAACATGGTGCCGTGTTTTCTTTTTCCACCAACACAGAGCTGATGCAGGAACCAGAACTGGTTCTCATTTCCACCAGTCTTACCCCTTTTTGACCAACAGGGAATGGGTCACTGAATTTTGAACCGTTCAGTGCATTTCAACCAAAAATAAATTGGTTTGGAACTTGAAAAAGTTGGTTCCCAGTTGGAACTAAAATATAGCTGGTTTTTCCAGCACAAACCGTGATGACATCAGTGGGCATGTTTGGAGAGGAAGCAGAGTGCAACAACGGAGAATACAATTGAAAAGGAAACATTTTCAGAAAATACGGACCGAAAACAAATATCCGCAAGAACAGAACAAAAGCTCAAAGGTAATCAGTCAATGTGCTCCACCATCTCGCTCCTACT
The DNA here is from genome assembly GCF_027579695.1 of Neoarius graeffei. Taxonomy (NCBI): domain Eukaryota; kingdom Metazoa; phylum Chordata; class Actinopteri; order Siluriformes; family Ariidae; genus Neoarius; species Neoarius graeffei. The sequence goes on from NC_083571.1 coordinate 61,763,211, forward strand.
ATTTACTCCTGTTGTCCATTGAGAAACGTCCTCTGTTCATGACTCATCCTTGATTACAACGGTTCCACTCAAAACTGGTGAAAACGTGGGCACTAAGGTTCAAAGAATCCTGAACGGAATTGGTTCAAGAACCTGTTCCTTGTTGGTGGAAAAGGGGTATTTGAGAGCAGAACCATCACACCACCAGATCCAGATATGGGATTTTCACATGCTATTCACATTATCACTTTGAGTAAACAAAATTATTTTTATGCCATTATTTAAATTTAAACCTGTTAATAAAATTTTCCGTGCTGACGAAATGACCCCCAACCTGTTTGATTCTGGTTCTGCAGGACTGTGCAAATGTAACCAAACTGATTTTAGACAAACGTTCCTGATTAAGTGTTGACGCTGTGTCGGTGAAAAAGTGCTCTCTGTGCTTCTTTATTACATTGTGCCATTAAACACTTCACAGTTTATGTGAGAAACCCTCCAGTGAATTCTCTAATTCCACACACATACTCGCATCCACACGGATTTGCATTAACAGAGTGTCATGTCAGTATACACTTATGCAACATTAAAGCGTGAAACATTAAAGTGCCTTGCTTGAATGAATATCAGAGGTGCCAATTTTGTAAACTCCTAGCAGACAGAGAGAGAGAGAGAGAGAGAGAGAAAAGCAGGGTTTTACCCTAAAATTATTCTAGTGTATGCTAATGTACACCCTCCCCCAGGACATTAAGAAAACAGCAAAATAAAATAGTCTGGTGTGTCACAAATTAATAACAAACAGTTCCTCCATTTTTTTTAACAACCAAAGAGACCACAGTCTTGGTTTGTATCGACTCAAGACAGCGAGGTTCATGAATTCACTGGTTAAATTTCACTGAGATAAAATCATGCCAGAGCAAAAATAACCTCCTGCACGCTTTCCCTTTAGATAAGTCAAGTAATTTTTTAAAAAAATGTTTGGTCTGATTGCCAGTTTCCTGTTGTCTGCTGTATTGCCATAGCAACGGATCAAAACTTGATTAAACCATAAATGTTGGCACCTCATTGCAGCATTTAGCGTCTGCATTTAACTGTCATTTAAAGATGACGAAGACTCTAACAGCGAGTGTCCACACAGCATTCTGCTCACTTGCACACACCCAGCTAGCTTTTATAGCCATCTCATCTCCATCCGCTGATTTCGGATTATCAGGACACACTCCCTCTTGCTCTAACACACATATGTGCTTGTGTTTAGTGCACAATATAATTTAGTATGGTAGCATGTGCATGACTATTATTTTAGTATGGTCGTATAGCAGTGGACTATTTTGACATGCTATTTAGTACAGTAGTCTGATACTACACCATTATTTATTTATGTACACTGCCTGGCCAAAAAAAAAAGTGCACCCTCTAATATTTTGTTGGACAGCTTTTAGCTTTGATTACACATTGTTTCTTTATACAACATCACAATATGTATTTTTATCAATAGTTGCATGAATTTTTCACTGATATCTTGTATTGATGATGGGAGAGTCAAACCACTCCATAAAGTCTTCGCCAGCATCCCGAAGACTTTCAGTGGGGTTAAAGTCAGGACTCTGTGGTGGACAATTCATGTGTGGAAATGATTCCTCATGCTTCCCGAACCATTCTTTCAATATTTGAAGCCACTGAATCCTGGCATTGGTGTCCTGGAATATGACCGTGCCATCAGGGAAGAAAAAAATCCATTGATCTGATGCTAACCTGGTCATTCAGTACATGCAGGTCATCAGCTGATTTAATTTTATTGCCCCATAACGTTGCTGAGCCTCAACCTGACCAACTGAAGCAACCCCAGATCATAACACTGCCTCCAGAGGCTTGTACTGTGGTCACGATGCACGATGGACGCATCATTTCATGCACTTCCCTTCTTACCCTGACACGCCCATCGCTCTGGAATAGGGTCAGTCCGGACTCATCAGATCACATGACCTTTTTCCATTGCTCCAGAGTCCAATCTTTATTCTCCCTTGCAAAGTGAAGCCTTTTCTCCTGATTAGCCTCAATAACAAGTGGTTTCCTCATCACTGCACAGCTCTTTAGTACCAATCCTGTTAGTTCTCATCACATTGTGTATGGAAATGCTCTTAACTTCACTATTAAACAGAGCCGTGAGTTCTATTTTCGAGTTTTTACGATTCATCTTATCAAGCATTTAAGTGATCTCTGATCACACTCAGTTAAGAGTTTTTTCCGACCACATTTCTTCCTTGACATTGACAGTTCACCACTATCCTCCCAGGTTTTAATAAAGCATTGTACAGTTCTTAACCCAATCCCAGTCATTTCAGCAATTTCCTTAGTTGTTTTCTTTGCTTGATCCAGGCCAATAATTTGACCCTTCCGAAACACAGCAACATCTTTTCCATGACGATGGGATACATCTTCCGACATGGTTGTTTAAGAAATGAGAAGCTACTCACTGCATCAATTAGGGTTAAAACAATTGTTGACAGCTGAAACATATTAATCACTGCAGTAATTAGCCAATCAAGGGCTCTTACGTATTTGCTTATTTAAAGCCAAATGTGACTTTTTTTTGGCCAGGCAGTGTATATTATTAATATAGTAGTGTGATGATGTACTTTTCCCCTATACTATTTAGTACAGTAGTATACTAGTGTACCAATAAACCATACTATTTCGTGCAGTAGTCTGATGGAGTATTAATGTATTATCCTGCCATGCTATTTTGTATGCTAATGTACTATCTAGCATGTCACACTATTTAGCACAATACTACGATAGCATACTATTTTATCGTACTATTTAATACAGTAGTATGGTGTAGTACTGTTTTCTGATACTAATTTGCATGGTAGAATTGTGGTATACTAATACGCTGTATTATTTAGTTCTGTTGTATGGGGCGTGGCTTTGTTCCATACTATTTTGCATGGCTGTAGACTAATTTTCCAGCCTATTTAGTACAGTAGTTTGACAACATTGTCATATCACTTGCTACCATAGTATGTTGGTGTAATAGTATGTTTACATACTATTTAGTAAGTTAATATGTAAGATTTGTATGTGTGTTTAGTGCAGAATTATGTGATTTGGGACACAGGCCTGACTGTAATAATTTGAAATGCATGCTCTAGGCCACTCGGTAGGCGGTAAAGCGGTAGTAGTTCTTGCTATGACTGCGAGCGGCCCACACCAGTAGCGCGGCAGCCATCATGTAGAGTGGAGAAGAGATGAGCGCAAGATAGAGGGACCAGCCAAGAGAGCCATCCACCTGGTCAGGGATAACAGAGACACGGTGTAGCAGGTCCATACCCGCCAGAAAACAACACACACAGCCCAGAGAACACACACCTGAGAGAGAGAGAGAGAGAGAGAGAGACAGACAGACAGACAGACAGACAGAAAGGGAAAGACATGGCGCAAGAGTTGAGGTGACTGGTTTAAATCAGAGACTTGATTCAGCCAGCAACCTGTTGAATCACAGTTTTTACAGAAGCTACATAAGGCTCGCAGTTTAGTAGTATTAATAGTGTATTTACTACAGAAATTACACTGTGTGATGGTGTTTAATGGAGAATGTTCGTGTTTAATGGAGAACTGTTAGTGCTTCATGGAGAATTGTTGGTGTTTGAAGGAGAATGCTGGTGCTTCATGGAGATTTGTTGGTGCTTCATGGACAATTGTTGGTGCTTGATGGAGAACTGTTGGTGCTTGATGGAGAATTGTTGGTGCTTGATGGAGAATTGTTGGTGTCTGATGGAGAATTGTTGGTGCTTGATGGAGAATTGTTGGTGCTTCATGGAGAACTGTTGGCGCTTGATGGAGAACTGTTGGTGCTTCATGGACAATTGTTGGTGTTTGATGGAGAATGTTGGTGCTTGTTGGTGTTTGATGGAGAATTATTGGTGCTTGATGGAGAAGTGTTGGCGCTTGATGGAGATTTATTGGTGTTTGAAGGATTTAATGATGGAGAACTTTGGATTTCATATCTATTGATCAAATGTTGGTGTTTAATGAGAGTCTAGGTGGAGACTGCTGGTAGTTAATATACAATGTTGATGATTAACAGAGAATGTTGATATTTAATGGTGAATATTGGTACTTGATAGAGAATGCTAATGTTTGATAAAGAGAGCTGATGTCTGATGAAGAGAGTTAAAGTTTGATGGAGAGTGCAGAGGTGGACAAAGTCCCCAACTTCATTACTTAAGTCAAAGTACAGATCCTACTGGTCAAATGTTACCCAATACAAGTGAAAGTTATACAGTCAAATTTTTACTTAAGTTAAAGTACTGAAGTACATGCTTTTAAAAATACTTAAGTACATTTTCTGTGAACGCATTGTTGTATTATTGCCACAAATGCTTACAAAATCCAATGCATCTGAAGCAACCGACTGGATCTACTGACTAGCTTGTAGAACCTGTAGAATAAACACCTGGTAGAATGTTACAAAATGCAACACAACTGAACTGAAAAAGAGCCATTGTCATTTTAATTTTTTTTTTTTTAATTGTAATTTTTTTTTACTTCTCCTCCCCCCACAAAGCAGCATAGTAGTGTTCTGACCCAGTTCTGGTAGTGTGTGCACACATGTATGTGTATGTTAATCAGGAAGACAGTGGAATAGCTGTAAATGCAACTTGCTCAGAAAATAAAAATGACAGTCCAACCTGCTTAAAATCCAGGTCCACACCTCAAGCTTAATAACTGCCTAACAGCAACACTGCGTTAAGCAAGACAAAAAAAAAAAATCTGCAAGACTATCATCTGACATCAAAACAAAAAATGCCAGCAATTTGTTGTGACTGATCAGTACAATATTGTCCATCTCACAGGTCTCGTGTGTGTGTGCGCGCGTAATTGTATGTATTCATACACATATAAATCCGCCTGTGGAATCATGGTGATTTAACAATAAGCTAGCTAGTCAGTGAAGCTCCACCTGACATGCTAGCAAACTCTTTTCAAACTCAAAATCATATTGGGTAGCTAACATTACTAGAAAAGAAAGATTTCTACATTTTGTTTATTTGGCAAGATTATGCTAAAACATATTTCTGAAAGGACTTCAGGTAAGGGCGGCACGGTGGTGTAGTGGTTAGCGCTGTCGCCTCGCAGCAAGAAGGTCCGGGTTCGAGCCCTGTGGCCGGCGAGGGCCTTTCTGTGTGGAGTTTGCATGTCCTCCCCGTGTCCGCATGGGTTTCCTCCGGGTGCTCCGGTTTCCCCCACAGTCCAAAGACATGCAGGTTAGGTTAACTGGTGACTCTAAATTGACCGTAGGTGTGAATGTGAGTGTGAATGGTTGTCTGTGTCTATGTGTCAGCCCTGTGATGACCTGGCGACTTGTCCAGGGTGTACCCCGCCTTTCGCCCGTAGTCAGCTGGGATAGGCTCCAGCTTGCCTGCGACCCTGTAGAACAGGATAAAGCGGCTACAGATAATGAGATGAGATGAGACTTCAGGTAAGGGCGGCACGGTGGTGTAGTGGTTAGCGCTGTCACCTCACAGCAAGAAGGTCTGGGTTCGAGCCCCGTGGCCGGCGAGGGCCTTTCTGTGCGGAGTTTGCATGTTCTCCCTGTGTCCGTGTGGGTTTCCTCCGGGTGCGCCGGTTTCCCCCACAGTCCAAAGACATGCAGGTTAGGTTAACTGGTGACTCTAAATTGACCGTAGGTGTGAATGTGAATGGTTGTCTGTGTCTGTGTTAGCCCTGTGATGACCTGGCGACTTGTCCAGGGTGTACCCCGCCTTTCGCCTGTAGTCAGCTGGGATAGACTCCAGCTTGCCTGCGACCCTGTAGAACAGGATAAAGTGGCTAGAGATAATGAGATGAGATGAGAGACTTCAGGTAAGTTAATGTTATTCATGTTAGCGTAACTCCGTTTTTACATGCTAATAACGGTGTCCAAGTTAACTAGCTATGTGTTAACGTTAACCGTGGACAAGGCTATGGCAACTTGGCGGGCAAATCCATGAGTTGGACGGCAAGTTTTTGTAGGCTGTGATGTGCTCCGTTTTAGGCAGACAAAGTTGTTAAAACGAAACAACTCTTTATTCCTTATAAAAATGTAATGGAGTGAAAAGTATGATATTTGCCTTTCAAATGTAGTGAAGTTAATCATAAGTTGCCCAAAAAAATAATACTCAAGTAAAGCACAGATACTCAAAAAGTATACTTTAGTACAGTACTCAGGTAAATGTACTTCGTTACTGTCCACCTCTGGGAGAGTGATGGCGTTTGAAAGTGTGTGGATGTGTGATGGAGAGTGCTGGTGTTTGATGTTGAATGGTGGTGTCTAATAAGCAAATGTTGGTGTTTAATGGAGGATGCTGTTGTGTGTTCTCTAAGAACCAAAAGGTCCTGACCTGCAAGAAGGTGGAGGAGTCCAATGCCCAGCGTGGGACTGAAACTACGACACAAACAAGCACAGAATCCCACCAGCCCTCCCACTAACACCAAACCCAGAGAGAACAGGGGCAAGAGAAACTGACACCTCCACAGATCTATAGAGAGCAAGGACACAAATACATTTATATATTAATAAATGTGGTACATGTACTTTATGATAAATACACTGTATATTATTACACACACACGTTATAAATATAAAAAGGTGGAATTAAATACTAGAGAAGTCACATTACAGCCTAAAAACTTTGGCTACTACCATGAATATATGCTTGCTGTCTGTCTGTCTCTCTATCTCTCTGTCTGTCTGTCTCTCTCTGTCTGTTTCTCTCTCTCGCTGTCTGTCTCTCTCTCAGTCTGTCTGTCTCTCGCTGTCTGTCTGTCTCTCTGTCTTTGTCTCTCAGTGTCTGTCTTTCTGTCTCACTGTCTGTCGGTCGGTCTCTCCATCTCTCGCTGTCTGTCTCTCTCTCTCTCTCTCACTGTCTGTCTGTCTTTCACTGTCTGTCTTTTAGTCTCTTGCTGTTTGTCTCTCTCTCTCTCTCTCTCTCACTGTCTGTCTCTCACTGTCTGTCTGTCTCTCCATCTCTCGCTGTCTGTCTCTCACTGTCTGTCTGTCGGTCTCTCGCTGTCTGTCTCTGTCTCTCACTGTCTGTCTTTCTGTCTCTCACTGTCTGTCTGTCTCTCCATCTCTCGCTGTCTGTCTCTCTGTCTCTCGCTGTCTGTCTCTCTGTCTCTCGCTGTCTGTCTCTCTGTCTCTTGCTGTCTGTCTCTCGCTGTCTGTCTGTCTCTCTCTGTCTGTGTGTGTGTGTGTGTGTGTGCCTCACAGGTGCGGATCATGTCCTCTCCGCTGTTGTGGTTGCCTGGCTCTGTGTATTTGGGTGTAAACTGCTGAGACAGTGTGAAGCTCACACACTCTGTGTCCATCTCAGGATCTAAACACACACACACACTCTATAACTTTTGTATTTTCTTATGTGGGCCAAGGGTTATGATTAGTACAATAATAATAATAATAATAATAATACTCCACCTGGCTCGCGGTACCAGCGGTTGCGGTCGGCGGGCACGCGCACGCACCTCCACCACAGGCCGACGGTGCCGTTGAGGCGGAACATCGCGTCGCTCGCGGTTTTCTCATCGAACTCTCCGTCGCCGAGCTCCTGGTGCAGCGCGCGCAGCTCGGTCGCGTTGTGCTCGTGACGCACCTGCGGGCTCGTGTACTGGTACCAGTGGCGCGTGCCCACCGCCACACACAGGTACACCGTGGCCAGAGTGCTCAGCACGCACGCGATCACCAGCGCCGTGGCGGAGCGGTTGTCCACCATCATGCAGTGTCTCTCCCCGATCCGACCGGGTTTCCTCCAGTGTCCTCTTTTCCCCCTGATGATCCGCACATCAGATGAAATGAAGCTCCATCTGTCGCGGCGCAGCGTCCATCTGTCACTCAGCAATCCATTTCATTTCATCTGTTACTTAGCAACAAGGCTTCAAATGAAAATGCAATCTGAATTTATATGAGTTACATTTATAAACAAATAGTACTCATCATATTCTTAGGACAGAAAAAAAAGCATTGTATTGCCGTTGAGATTTTGTAAATAATCCGTACGCTTTCCTTTTCCGGTCAGCAGGCAGGAGCAGAGAATGCTGGGTATTATAGTCCTGAAAGGGCTGTCAAGCTTGCTGTCCTTCTTAATCTTTCACTGAAAAACATATTACATTAAATTCTGTCATTTTTTTTATCTGACGACCTGAGTCTAATTAATTAAGTATTTGAGGAAAAATAGATAATTTTTCCTCAAAATCATATCAATCAATCATTTATTTATTTCATCAATTTATTAATTTGCCAAAAGTTGAAATTCTGGATTTCTTACTGAAAAATTGCTGTCCTTAGTCCTATTTCAAGATCTTTTACACTACCGTTCAAAAGTTTGGGGTCACCCAGACAATTTTGTGTTTTCCATGAAAAGTCACACTTTTATTTCCCACCATAAGTTGTAAAATGAATAGAAAATATAGTCGAGACATTTTTCTGGCCATTTTGAGCATTTAATCGACCCCACAAATGTGATGCTCCAGAAACTCAATCTGCTCAAAGGAAGGTCAGTTTTATAGCTTCTCTAAAGAGCTCAACTGTTTTCAGCTGTGCTAACATGATTGTACAAGGGTTTTCTAATCATCCATTAGCCTTCTGAGGCAATGAGCAAACACATTGTACCATTAGAACACTGGAGTGAGAGTTGCTGGAAATGGGCCTCTATACACCTATGGAGATATTGCACCAAAAACCAGACATTTGCAGCTAGAATAGTCATTTACCACATTAGCAATGTATAGAGTGGATTTCTGATTAGTTTAAAGTGATCTTCATTGAAAAGAACAGTGCTTTTCTTTCAAAAATAAGGACATTTCAAAGTGACCCCAAACTTTTAAACGGTAGTGTATGTTATCATGGAGCAAGGTGTTTTAACTCTTTATACTGTGGTCAACAATAATTAGGGACTCAAAGTCCTGAAAGATGATTTTTTTTTAATCTTATGTGTACAAGTTAGTATTATCGTGTGAGAACAAGTGATTATATTGTTAGCACAAGTTATGAGCTTGTCAATCTTGTCATTTATCTTGAAAATCAAACAACGCAGCACCTGTGGGATTCGGCATCCTTTGAACTGCATCTTTTGTATTCTTGCTGTTATAATCTAATTATTATTATTATTATTATTATTATTATTAATGCACAGATTATAGTTTTGTATTATAATACAGATTATTACTATTATTACAGTTATCGTGACACACTGGCAGGCCTCATGTTAACATTTTTATTACCTTTTTAAAATTATTATATAATTATATTGTTGGGGCAGCATGGTGGTGTAGTGGTTAGCACTATCACCTCACAGCAAAAAAGGTTTGAACCTTACAGCCGACAGGGACTTCTGTGTGAAGTTTGCATGTTCTTCCCATGTCTGTGTGGGTTTCCTCCAGGTACTCTGGTTTCCTCCACAATTCAAAGACATGCAGATTTAGTAAAAACACCCAGCCACTGGGGTTGCACAAGCCAGTGCATACTTAGTGCCGGTCCCAAGCCCGGATAGATTGGGGAGGGTTGCATCAGGAAGGGCATCTGGTGTAAAAATGATGCCAAATCAAATATACAGAACAGATCCACTGTGACTCCAAACAGGAGCAGCTGATAGAAGAAGATATAATTATATTGCTGAAAAGACTTTTCAAACAGAATGAGGTTAAAAAGGAGAACATGTTCTTATCATAATGACAATAAAAACAAAATAAGAAGCAGACTTCATTTTTTAATAGTAATGTGAAAAAAATGACTAATGATCACTTTATCAGAGTGCTTTCCACATAAGTCTAGGGCTGGGGTTCGATCTCTAAAAGAATCAGTTCTTTGATTCCAGACATTTGAACTCAAGATAAATGGATGAAACAGGATGAAAAAAAAGGAAACCTGTTTCCAAGATCAACCAAAAACACAATTAGAATGCTTTAATGTTGTATTTATGTAATTCACAGCTCCCTAGAGAACCCCTTGCTCAGACACATAAATGCAGCAAGTATAGGACAGAGGGTTCTCCTGGGCCAAGTTTTGTGGTGTAAAATGGCCCCCTCTAGAGGCGACCTCTCATCAGTGAAGCAGGAACAACCAATTTTAATAATATTTAATATATAATTTTGCGGGCGGCACGGTGGTGTAGTGGTTAGCGCTGTCGCCTCACAGCAAGAAGGTCCTGGGTTTGAGCCCCGGGGCCGGCGAGGGCCTTTCTGTGTGGAGTTTGCATGTTCTCCCCGTGTCCGCGTGGGTTTCCTCCGGGTACTCCGGTTTCCCCCACAGTCCAAAGACATGCAGGTTAGGTTAACTGGTGACTCTAAATTGACCGTAGGTGTGAATGTGAGTGTGAATGGTTGTCTGTGTCTATGTGTCAGCCCTGTGATGACCTGGCGACTTGTCCAGGGTGTACCCCGCCTTTCGCCCGTAGTCAGCTGGGATAGGCTCCAGCTTGCCTGCGACCCTGTAGAAGGATAAAGCGGCTACAGATAATGAGATGAGATATAATTTTGCTAATTAATATGTATCAGGTTGTATTATTATTAATTTAGCAATTTTCAATCATACATCTAAAACGATATCTATTTTTTAATTTGTGAAAAAAAAAAATGCGACTCCGGTGGGACTCGAACCCACAACCTTTGAATCACTTCGCTAGTGCTTAGTGCCTAGAAGTCCAATGCGCTATCCATTGCGCCACGGAGCCACCTGTTGCACACGCTCACATCCGGGTCTTTTAACTCTAGATAAGTTTGTTACACAGCAGTTATGGTGGCAAGACCAGAGGTATCCCAGCTTTCAGATCAGCAAAAATATACCAAATTGGCATTACTTATATCGCATTTTCAAAAAAAAAAAATCCCGACATTACCTTCGTCCACTTAGCTAAGGCTGGCAGAAGCTAGCATGGGCATCTTTAGGCGTTTCGTCTTGAGTAATTTGCATGCAAATTAATTAATGACATCCTTCATGAAAGCAAAATTAGGAATTGATCATCACTTCTGGTTTGACTGTAAATTAACCTGCACGACTGGCACACAGTATTTTTCATGTCTACAATAATATCGCAATTTACGTCTACGTAATGACGTCATTTTTTAGTCCAATAGGAAACAAACAGCGACACGGAACTCGGAAGTTGGAAAATCTGAAGCTACAGTGACAACTCGGGAAGAGCACAACAGCCACGATTTGTGTCCGATAGGTGATATTTTCATCAGGTATGAACATTTAATACGGGAATAAGGTATATATTAAATGAAAAGGGGGCTTTTAAAACACTTTTACGTCACTGAAAGAAATTTGAGCAGTGTTGACTGAACTTTTATTTCAACACTAGATTAATTAAGTCTAATACTGAATCCTTCATTCTGATTGGCCAGACGGTCTTGATTCATTGCTGATTCGTCGTTTTTAATCGTTGTTATAGTAACAGCTCGTTTACATTGACTTGTATGGAGGATAATCTATATAAATCAAAATCTAATAACCATGTTTAAAACTGTGTTATTTAACAATAAATGTACATCATTGATATTGATATAAATGGATAAAAAGTATGATTGATGTGTCATAATTTAATAAATAAAACAATTGTTAGCACTGGTAAATTGTTGTTGTATTCAAGGAATACACCACTTCTGGTATAGAAAATAATCAACACCAAGGTGGTAACAGTAACTATGCATCATACCATTATTGATTAGTTTCCTCCAAAGTGTTTTAAAGCCTAAAATGTTTTAATACTTACATTGCACTGAGTTAACTAAACCTGTTAGATCTTAAACAATATAATAACCCCTTTGGACACAAGGAAAAATGCTATAGAACTTCATGTGTACAATTGTACACGTTATGTCCGAAGGGGTTAATAAGAGTTGAAAACTGTAGGTGTTTCAACACAGGGGATTTTCCCATATGAAATATCTGTGTGTCTCAACCACAAACCATCTACAGCATGTTAAGCAACATCTGGATGAGTGGCTTTTCCTCCTGCGACTCTGTTTAGTGATCTAACACGGTTTAAGGCACTGAAGAAAACTGAATGCTGTTGAAGTTATGAACACTGTGGAGTTAGTGGCGCAGCTGGAGGAGTGTCTCCACCTGGCAAGGAGAGATCTCACTGCAGTGGACAAGGAGATGTTCAGGAATGGCAGAGGTAATGATTTCCCTTTCAATCTGGGTTTGTTGGTTTTAGGTTAAAGTGCATATCACGGATAAATTCAGGAGCAAGATCAATGTAATTCTCCTATTTTATATTAAACTTTGGTCAAATATCTGTCACATTCTGCATTCTCTGCAATTTTTTTTACCTTGCGCAATACCAGAAAAATTCAGTTGAAATCAAGCCATATGAGGTGAATTGGTCCGCCTCTGAAAAAACTTGGCATTTGGATTTCCCGGGAAACACTGATTTTCGTGACGTCGCGTGCGGGATGCCTCCCTCTGAATCCTACGTCAGCGCTGGTTTGTTTATGAGAAAACGACCTGGTGGTTTTCTGCAAATTTCTTCAACGTTATCGCGTAATTATTAAAATGGTTAACAGATGTATCATAGGAGGGTGTAGCAACACCAATCTTGATGGGACTAGTACTCATCGTTTCCCAAAAGACCGGACAATGAGAGAGAAATGGGAGCGCTTGGTCTACACAGGCTGTGCACTGAAACCGTGCAAAGCTCGCGCAGCCTGCTGGCGCTTCTGCAGGTGACGTCACGAATCTGGCTCCAGACTCCCTTGGGGTTTTTCCAGACGCATTTTGTGATTTTATTTTTTTTCTGCTGTAGACAGATGTCCTTGCGCAAAATTACCATTCTGGATGAGTGTGTAAAGGGACATACTTTCATATAAAAAAAACACGAAATTGGTCCAGAATATGCACTTTAAGGTTGTATAATTGGTGAACATTCAGAGGCTTGATTGACCAAGTCTGCTTGACCCATTTTGATTATTATTCAGCTCTAAAACTTCAATTCAGTTTAATACATGATCTGTAGAATGTCAGTGGCGGGGGGCCCCCCCAAAAAAAAAAATTATGTGGGGGGGGCACAGTTACGATGGGAGTCCTTTGACTATTTATAAGGAAGAAGAGGAGAGAGTAGTGTGAATAAACAGCCCGCGGTGCGCCTTTGTTTTCCCTTATTAAATCCCACTGCGTCCCTTTATCCCGGCGCCCCGGTGGCATCCCTTTGTACTGTAGGATGGTAGCACCCATTCGCACCAAAACTGATGCAAATTAGCCTGGCCCTGACGTCACCGATTGCCTCCACTTTCTGGGATTTTTCCTTATTTGGCTTACGCAGAACTGCAAAACTCCTTAATTTTAGTGGACAAGGTGATTTATGAATATTCTGTGGACTAATTAACCCGTTGCCGTGGCAACTGTCTAGACATGTCTGGTCTCCTTGGATACTCACGCCAAAGCGGGGACCCCTGTGACAGCAAGGCTATGACAGTGTCACTACATTTGTATCTGACTGATAACTTGTGTCCTGTCCAAATGGCTAGATAGTGTTCACAAGGCGTACAAGCAGTTTTGGGTGCCCAAAAACTTGATGCTGCTCTAGATCTACATGAATTTGCTTGCTACCCTGACCACTCACTGAAAATCAGTATGAAGAGAAGTTCAGACAAATATCCATTGCAAACTTTTTGGGCTCGACAAAGGCACCCAAGTTGCTTGATGATAACGAGGTAAGTTTTCAGTATAAACTTAGCTTTACTCAACCAAAATTTGCCTCTCAAAATGTGTGAAATAGTGTTTTAGAGGGTTAAAAATTTCCCAGGGGGGCATGCACCCGGACCCCCTTAGATTTGGCACACCTTTGGTGTGCGACATGTTGCTGCCCCCCCCATCCAAAACTCCCTGCCGCCGTCTCTGAATGTATTGAACATAGCGTCAGGTGGAACAAAACAAAAATTATATGGCCCAACAATATCCTGCCAGTTGTTACAGTATCAGCCAAATTACAAGAGATAATGTTTGCAACTTCACTGATATGGTGAATACATTAAAGGACACCACCAGAGCTCCTCCTGCTTTTGCTTTGGATGTCCAGAGTGTGGAAAAACACTTAAAACAAATTAAAAAGAGTAAGAGTCCAGGACCTGACAATATTTGTGGCCATGTTCTGGCAACTTGTGCTGAACAGCTGTGCAACATTTTCCATTTTATTTTTACGCTGTCTCTCCAGCAACAAAAGGTCCCTAAGTTATGGGAACATTCCACTATTGTCCCTGTTGCAAAGATTAATAAGCCTTCTACATTAAATGATTTCAGGCCTGTGGCGCTGACATCTTTAGTTATGAAGACGTTGGAGAAGCTCATTAAAAAGGAAGTTTTATTACAAGTAGAAGAATTTTTGGACCCCCTACAATTTGCTTATAGGCCAGGTATAAGGTGTGGAGGATGCCACCGTCACACTGCTACATTTTCTGTATCGGAATCTTGAGGGATCCAAAGCTCAGGCTAGACTGTTGTTTGTAGATTTCTCATCTGCTTTTAACACTATCCAGCCACATCTGTTAGCAGAGAAGCTAATCAATTTTTTTAAATTGGATTTTAATCTTGTTGGTTGGATACTGGACTTTTTGACCAATCGGTCCCAGTGTGTGAGGGTTAATGGCTGCTTTTCAAATCAGCTGCAATCCTCCTCTGGATCTCCTCAAGATTGTTGTCTCTCCCCATTATTATACATTCTGTACACTAATGACTGTCGCAGCAACTATGCAAATAGACACATTATTAAATTTGCTGACGATTCTGTCATTGTGAGCCTTCTTGAAGGGGAGGAGCTAATTCATGGGCCCATTGTAAATGATTTTGTATCTTGGTGCGATGAATCCTTTCTCCAATTAAATGTGTCTAAAACAAAGGATATGATGATCAGCTTTAGAACGTCCAGTCCTTGTCCTGTAGTAACCAGCATTAAAGGTGTAGATATTGAGCTGGTAAACAGCTATAAATACTTGGGAGTGGTTGTGGACAACAAATTAAGCTTTGATGCTCATGTTGCCTTCACAGCAAAAAAAGTTCAGCAACGGCTCTATTTTTTGAGGAAAATGTACTCTTTTAATGTTCGCTCAGACATGATGACCCTCTTTTATAGAAGTTTTATTGAATCAGTTTTTATGTTCTGCATTGTTGCTTGGTATGGAAATCTGACCCTGGCCAATAAAAACAGGCTTGGTAACCTTGTTAAAGTGGCCAGTAAGGTTACAGGGAGAAGTCAAGTCCAGTTAACTGATCTGTATAACAGACAATGTTCAGGAAGGCTTCTTTGATCTTAGAGTGTGTAGATCATCCCCTTCGGTCTGAGTTTGTACTGTTGCCCTCAGGCCGTCGGTGGAGGGTGCCTGCTCTTCGGACTAAGAGATTTAAGGTTTCCTTTGTCCCCACTGCCATCCAGGTGCTGAATGGCAGTTAGCTTCATGTTTGTAATTGTCTAGTGCTCATGTTTAATTTGTACGGACCCTGCCCATGATGTGTTGTCTGTTGTTGTGTATGAATATCTTTGTGTGCATCTTTCTGGCTGCAAGCCCATTTCCCTGTTTTGGGACAATAAAGATACCTTGACCTTGATGTGTAAGATATATGACTTACAGATGTAATCCCATCTGATGATAGGAACTAACATTATAGGTTAGACTAGTACTCGCTATCTGATCGCTCATGCACTGTGATAACACTTGTCTTAAACTGTCTGACAACCAGCCTTTGATCCCTAGGTGTACTGTCGGCTGACCTGAACACACTGCTGCAGGAGGCGGTGGACATGAAGTGGCCATTTGTTGAGGAGAAATGGCAGTACAAGCGTTCAGTGGCATCAGAAGACAAAGTGAACACTACAGAGCTCATTGGCAGACATCTACCTCAGCTAATGGTATCAACTTCAGCAGTAATATGAATATAATATATGAATAAATCAATTTCTAAACAACTAACAAATGTAAGTAAAAAGTTTGCCGTGTTTATAATCAAAGAGTCACTTTCTGTGCATAACTAGTGCTTCATACAATCTCATAGTTTGTTTGGGAGTTGTTTATGATGGCATCGGGGTCTTTGTTGGGGTTGTTCACCAGTGCTGATACATCTGTAGAATCTTTAAAATTAACCAATTTTATACTGGTTGGTCCATACTACTGCTACAAATACAACCCCGATTCCAAAAAAGTTGGGACAAAGTACAAATTGTAAATAAAAATGGAATGCAATGATGTGGAAGTTTCAAAATTCCATATTTTATTCAGAATAGAACATAGATGACGTATCAAATGTTTAAACTGAGAAAATGTATCATTTAAAGAGAAAAATTAGGTGATTTTAAATTTCATGACAACAACACATCTCAAAAAAGTTGGGACAAGGCCATGTTTACCACTGTGAGACATCCCCTTTCTCTTTACAACAGTCTGTAAACGTCTGGGGACTGAGGAGACAAGTTGCTCAAGTTTAGGGATAGGAATGTTAACCCATTCTTGTCTAATGTAGGATTCTAGTTGCTCAACTGTCTTAGGTCTTTTTTGTCGTATCTTTCGTTTTATGATGCCCCAAATGTTTTCTATGGGTTTTCTTTCATCTGGACTGCAGGCTGGCCAGTTCAGTACCCAGACCCTTCTTCTACGTAGCCACTGCACAGAACAGTTTTCCACTTTGCCACAGTCCATTTTAAATGAGCCTTGGCCCAGAGAAGACGTCTGCGCTTCTGGATCATGTTTAGATACAGCTTCTTCTTTGAACTATAGAGTTTTAGCTGGCAACGGCGGATGGCACGGTGAATTGTGTTCACAGATGATGTTCTCTGGAAATATTCCTGAGCCCATTTTGTGATTTCCAATACAGAAGCATGCCTGTATGTGATGCAGTGCTGTCTAAGGGCCCGAAGATCACGGGCACCCAGTATGGTTTTCCGGCCTTGACCCTTACACACAGATTCTTCCAGATTCTCTGAATCTTTTGATGATATTATGCACTGTAGATGATGATATGTTCAAACTCTTTGCAATTTTACACCGTCGAACTCCTTTCTGATATTGCTCCACTATTTGTCGGCGCAGAATTAGGGGGATTGGTGATCCTCTTCCCATCTTTACTTCTGAGAGCCGCTGCCACTCCAAGATGCTCTTTTTATACCCAGTCATGTTAATGACCTATTGCCTATTGACCTAATGAGTTGCAATTTGGTCCTCCAGCTGTTCCTTTTTTGTACCTTTAACTTTTCCAGCCTCTTATTGCCCCTGTCCCAACTTTTTTGAGATGTGTTGCTGTCATGAAATTTCAAATGAGCCAATATTTGGCATGAAATTTCAAAATGTCTCACTTTCGACATTTGATATGTTGTCTATGTTCTATTGTGAATACAATATCAGTTTTTGAGATTTGTAAATTATTGCATTCCGTTTTTATTTACAATTTGTACTTTGTCCCAACTTTTTTGGAATCAGGGTTGTAATAATAATAATACAAAAACTGTCATTTCAACTTCGCAAATGATTTACTGACCTAAGTGTCCTTGCTTATCATTATTCTAACCACTTTTCTGCTCCTAACAGGCCTTCCTCAGAGCGTCTATCATGGCTGCTGAGCCAGCATGGGCGATGTCCGTTGTCTTTCTGCTGGACCGCTTTCTTTACTGGATAGACGGCTCTCACACACTGCTGAAGATTGCTAAAGCTCTACACATGCGCTACCCAGAAACCCCGGTTGCCCCTCAGATCATAATTCGGCAGGCCAGAGTCTACCTCAACACTGGTGTGATCGTCGTTCTACAGTAAAATGTTAATAAATCGAGTTTTACTCTGAGAAAACAGTAATGGCCTGTTTTTCCTCTCAGGTAAACTACAGAAAGCAGAGTATATCCTGAGTAGTCTGATAAATAACAATGGAGCAACTGGTAAGTCTTCTGAAAATCAAATTTGGACCCAAATGAAATTATATTTCTCAAACCAAACTCCCAAATTCGTTATTATACAGTGAGTGTGTGTGTGTGTGTGTGTGTGTGTTCTGATTGTCTGACAACAGCAGGCACAATGATATACAATGGTGCTTGAAAGTTTGTGAACCCTTTAGAATTTTCTATATTTCTGCATAAATATGACCCAAAAAAATCATCAGATTTTCACACAAGTCCTAAAAGTAGATAAAGAGAACCCAGTTAAACAAATGAGACAAAAATATTATACTTGGTCATTTATTTATTGAGGAAAATGATTGAATATTACATATCTGAGTGGCAAAAGTATGTGAACCTCTAGGATTAGCAGTTAATTTGAAGGTGAAATTAGAGTCAGGTGTTTTCAATCAATGGGATGACAATCAGGTGAGAGTGGGCACCCTGTTTTATTTAAAGAACAGGGATCTATCAAAGTCTGATCTTCACAACACATGTTTGTGGAAGTGTGTCATGGCACGAACAAAGGTGATTTCTGAGGACCTCAGAAAAAGCGTTGTTAATGCTCATCAGGCTGGAATGTTCATGAGTCCACCATCAGGAGAACACTGAGCAACTATGGTGTGCATGGCAGGGTTGCAAGGAGAAAGCCACTGCTCTCCAAAAAGAACATTGCTGCTCGTTTGCAGTTTGCTAAAGATCACGTGAACAAGCCAGAAGGCTATTGGAAAAATGTATTGTGGATGGATGAGACCAAACTAGAACTTTTTGGTTTAAATGAGAAGCGTTATGTTTGGAGAAAGGAAAACACTGCATTCCAGCATAAGAATCTTATCCCATCTGTGAAACATGGTGGTGGTAGTATCATGGTTTGGGGCTGTTTTGCTGCATCTGGGCCAGGACGGCTTGCCATCATTGATGGAACAATGAATTCTGAATTATACCAGCGAGTTCTAAAGGAAAATGTCAGGACATCTGTCCATGAACTGAATCTCAAGAGAAGGTGGGTCATGCAGCAAGACAACGACCCTAAGCACACAAGTCGTTCTACCAAAGAATGGTTAAAGAAGAATAAAGTTAATGTTTTGGAATGGCCAAGTCAAAGTCCTGACCTTAATCCGATTGAAATATTGTGGAAGGACCTGAAGTGAGCAGTTCATGTGAGGAAACCCAATAACATCCCAGAATTGAAGCTGTTCTGTATGGAGGAATGGGCTAAAATTCCTCCAAGCCGGTGTGCAGGACTGATCAACAGTTACCGCAAACGTTTAGTTGCAGTTATTGCTGCACAAGGGGATCACACCAGATACTGAAAGCAAAGGTTCACATACTTTTGCCACTCACAGATATGTAATATTGGATCATTTTCCTCAATAAATAAATGACCAAGTATAATATTTTTCTCTCATTTGTTTAACTGGGTTCCCTTTTATCTGCTTTTAGGACTTGTATGAAAATCTGATGATGTTTTAGGTCATATTTCTGCAGAAATATAGAAAATTCTAAAGGTTTCACAAACATTCAAGTACCACTGTACTACAATAATGTAGAGGAGAAATACAGTACTGTGCAAGTCTTAGGCACCTTTTTTTCATACAAACTTTGTTATAGATTTCTTTTTTTATGACTTCTGCATTATTGAGTCAGTACAAAAACATTTTAGAGTCCCAAACGCCCATTTTCCAGGAGAAAATTAAATGTTACAGAAAAAAAAAGTTTGTATCTGAGCAGCATGTTACATAAGAGATCACTTTTCAAATTAAAAAGGAAAACATAATGAAGGCTGCTGGGTTTGGGTGCAAAATTTAAGAAGGAAGTGTGACAGTCAAAGTGTCCAGAAGAACTGTGGCTGGTTCTGCAAGATGCTCAGTAAAACCTACAGCTCATTTCCGCATAAAACTGTACTAACTGTACCTGAGACTACTACTATTTTTTTTTTTTTTTTTTACCGCAAAGGTTCGTCTCACACCAAATATTGACTTTGTTTAATTTATTATGGCTTACTTAAATTTCTAGTATTTTATTTTCATCTCGTCTCGTCTCGTCTCGTCTTCTTCCGCTTTATCCGGGACCGGGTCGCGGAGGCAGCAGTCTAAGCAGGGAAGCCCAAACTTCCCTTTCCCCAGACACCTCGGCCAGCTCCTCGGGAAGAACACCGAGGCGTTCCCAGGCCAGCCGAGAGACATAGTCCCTCCAGCGTGTCCTGGGTCTTCCCCGGGGCCTCCTCCCGGGGGGACATGCCTGGAACACCTCCCCAGGGAGGCGTCCAGGAGGCATCCGAAAAAGATGCCCGAGCCACCTCAGCTGATTCCTCTCGATGTGGAGCAGCAGCGGCTCTACTCCGAGCTCCTCCCGAGTGACTGTGCTTCTCACCCTATCTCTAAGGGAGCGCCCAGCCACCCTGCGAAGGAAACTCATTTCGGCCGCTTGTATCCGCGATCTTGTCCTTTCGGTCATTACCCAAAGCTCATGACCATAGGTGAGAGTCGGAACGTAGATCGACCGGTAAATTGAGAGCTTCGCCTTTTGGCTCAGCTCCTTCTTCACCACAACGGACCGGTAAAGCGACCGCATCACTGCGGAGGCTGCACCGATCCGCCTGTCGATCTCACGCTCCATCCTTCCCTCACTCGTGAACAAGATCCCGAGATACTTAAACTCCTCCACTTGAGGCAGAACTTCTCCACCAACCTGGAGAGGGCAAGCCACCCTTTTCCGGTCGAGAACCATGGCCTCGGACTTGGAGGTGCTGATTCTCATCCCAGCCGCTTCACACTCGACTGCAAACCGCCCCAGTGCATGCTGAAGGTCCTGGTTTGAAGAAGCCAACAGGACAACATCATCCGCAAAAAGCAGAGATGAAATCCTGTGGTTCCCAAACAGGATTCCTTCTGGCCCCTGGCTGCGCCTAGAAATTCTGTCCATAAAAATTATGAACAGAACCGGTGACAAAGGGCAGCCCTGCCGGAGTCCAACATGCACTGGGAACAGGTCTGACTTACTGCCGGCAATGCGAACCAGACTCCTGCTCCGTTCGTACAGGGACCGGACAGCCCTTAGCAAAGAGCCCCGAACCCCATACTCCCGAAGCACCCCCCACAGAATACTACGGGGGACATGGTCGAATGCCTTCTCCAGATCCACAAAGCACATGTGGACTGGTTGGGCAAACTCCCATGAACCCTCGAGCACCCTATGAAGGGTATAGAGCTGGTCCAGTGTTCCGCGACCAGGACGAAAACCGCATTGTTCCTCCTGGATCCGAGGTTCGACTATTGGTCGAATTCTCCTCTCCAGTACCCTGGAGTAAACCTTCCCTGGGAGGCTGAGAAGTGTGATTCCCCTATAATTGGGGCACACTCTCCGGTCCCCTTTCTTAAAAAGAGGGACCACCACCCCAGTCTGCCACTCCAGAGGCACTGTCCCTGACCGCCACGCGATGTTGCAGAGGCGTGTCAACCAAGACAGCCCCACAACATCCAGAGACTTGAGATACTCAGGGCGGATCTCATCCACCCCCGGTGCCTTGCCACCGAGGAGCTTGCAAACCACCTCAGTGACTTCGGCTTGGGTAATGGACGAGTCCACCTCTGAGTCATCAGCCTCAGTCTCCTCAGTGGAAGACATGACGGTGGGATTGAGGAGATCCTCAAAGTATTCCTTCCACCGCCCGACAATGTCCCCAGTCGAGGTCAACAGCTCCCCACCCGCACTGTAAACAGTGTTGGCAGAGTACTGCTTCCCCCTCCTGAGGCGCCGGACGGTTTGCCAGAATTTCTTCGAGGCCGACCGATAGTCCTTCTCCATGGCCTCCCCGAACTCCTCCCAGTTCCGAGTTTTTGCCTCCGCAACTGCCCGAGCTGCAGCACGCCTGGCCTGCCGATACCCGTCAGCTGCCTCGGGAGTCCTGGAGGTTAACATGGCCCGATAGGACTCCTTCTTCAGCTTGACGGCATCCCTTACTTCTGGTGTCCACCACCGGGTTCGGGGATTGCCGCCACGACAGGCACCGGAGACCTTGCGGCCACAGCTCTGAACAGCTGCGTCCACAATGGAGGTAGAGAACATGGTCCACTCAGACTCAATGTCCCCCGCCTCCCTCGGAAGCTGGGAAAAGCTCTCCCGGAGGTGGGAGTTAAAGACCTCCCCGACAGAGTGCTCGGCCAGACGTTCCCAGCAGACCCTCACCATACGTTTGGGCCTGCCAGGTCTGTCCAGCTTCCTCCTCCGCCAGCGGATCCAACTCACCACCAGGTGGTGATCAGTTGACAGCTCAGCCCCTCTCTTCACCCGAGTGTCCAAGACATAGGGCCGGAGATCAGATGAAACGACTACAAGGTCTATCATTGACCTCCGACCTAAGGTGTCCTGGTGCCACGTGCACTTATGGACACCCCTATGCTCGAACATGGTGTTCGTTATGGACAAACCATGACTAGCACAGAAGTCCAATAACAAAACACCACTCGGGTTCAGATTGGGGAGGCCGTTCCTCCCAACCACGCCCCTCCAGGTGTCACTGTCATCTCCCACGTGAGCATTGAAGTCCCCCAGTAACACAATGGAGTCCCCAGTCTGAGCACTCCTCAGTACCTCTCCCAGGGACTCCAAGAAGGCCGGATACTCTATACTGCTATTTGGGCCATAGGCACAAACAACAGCAAGAGCCCTCTCCCCAATCCGAAGGCGCAGCGAGGCGACCCTCTCGTTCACTGGGGTAAACTCCAACACATGGCGGCTGAGCTGGGGAGCTATAAGCAAGCCCACACCAGCCCGCCGCCGCTCACCACGGGCGACTCCAGAGAAGTGGAGAGTCCAGCCCCTCTCGAGGAGCTGGGTTCCAGAGCCCAAGCTGTGCGTGGAGGTGAGCCCGACTATCTCTAGCCGGTACCTCTCAACCTCCCGCACAAGCTCAGGCTCTTTCCCCCCCAGCGAAGTGACATTCCATGTCCCAACAGCCAGCCGCTGTGTCCGGGGATCAGGTCGTCGAGGCCCCTGCCTTCGACTGCCACCCAATCCACATTGCACCAGTCCCCTACTGCTACCTCTGTGGGTGGTGAACCCACAGGAGGTCGGGCCCACGTCAGCTCTTCGGGCTGAGCCCGGCCGGGCCCCATGGGCAAAGGCCCGGCCACCAAGCGCTCGCATACGAGCCCCAACCCCGGGCCTGGCTCCAGGGTGGGGCCCCGGCTGCGTCATCCCGGGCGACGTCACGGTCCTCGGATTTTTCTCCATAGGGGTTTTGGTGAACTGCTCTTAGTCTGGCCTGTCACCTAGGACCTGTCTGCCTTGGGAAACCCTGACAGGGGCATAATGCCCCCGACAACATAGCTCCTAGGATCATTCAAGCACACAAACCCCTCCACCACAATAAGGTGGCAGTTCAAGGAGGGGCATATTATTTTCATATTGAAACATTTAATTTCATTATTTTTTTAAGCCATTTTTGGTCTACAGCATTTCTTTACATGTGCCAAAGACTTACACAGCATTGTATAAATTTGTCAGGACCATACTAGTGCATCTCAAAAAATTAGAATACCATGAAAAAGTTCCTTTTTTTCATTATTTAACTCAAAAAGGTAAACTTTCATATATTATATATTCATTACATGTAAAGTGAAATATTTAAAGCCTTTTTTGTTTTAATTTTGATGATTATGGCTTATAGCTCATGAAAATCAGAAATCCAGTATCTCAAATTATTAGAATATTCCCTAAGATCAATCAAAAAAAGGATTTACAATACAGAAATGTCCAACTTCTGAAAAGTATATTCATTTATACCCTCAATACTTGGTTGGGGCTCCTTTACCATGAATTACTGTATCAATGCGGTGTGGCATGGAGGTGATCAGTCTGTGGCACTGCTGAGGTGTTATTGAAGCCCAGGTTGCTTTGATAGTGGCCTTCAGCGTATCTGTATTTTTGGGTCGGGTGTTTCTCATCTTCCTCTTGACAATACCCCATAGATTCTCTATGGGGTTCAGGTCAGGCAAGTTGGCTGGCCAATCAAACACAGTAATATCATGGTCAGCAAACCATTTGGTAGTAGTTTTGGCACTGTGGGTAGGTGCTAAGTCCTGCTGGAAAAGGAAATTGGCATCTCCAAAAAGCTCGTCAGCAGATGGAAGCATGAAGTGCTCTGAAATCTCCTGGTAGATGGCTGTGTTGACTTTGGACTTGATAAAATACAGTGGACCAACACCAGCAGATGACATGGCACCCCAAATCATCACAGACTGTGGAAACTTCACACTGGGCTTCAAACACCTTGGATTCTGTGCCTCTCCACTCTTCCTCCAGACTCTAGAACCGTGATTTCCAAATTAAATGCAAAATGTACTTTCATCTGAAAAGAGGACTTTGGACCACTGAGCAACAGTCCATTTCTTTCTCTCCTTAGCCCAGATAAGACACTTCTGACATTTTCTCTGGCTCAGGAGTAGCTTGATATTAGGAATGCGAAAGTTGTATCCCCTTTCTTGAAGATGTCTGTTCGTGATGGGTCTTGATACACTGACACCAGCCTCAGTCCACTCCTTGTGAAGCTCTCCCAAGTTCTTTTAATCAACTTTTCTTGACAACCCTCTCAAGACTGCGGCCATCCCTGTTGCTTGTGCACCTTTTCCAGCCACCCTTTTCAGCAATGACCTTTTGTGGCTTACCCTCCTTGTGGAGGGCATCAGTGATCATCTTCTGGACAACAGTCAAGTCAGCAGTCTTCCCCATGATTGTGGTTGTATGTACTGAACTAGACCGAGAGATACACTGTGTTCATACTGTTTTACTCAAACTCGAAATGAAATATATTCTAATATTTTGAGATGGGTTTTTTTATGTTTTTGTACTGTATGCCATACTGATTAAAATTAAAATAGAAAAATGCTTGAAACATTTTAGCTTATGTGTAATGAGTCTATAATATGTAACATTTTCAGTTTCTTAAATAACTGATGGAAAATATTGAATTTTTTCACAATATTCTAATTTTTTGAGATGCACTTGTGTGTGTGTGTGTGTGTGTGTGTGTGTGTGTGTGTATTTAATGAACTGTTTATTAAATAATGAGGATAAACTGTGGAAAATTCTCCTTCTCAGTAGTGACATATCCTTTTACCGTCTTATATTTTTGTGCTGCAGGATGTTGGAAATACCAGCGGGATTGTGATCGGATTCTTGTTCAGTCAGTCAGCGTGCAAGTTCGGGGACAGGTGCTACAAAGGCTAGGTATGATTCAGGCACACCAAAATGTGAGTAAATGTTAGCATATATAGCTAACCTTTTATCACAGAAGGCCGACAGCACAATGGTAATATGATTGCATTATTGTAGGATTCATTCATCTATAGAAAACTGCGACTTCCGGTGTAGCAACTAATGGAGTAGGACGCGTTCCTCTGAGCTCCTGCAACAACCTTTAAAAAAAAACTATTTTAGGCATACCTTTTGTATTTTTCTTTCGGTGTGTTTTCCCCACCATCATAATCCAAATTTAACGCCATCTTTTTGCTGGCCAAAATGCCTCCAAAAGCTAAAGTACCTATACAACCACTGCGGCCTGCTTCGCACATTGCATCCCTGCCTCGTAGTGACCTCCCTTCTTGCCTGGTCGAAGCTGCAGGCGGCACTGCTTCCCACGACTTAAAGGCTGAGCTGCTCTCGTCACTCCGCGTTGAGATGGCGGCTATTTTCAAAACTGAGCTTCAGGCTGCCTTGACCGAGAACTTGTCAAACATCAAGAATGAGCTACAGGCAGTGAAGTCGGAGTTATCTATTAGCATTACAACCATCCAGTCTGATGTGTGCACTCTGAAGACCACCGTAGGTGAAATGGAGACATCGCTGTCCTCCTGCACTGATGACATTACTACCTTACAGGCTAAAGTGGAGCATCTGTCAACTGAACTGATGAGATTGGACAATAAATGCGAGGGTTTGGAGGAGAGATCGCGGCGCAATAATATATGGTTAGTGGGCATTCCTGAAGATTTTTCCACGTCTTCTACTGCTACAGCTGTTTCCTCTCTGCTCAAGGAGGCTTTTAAGCTCGAGAAGGAGCCTCTCGTGGACCGCGCTCATTGTACTCTCCAGCCAAAGCCCAGAGAGCGCCCTCGTCCCATAATCGCTTGTCTACACTACCATACAGACTGTGTGGACATACTGCGCCGAGCCAGGGCTCAGCAACGGATCAAGATTGGAGACATGAGTTTTTCTGTCTTCCCCGACCACACTCCGAGGACGGCCCGTGCCCGAGCCTCCTTTAATGATGTCCGACGCCGGCTCCGCGAAATACCGGGGATTCGCTTTGGTTTGCTCTACCCGGCGCGCCTCCGAGTCACTCATAACGGTGCAGAGAAGGAGTTTAAATCACCAGAAGAGGCCAGCGGATTCATCAGATCACTCAATAGTGAGAGAACCGAGAAATGATACACAACTTTGAGGAAGCATTGACAGTTAATATTGACAGTTATCACTTTTTTTTATTTCATTTATTTCCTCTTTTCTTTTCACTTTACTATTCTCATATACACACATTATGTGCTTTTCAGTTTTCACTTCAACTTGGACTTGATTGGTTGTACCGGTCTGTCAAATGTTGCTAGGCCTGCAGGAGCTCAAACCGAAGCTCGATAGTCATGCTTAAAGCCATAAGTTTTTGTTTTGGGGATCTGACTCCTTGTGGAGTTAGCACTGGGTTCTCCATCGTTTGGGGATGGGGTTGTTGTAGGTGGGGTGGGGTGGTGGTGATGGGGTTTCAATCTGCAAGTGTGTTTTTTTTTTTTTTTCTTTTCCCCCCTCTCTTCCTTCCTTCCCTGGGGGTCCGCATTCAGTCTATTTCTATCTCTAGGAAATTAACATACTGTATGTCCACCAATGCTAGTACTTCTGATATTCCACATATTGGGTCCTCTGTGAGATTCTTGAGCTGGAATATTAAAGGCATGGGGAGTCCAATTAAGAGATCAAGGATATTTGCTCATTTGAAACGTCTTAAAGCTGACCTAGTGTTTCTGCAGGAAACCCACATGCGCGTCAAAGATCAGGTCAGACTTAAATGTTCCTGGGTTTCCGAGGTGTTTCACTCAAATTTCAACTCTAAAGCCAGGGGGGTTGCTATTTTAATTGGTAAGTCGATTCAGTTTTCAGCTTCTAAGGTGATATCAGACAAAAACGGCAGATACTTAATTGTTACAGGCACACTATTCCATATTCCCATTTTATTAGTTAACATATATGCCCCCAATTTTGACGATCCACACTTTATGAATAAACTTTTTGAATGTCTTCCCTCATTCAACAACAGCCTTCTTATAATTGGAGGGGACATGAATTGTGTAATTGATCCCAACCTGGACCACTCTAACCCACGATCTCTGACCCCTTCTTTAATGTCGGTCACTTTCAGATTTTGTGTCCAAGAACGGTTGCACTGATCCTTGGACATTTTATAACCCTTGTACCAAGGAATATTCCTTCTTTTCTCAGATGCATCAGTCTTTCTCTTGGATTGATTATTATCTTATTGATGCTAAACTAATTCCCAAAGTACTGTCTGCTAATTATCACCCTATTGTTATTTCTGACCATGCTCCTCTTTCTTTAGATATTCAGTTCTCTTCACAACCCTGGTACTCAACACCTTGGAGGTTCAATACGTTACTTCTCTCAGATGATAAGTTCACGGAATTTACTGCAACTAAAATTGATGATTATATCTCTATAAATCAAAATGATATGGAACCAGTTTCTTGTTCACTGCTGTGGGAATCATTAAAAGCATACTTGCAGGGACAAATTATTTCCTACTCTGCCCACTTGAATAAGTCCCACAAAGCCAAATTGCAAGAACACTCTATCAATATCACCAAATTGGACCAACAACTCGCTACTTGCCCCTCTCCCAGTTTGCTTAAACAACGTGTTGATTTACAGACTGAATTTGATCTCATCACCACTAGTGATGCAGAGCGACTTCTCTTACGATCACGCTCCACATACAGTGCTCAGCATAAATGAGTACACCCCCTTTGAAAAGTAACATTTTAAACAATATCTCAATGAACACAAACAATTTCCAAAATGTTGAAAAGACAAAGTTTAATATAACATCTGTTTAACTTATAATGTGAAAGTAAGGTTAATAATATAAACTTAGATTACAATTTTTTTCAGTTTTACTCAAATTAGGGTGGTGCAAAAATGAGTACACCCCACAACAAAAACTACTACATCTAGTACTTTGTATGGCCTCCATGATTTTTAATGACAGCACCAAGTCTTCTAGGCATGGAATGAACAAGTTGGTGACATTTTGCAACATCAATCTTTTTCCATTCTTCAACAATGACCTCTTTTAGTGACTGGATGCTAGATGGAGAGTGATGCTCAACTTGTCTCTTCAGAATTCCCCATAGGTGTTCAACTGGGTTCAGATCAGGAGACATACTTGGCCACTGAATCACTTTCACCCTGTTCTTCTTCAGAAATCCAACAGTGGCCTTAGATGTGTGTTTAGGATCATTATCATGTTGGAAAACTGCATGACGATCAAGGGCACGGAGTGATGGTAGCATCTTCTCTTTCAGTATAAAGCAATACATCTGTGAATTCATGATGCCATCAATGAAATGCAGCTCCCAGACACCACCAGCACTCATGCAGCCCCACATAAAGACACTGCCACCACCATGTTTCACTGTAGGCACCATGCATTTTTCTTTGTATTCCTCACTTTTGCGACACCATACAGTTTTGAAGCCATCAGTTCCAAAAACATTTATCTTGGTCTCATCACTCCAGAGTATAGAGTCCCAGTAGTCTTCATCTTTGTCAGCATGGGCCCTGGCAAACTCTAGGCAGGCTTTTTTGTGCCTGGGCTTTAGGAGAAGCTTCTTTTGTGGACGGCATCCATGATGCCATTCCTCTGCAGTGTATGCCGTATTGTGTCACAGGAAATAGTCACCCCAGTTTGGCTTTCTACTTCTTTAGATAACTACAGTGAACTTGCATACCGATTTTCTTCAACCCTTCTCATCAGAAGACACTTCTGTCGAGGTGTTAACTTCCGTGGACGACCTGGACGTCTGTGTGAGATGGTTGCAGTTCTCATCTCATCTCATTCATCTCATTATCTCTAGCCGCTTTATCCTTCTACAGGGTCGCAGGCAAGCTGGAGCCTATCCCAGCTGACTATGGGCGAAAGGCGGGGTACACCCTGGACAAGTCGCCAGGTCATCACAGGGCTGACACATAGACACAGACAACCATTCACACCTACGGTCAATTTAGAGTCACCAGTTAACCTAACCTGCATGTCTTTGGACTGTGGGGGAAACCGGAGCACCCGGAGGAAACCCACGCGGACACGGGGAGAACATGCAAACTCCACACAGAAAGGCCCTCGCCGGCCCCGGGGCTCGAACCCAGGACCTTCTTGCTGTGAGGCGACAGCGCTAACCACTACACCACCGTGCCGCCCCGGTTGCAGTTCTATCTTTCTTAAATTTTTGTACCACTTTTGCTACAGTATTCTGACTGATAAGTAAAGCTTTGCTGATCTTCTTGTAGCCTTCACCTTTGTGGTGTAAAGAAACTATTTTCTTTGGGGAATTCTGAAGAGACAAATTGAGCATCACTCTCCATCCAGCATCCAGTCACTAAAAGACGTCATTGTTGAAGAATGGAAAAAGATTGATGTTGCAAAATGTCACCAACTTGTTCATTCCATGCCTAGAAGACTTGGTGCTGTCATTAAAAATCATGGAGGCCATGCAAAGTACTAGATGTAGTAGTTTTTGTTGTGGGGTGTACTCATTTTTGCACCACCCTAATTTGAGTAAAACTGAAAAATGTGTAATCTAAGTTTATATTATTAACCTTACTTTCATGTTATAAGTTAAACAGATGTTATATTAAACTTTGTCTTTTCAACATTTTGGAAATTATTTGTGTTCATTGAGATATTGTTTAAATGTTACTTTTCAAAGGGGGTGTACTCATTTACGCTGAGCACTGTATTATGAACATGGCGACAAGGCAAGTCGGCTCCTGGCTCACAGCTACGTCGCCAGGCAGCCTCACGTATGATCCCTCAGATAAAAGATTCATCTGGCTCATTGCATAAGGATCCCACCACCATTAATTCTATTTTTCACTCATTTTACTCCTCTTTATATACGTCTGAATCTCCACCTGACACCACTGAAGTGAATTCATTCCTAGATAGCCTCAATTTTCCTGTGTTAAGCTTAGATGCTGCTAAAAAACTTGACTCACCATTAACGGTAGAAGAAATCACTCTCGCTGTGAGTAGCATGCAAAATAACAAAGCTCTTGGCCCAGTGGAATTTTTTAAGAGATTTCAGGAAAAACTGTTCCCTTTACTGCATGCTGTTTATAAAGAATCACTGGAACATGGCACTCTCCCTCCCACTTTAAGGCAAGCCTCCATAAGTCTCCTCTTAAAAAAAGATAAGGATCCAAATCTCTGCAGCTCATACAGACCTCTCTCATTAATCAATGTAGATGCTAAGAGCCTTGCTAAAGCTTTGGCCTGTCGCCTGGAAAACATTGTACCAACTATTGTCTCACATGAGCAAACTGGATTTGTTAAGGGGCGGCAGTTATTTTTTTAATGTCTGCACGCTCCTAAATATTATTTACTCTAAAACTACCACAACAACACCCGAAGTAGTAATCTCGTTTGACGCCGAAAAAGCATTCGACAGGGTTGAATGGGACTATTTATGGTATTTACTGTACTAAAGAAATTTGGACTTGGAAAAGGGTTCATTTCATGGATACATCTCCTTTATACATCTCCACAAGCAAGCATCTCCACTAATGGCATCCAATCCAGTTTTTTCATTCTAATCCGTGGTACCAGACAGGGGTGTCCCCTATCTCCTATTTTTCGCACTAGCTATAGAGCCCTTGTCAATCTTTCTGAGGTCCTCCTCCACTTTTAGAGGGATCTCACGATTGGGCACAGAATTTAAGTTGTCACTTTATGCTGATGATTTATTGTTGTATGTCTCAGATCCTGTCCTTTCCATTCCCACAATTTTATCTGCTTTCCAGAGATTTGGATCATTTTCAGGCTATAAAGTGAATATCTCTAAAAGTGAATGCTATCCTATCAGTGCTTCAGCATCACAGCTCACACAGTCAGATGTCCCTGTCTGGCTTTAGGTATCTTGGGATCAGCGTTACCAGAACGTTAAAGTCTCACTTTTTTCTGCTAATTTTTTACCTTTAATGTCTAAAGTTAAATCTGACCTCCAAAGATGGAGAAGCTTGCCTCTCTCGTTAATTGGAAGAATTCACGCAGTTAAAATGAACATCTTGCCCAAATTTCTATTTTTGTTCCATTGTCTCCTACTTTTCCTGCCAAAGCAGTTTTTTAAAACAATTGATCAAACTATTTCTGACTTCTTATGGTGTGGAAAGGCTCCCAGGATCTGTAAATCCACACTTCAGAGATGTAAATTCAATGGTGGACTGACACTTCCGAATTTCCAACTGTATTATTGGGTGGCACATATTCACATAATTTTATTTTGGTTCAAATCTATGAATCTGCTGTGGTGCAACTTGGAGGCACAGTCATGTGTTTCATCCATCTTACCTGCTCTACTTACCTCTTCTATTCCATCTAACCTCTCTGGCTTTACAAATATTCAAGTGGTTCACTCCACACTTCAAATTTGGTATCAGTTTAGGAAGTACTTCAAATTTAAGTCAGCATCTACATTAGCTCCTTTACTAAAGAATAATTTATTTCGACCTCCACTTACAGATTCAACCTTTCTCACATGGCATAATAAAGGCCTGAAATGTTTTAAAGACCTTTACAAGGATGGTATTTTTCACAGCTTTACAGATCTCTCAAGAGAATTTCATCTCCCACCTTCTCATCTTTTTCGATACTTTCAAATTAGACACTGTGCTAAAGCTTTGTTTCCAGTTTTTCCTTCCTCACCACCTACTCTACACTGGGAGGTGTTTTTAAACCACGATCCACTTCAAAAATCATTTATTTCTAAAGTTTATAATGAACTTCTTTCTTTTGATTGCTCACCAGTTACTAAAGTTAAGACTGCCTGGGAAGATGAACTGGATCTAAACTTGGAGGATGACTGGTGGGACACTGTTCTTAAGAAAATTCACACAAGCTCATCCTGCGCTTATACACTCAATACTTAAAGTACTGTTTAGAGTCCATTTTTCTAAAGCTCGACTGTCGCAAATCTATCCCAGTATTGCCGACAAATGCGACAAATGTCATGCCTCATCCTGCAATTTAACCCATATGTTCTACTCTTGTCCGCTACTCTCTCGCTTCTGGTTGAATTATTTTGATACCATGTCAAAAATACTTTCAGTGACCAGAAAAGTCTCCCCCCATGTTGCCATATTCGGGCTCCCAGAGGACCATAACCAGTTTACCTCTAATCAATTAGATATTTTAGCTTTTACTTCCTTACTGGCAAGACGCCACCTTCTTCTCCACTGGAAGTCGACTAAAGCTCCCTCTAGTAGTCAGTGGCTCATTGACACCATGTCTTTTCTAAAGTTGGAAAAGATCAGATATTCAGTGAAAGGTAACGCTACTAAATTTTATAACAAGTGGCTTCCCTTTCTTACATTCTTCCACTCTCTCCAGTCCCTGCCCCCTGACTGACGGACTCTCTCCCTCTCCCTTTTTTTTTGTCTTTTGGTTTTATTTGTACTGTGCAGCTTTAATACTTAATTATCACATAATAGAACTTCCAGTTATTTATCTCATCTCATTATCTCTAGCCGCTTTATCCTGTTCTACAGGGTTGCAGGCAAGCTGGAGCCTATCCCAGCTGACTACGGGCGAAAGGCGGGGTACACCCTGGACAAGTCGCCAGGTCATCACAGGGCTGACACATAGACACAGACAACCATTCACACTCACATTCACACCTACGCTCA
The DNA here is from genome assembly GCF_027579695.1 of Neoarius graeffei. NCBI lineage: Eukaryota > Metazoa > Chordata > Actinopteri > Siluriformes > Ariidae > Neoarius > Neoarius graeffei. The sequence continues at coordinate 61,796,042 of NC_083571.1, forward strand.
ATTTAGAGTCACCAGTTAACCTAACCTGCATGTCTTTGGACTGTGGGGGAAACCGGAGCACCCGGAGGAAACCCACGTGGACACGGGGAGAACATGCAAACTCCGCACAGAAAGGCCCTCGCCGGCCACGGGGCTCGAACCCGGACCTTCTTGCTGTGAGGCGACAGCACTAACCACTACACCACCGTGTCACCCAGTTATTTATTTATTTTTTATTATTTTCTTTGAATTGTGTAATGTCTTGTTCTTTTTCGCATGGAAAAAAACATCCTAGGAGGTAGACTGTATGCCTTGCTCTTAATTCATCGAGATGCACAGTATTTCTGTGGTATCGGTGTGTGCATTTTGCGGATTGTTGTGCAGGGATGGTGTGGTACGTAATGTAGATTTGGCATTGATTCCTGTTTTGATGTAGCCTGGGAAATCCCATGCTGCTTTGCACAATCGTTCCGATCTGAAAAGACAGCATGGAAACTATGGTCTAAAGGCTCGCCTGAGTTAGGGAGCCAATCAGAGAGTGGGGAGGGGTGGAAAGACGGTGACGCGTACTACTCGACAAACGGAAGCTTGTAATTTATTTGGGACTGTTTACAGATCACATTTAACATGGCGGCGAGCGATACGAACCAAACTTTCGATCAAGCTTTAGACACTGTTCTGAATAGTTTAGAGCGAAAGTTTGTTTTAAAAAATCTCTTTGTCTTCTTCGTCGCTCTAACTATGTCACCGGGTACAACTGCCATGATTGGCCATGGGCTACGTATATGCCAAATGATAGACATTCGCAACGTCCAATAAATGGCCGTTGACAATCGTAAACCACACCTCCCCTACGAGAAATTCAATAGGCGGATTCCAGACCATATTTCACTTGTGATATGGTCTGGTGTTAACCAGACTAGTTTTGATGTGCCTTGCCTCCGAATAAAAATATATTTTTTTAAAAACTGCAAATGTAATATTATTGCAAGTATAAATGTTCTACTTTGAATTTTGGGTGTAATGTAAGGTCAGAGACTGAATGTTTGTGTGTGTGTGTGTGTGTGTGTGTGTGTGTGTGTGTGTGTGTGTGTATAAATTGCGTGTGCTGTGTTGTAGGTTTGTGGCTGGAGGCGGCAGAACTCATCTGGGCTTCGCTTGTCGGTTTTCATGTGTTGCCTCTTCCTGATAAAAAGGTAAATATATTATCTATCTGTATACTTCTGCATAAATTTCATATGATCTTGTAATAGACAAATAACATGTAATAGTACAGTATGATGACAATGTACAGTGTAGTGCTGATGGATATCTTTCCTTATATGGTCATAGTTTCCTGTTATTATTAATGCTGACCGTTTAAGTTGTTTTCTTGCTCTTGTCCTGCTTTCCATGTGGTCTAGCATTGTAAATGAAGATGAGTGTTTTACTCGCAGTCAGGCTGTATGTAGTAATCAGAGGTGGAAAGAGTACTAAAATATTATACTCAAGTACAAGTACTGTTACTCTGATGAAATTTTACTTAAGTACAAGTAAAGTTACCAGACAAAAAATCTACTCAAGTAAAAGTAAAAAGTAGATCATTTAAAATGTACTTTGAGTAAAAGTAAAACATTACTTTTAACAATGGGTGTTTTCTGCCTCCACTGTGTTGTGCAAAAATGAAAAAGAAGAGGAAACAAGGATACATGTACATCTCAACCCAGATGTTTTATTTAAAGGAAGTGTATCAAATTGAATGCTTAGGATAATGCTGCATTAAAACTGAGACAAACAAAAAAGGTCAATACACACAGTCATGTCGTTTACATCGCCCTGACCACACACAAAGCATTGTACACGAAATATGAAAGTGAAATGTTGCACCAAAATCTCGTAGCTTGCCTGTGTGCACCGTGTGTTATTGAACAATTCAATTCAAACATTATTTGTTTTGCTTAGTATTCCTTTCTGGCCTGTTGGATGTAGAATGGTAGGAGGACTGATCACGTCAGGTTGGCGAGCTAACTTGCTTGCATGATTAGCCAACCGAATAACAGACTAGTTACCGTTATGTTACAGTACCAACAGGTTGCTACTTCAACATTAGCAATGCCATCCACTATTTTTGGAATATAACCAGCCTATTGTCGGTTTTACAATGGAAAGGAAACATTATGATCAGGGGCGCAGATACGTTTTTTGAACTGGGGGGGGACAAAAAACTGGGGGGGACAAAGCTGCCAGCAAACCAACCCCAACCCCGATATGCCTGTCAAACTTGTTGTGGGTAACCATAGCAACCAAGCTCGAGCTCGCAACCTGTGCAGCCTGTGCAGCTCAACCAACCGAATATCAGTCTTTGTTTTGTTTTATATGAGTTGTTGCAACTATGTATACACTGCTGTGCACCTCAATAAACCGAATGGTAATTAGTCTTTTGATTTTTCCGTGAGGTTTGCCTTATGCAAAGAAAGACAGCATAGACGTTTTTTCCTCCCTATAAGTGGGGGGGACTGAACGAGGTGAATTTAAATCTGGGTGGGACGAATCCCACCCGTCCCACCCTCTATCTGCGCCCGTGATTATGATGCCAATGACAATACTTACCTCAACATGCTTGCGCAGATTAGACGTCGAATTTTTGTATGCCGCAATGGTTGTCTTCTTGGGCATACAATCTGCATTGCATAATGAAACTGTCACCCCTTTTCTCTACGAAGCTGAAGTGATCACGTATGTAGGGCCAGGGGTGCACTTCATTACTGGAAGAAATTGCGTTTTCTGCAGGGTCGTCCACCACAGGTTCCTCGGTCTCCTCCATGTCCGCAGGGGCGCTTTATCAACACCCGTGGCCCAGGGGCTAGGCCCCTCATAGGCTACCTGTCAACCCTACCCTTACCGTTGGCCAGGAAAACACTCTTATTTTATTTGCAATACGTGTCAAGCATTTACAGTGTAAGCGCATAATTAGCCTAGAAGCCTACGATAGGTTACGTTTGGCTCAGCGTAGCTGCGCAAGGCCCACGCTCACATCGCTCAACACATCCGACCACAGAGGGAGAGAAGAACGCATGCATTATCATTACAGAGCCAGTTCTGATTATTACCACGGACAGGACAGTGATACTGCGTAACTTTCACGCAGGGGCATGGCCAGAGATAACCACACAAGTGCGCGTGCGCTAATGTAGACCTATGTGTTGTAAACATAAAACACACACACCTACAGACAAGTCCTTTTAAAAAATAAAATACATAAAAATAGCTCGGCGGCATGAAAACAAACATTCACTGCAAGACAAGGTGCCCTAGAATCGCCATCAGTTTTTAATATCTATATGGACTTTGTTGTCAGGATTGCACAGCATGAGATATCAAAACTGTACCCAGATACAGGCTTCAAGTTCAGATATTGCATTCCAAATGAGGTATCCACAAGAGAAATGCGTACGAAAGCACGAGCATCAGGAGAGGGTTGCATAACAGAGATTCTATACGCAGATGATCAGGCCATACTCGCTGGATCCATCGAGGAGCTTCAGAATATTCTTCAGTTGTATGATAAGACCTACACCCGCTTTGGTTTACAAATATCATATGTCAAAACAGAAACAATGGCTTTTAACGTCAATGAGGATATCAAATGTAAACCAAGTATCATTTCCCTTGGCGGCACTAATATTAAAAACGTCCGCACCTTTAAATATCTTGGTTATAATGTCAGCAACTGTGATGAATCCTCACACTTCCTGTATGCTAGGATAAGTGCTGCATTCATGAAATGGAATGAACTGAAACACGCTCTAACCGACCACCGAATACTACTAAAAACCCGTATAAAGTTCCTAGTGGCATGCGTTCGATCTCGTCTCCTGTACAGCACACAGGCATGGCAACTATCATCCAGTGAAATTCAGAAAATTGAGGTAGTGTGGCACGGCTTCCTAAGGAAAATGATTAAAGGTGGATATAAACGAAAGAATGCCCCTGACCAAAAGAACACTACAAATGAAGATATAGACTGGAGCTACAAGATGTCCAATGCTGACCTCCGGAAACTGACAGGAACCCAGGATATAAAACTATCCTGCTACGTACAACAACTAAAATATATTGCTCACGTTTGCCGGATGGGCAATAACCAAGTGCAAAAGCAGCTCCTGTTTGATAAAAATGGTTACAAATGGACGAAATGGGAAAATCTGCTGGGCATAGACACCCAACAGATAAGACGTATGATGATGGACAAATCAAACTTTGAGCAACTGCTGCAACTGCTACAGCAGAAGCACCCCTAGAGAGTTTAACTTTTGACAGAGGAACATGATGATGATGAAGGTACTTGGCTCGGCAGCCACATGAAACGTAAACACCATGGACAGCGGCCAAACTCATAACTCTACAGACCGAAATACACAAAACCAAGTCCTACTAGGGTCTATTTTACCGATCTATGTTCAAGCATCATGCAAGTCTTCCTTCTCCTTGAATAAGACCGTGCATTCAACTGCCTTTTTGACATGACTGCATAGAAATACCACTTGCAACAATATTTCATGCACTCCATCAAGAAAAAAGTTAAACATGAACACGGGCATACTGTTTTGAGCATACAATTTTTTAAAAAGAAACTAGCTACATCAAAGTCCTTCAATAAACCCATCCTTTAGCGCAAATGAGCTTAACCTAGTTCAAAGCATGACGCTAGCAGTAGCTGCATAAGGCAAAATCATGTGGGCCTTTCGTCAACAACAAGCCATGGCGGGCAAACATTAATAATCAAGTGTCCTTACCTTAAAACATTGTCTTGACCACAGAACTTCTCAAGTATTTCACTTAAATCCACACGGGTTAACAACACACCCAACACAGCTAGTGAGAAATGTGGATATGCGCTAGCTTTGTATTGCTATTCCCCTCAGTATGCTTACTCTGTCTGCTGCCCGAACTGTGAAAATTATAGGCTACAATCTTTTCATCAATTTCTTCAGTAGATGCCGTTTTAGACATTTTATTATCCCCATCGAAATATGCTATTATACTAACAGGATTATAACTCAAATCACACGACACATATTCAAATCACAACTGATTTATTTTACTGTTGGACAGATCATAGCATATCTAGCCTAGCTACACATAGCCTAGCTGCTGGTAGGCTGATAACTGATAAGTAGCTGATATTCTGAACAGATTGGTGATCCTTACCTTAAAAAAGTCTGTGACTTTAGGCAACGATTCTATCATTACCTGCATCTCTCTCTTTTTTTTTTCCTTTTATGCGCCCCGCTAACATGTGAACGCTTCATCTTTCAAAGCCTCTAAATTTGTGTCTCAGTAGTCTGTAGTCTGCAGTCTTTGGCGCGCTTTCGTGCGTGACGTTACATTTTGTTACATTTTATTCTGGTACAGTTGTGGGTGTTCGTTTCGCGAACCACATCCACCATGTCTCTTACAGCAGGCTACTGTGCGCTCATTTATTTCTAACCTTATTTCTATCCGTACATTAATGTAGGCCCACGATTCCGACAGTTTATTATTTTATTAATATTACAAGGCCCCTGATTGGCTGTGGCCCAGGGGCTTGAGCCCCCCGAAGCCCCCCCTTAAAGCGCCGGTGCATGTCCGCCATCGTCTGTGTGAGACTCGCGCGCGCGACAACTGTCCTTCCCGTGATTCATTTCCAGAACGCATTTCCCCTTCTCCGTTTTAGCCTTTTTTTATTTTTTATTTATTTATTTTTTACTCAGTAACGGTTGTGATGTAAAATGTACCGAAGTACACTACTTAAAAGAAAACATACTTAAGTAAAAGTAAAAGTACACTCTTTAAAAAATTACTTGAAAAAGTATAAGTACACAAAAAAGCTACTCAAGTACAGTAACGCGAGTAATGTAATTCGTTACTTTCCACCTCTGGCAGTAATCGATAATTGTGTGTTTGTGTATTCCAGGGTATTGGAGCATCTCTTGGGCTTCTGGCTAACATCTTGGTCTCTATGAATGATAAAGACTTTGCTACATTTCAGAAAAAGCCTCATATCAACCTGGTAGGATAGAAGAACGCCTATTCCTTGCCATGTTGTGTCCTGCCAGATCGTCCCTTTAAATAGTAGAGCAAAACCATTGCAGGTTTTAGGTTAAAATCTTCCCATGCTGATGGGAGGTGGTGGTTAAAATAAGAGATGGAAATATGAAATAATAAAATATCATGTTTACAAATGCTAGTTGTAAAAACAGCAACAACATTAACTTAAAAAATGTTTTGAACAGGGGTTTTTAGGAGATTGTAGTCATCGACTGCTGTGCGCAGCTCAGGCTGCCAAAATGGCCACCGTGTACAGTCAGTTCAGCTCTCTGTATGTACTTACACACATGGTACGTTTTTTTTGTTTGTTTTTTTTAAACTCTTTCTTTTTCACCAATAAATGCCCCACATTCTAAAATTCAAACTTATTACAATCTTAATATTTGAAGAAACACCTTTGTCTTGTTCCTTGTTTGTTTCTAAGCAAATTTAGAAATGTGTTGTTTGTTCTTTCTGGCTAAATCTTGATTTCTTACTCAACAAACTTTCTCCAGGTTACTCAAGGAACATGCCTCCTGTCCTACAGTTTTTCCAAAGACTGTCCTGCTCCAAATCAGCACACATATCTCGCTTTGGCTAAGGAAGCCTTTGAGAATGGTTTGCTAACGAAGAAAGAGCATGAAGTGGTAACTAGTCAACAGGAACTACACACACTCATCAGAACTGCTTATTGCTTAGCCACAACCAACAAATGGATGTTTGGTCCAAGTGAGCAGGTCAACGCGGCTTTTCAGGCTTGCCAGGAAGCTGTGGTTCTTTTTTACTCTTACTGCTTTAAAGACGACTCTGATAAGAACGCACTTTCTTCTGAAGTCATGGTGAAGCTACAACGTGTTAAGGCACTTCTCAAAACGAAGCCCTTCACTAATTCTGACCCACGTTCATATATTCCTGACAGTTATCGTGCCATAGAGGACAGACCAGTCCCGTTCACTATGGATGATTTTGCAAAGGTCATGGAATGTTTTCAGAAGCACCACAGATCGGTATGTGAAGCTTTTTCTGTGCAGAACTGTGCAGGAAACCATCAAGATGCAAGTCATGCTAACTGCATTACAGCTGTCCAAACGCCAACTGAGTCACTTGGAACAGACTGTCATACCGCAAGCCAGAAATCAAGTGAACATCAGCTGGGGATCGAAAACAAAAATTTTTTAGCTAAGCCCAAAATTTTAGATCAGCTTGCAGAAACAGTCTCTGATACAATGGATCGTGAGGAAAAGAAGCCAGATAAAAAAGACCAACAAGCTAAAATTTCAAGAATGTCTGGAGGACGCAGCAGTTTAGGATCTTCGTGGACAAGTCTGTCTGATAACAGTGGGAGTTCACCAGTTCTAGTTGATCCTTTCTGTTGCACAGAAGTAGATGATAATGATGGTCATGACAACAAGCAGAAGAGACATAAAGATATTGAAGGTAAATCTGCTAATGCTAGCAATCAAACCAGACCAGATCTTTCCTGTCAAGCTAGCACAAGTCATCCAGAGAAGAACATGCAAGGGCTTTGCACCACTTTGGGAAGTGAAGACGTCGATGATGGTGGTACAGGAGCTAGTATGTCTAATGTTAACCATCAAGCTTGCACAGATTTTTCTTTTCTAGATAGCGCTAGTCAACAGCAGTCAAATCCAGAACTTTGCACCACCTTGGAAAGTGAAGAGAATTGTCCAGTCACCAGTAATTCTGATGGGAAAGACAAAAAGACAAGAACTTCATCAGGGTCCATTAGTAGCTTGGGTTCTTCATGGCAAAGTATCTCATTCTCTAGATCACCTCAAATTGGAGGTTTTACTGAGGTCTTAGAGAACAAGCAAGTCGTCAATCCAAACTGTGACACGTTACCAAGCGAGGGTGGTCCTGGTAGTTCCTTTGAGTATCTAAACCTCAATTCTTCAGTATCATCAATTAACAAGGAACACTTTAGTCCTTTCTACCTCACAGGAAATGATGCAAGCAAGGCGCAGATTGGAAGTTTCCAACACAGACAGTCGTTACCATCGACTGAACTCTGCTCATGTGAATTTTTTCAGGTTGATCAGTCTGAAGCAACACAAGGAAACACAACTGCAGCAAACAAACCTATGAAAGGCAACATAAAGGTTTCTCCTCCTGTTGAAACTAAAGACGACGCCTACGAACATTCTCAGATGTCTGGAAAAATGTTAGAGAATGCAGATAGCGATCAGGGTTCATCCAACAAGCACAACAGCGTTCTTTCCAATATGAACTGTTGTAATGGTTGTTTTCAGGGTTGCAAGATGGGAACTGTAGTTTTGACACAGCAGGACTACAGATCTCTCCTCTCAGGAGTGTGCCAAGGTTGCCTACTGAAGAGGCTTCCAGATAAACCATTTCAACTCCGCAATTACAACAAAGCTTATAGTAGGTTCCTTCATTAGTCCTACAATTTGGCCAAAATGAAATGTATGTTTATCTAATTCAGAAGTTTTCCATTTTGTCTGTAAAGGACTGGTTTGACTACAGGTTTTCATTGTAGTTTGGTTGGAATGAAAACTTGCAGCCACCCCAGGCCTTGGAGGATAGGATTGGACACATCTGGTTTAGTTTATTTTTTGACTGTCATTTCGAGACACTCTCCTTTCCAGCTAACAAATTTAGCCTATCAGGATGCTTGGATGCTTTTGGCCTGTGTTGGCTACCATGGACTGGGGTGCCAAGGAAAGACAGAACAAATTAAAAAAAAATCAGCTCATAAATGTATATCAATCAGTTGTAATGTGTTAAGGATGAACATTTGAAGGTGTGCTAGCATTGTTGCCGACTGACCAGAGCAGAACCCAATGTGGTTGGCAATTCACATCAAGCACTGATGTGTCATGTGTGCTGGGATGCTTTTCTGTGCACTGCAGTTTCACAGAGTGGTTATTTGAGTAACTTTTAATAACTATTACTAATACAGTAACTGTCTTTAATATGACTACAGTATAACACTGGTCTACAGCCAAAATGCTTCCGAAATAAATACAGTCAAACTTTACTAATTCTGGGTCGCTGAGAACGAAAATGAAACTTAAAATTGTTCATTGGCTCTAGTTTTCAAGATTGGCTCTATGAATAAATCTATGATTGGGTTTGGATAGTACTTACTTTTTTGGCAAAACAATGAATGATGCAATCTGAAGCCGGTATTGCATCATACATGATATCGCTGGTTACGTAGGTAACCGTGGTTCTACAACTGGTGGAAGACCGCCAGATGGCGCAGTTTAGACTGTGTGAAACCCCTTGCGCTAGCCGCATCTCTTGCCGAGAATTTATACCCAAGTTGTCAACTCGTGACGTATGATGTGCCCTAAATGATAAAACAGTAGCACACACGTCTATCATTGCCTGGAGCCTTTCTCACCAGAACCAGAGTCCCGAGTGACTGGTCTATCTGGCGGTCTTCCACCAGTCGTAGAACCACGGTTACCTATGTAACCAGCGTTCTACTTCCTTGTGTCCAGACCGCCAGATGGCGCAGTTTAGACTGTGTGGAAGACTTATGTCCAAGCTGTCACGAGGGTCCAACTAATACGTAAGACATAACAAAGGAAAAAACACCACAGACTAGTGTTATGTTACTGACTTCACTTTATTGAACAAGTCAGATTAGTTACACTTCTATTATTGTATTTGTAACAATCAAGAACTGGTGGAGGCTGTAAAGCTCACACCTCCCATGAAAGGAACTGCTGTTGTCCACAGCTAATGAACAGATGGAGTAGCGCTAAACACAGCCTGCATGCATGATGAAGAACTAGTAGCAACATTTATCCTGTAGAACCTGGAAAATGTGCAGGCTGACGTCCAGGTTGCGGCCAAACAAATATCCAATAGACTCACACCCTTCAGGGCAGCCCAAGAGGTAGACACAGAACAAGTGGAGTGACATTTCACTGCCGTCGGCATGTCATGGCCTGTAGAAGAATAAGCGTAAGATATAGTGTCTGTAATCCAATGAGCCAACCTATCCTTAGACAAGGCCCCCCCTTTACATCTGTCACTGAAGCACACAAACAATTGGTCAGTGGTTTGCCAGTCTGCTGTGACTGTCACATACTGCCTAAGTGCCCTAACAGGACAAAGGTCCATGTTCAGTATATTATCTGAAGGATCCAAAGCAGGAATAATCAGAGGCCTGTTAACAAAATCTGGACCCAACACTTTAGGTAGAAAAGTAGGGTTCGGCCACAACATTACTCATGAGATCTCTGGCCCCCACTGCAGACACAGTGGGTTGACGGAGAGTGCTTGCAACTCACTTACCCTTTTCGCTGAGGCCACTGCAATCAGGAAAGCAGTCTTCATTGAAAGCCACTTAATGTCAGCACTCCCCAGAGGTTCATATGGAGGGCTACAGAGACTGTTCAACACAATATGGAGGTCCCACTGAGGTGCGATGCATTTGTGAGGTGGATTCAAACATTTTGCACCTTTCAGGAAGGTCACAATCATCTTATGCGCCCTGACAGGGTGCCCATCAATTGGACCCCTGTAGGCTGACATCGTAGCCACATATCCTCTCAGGGTCGATGCAGAGCGACCAGCCTCCAAAAGGCCCTGCAGAAATTCCAAAATGTTCTTCAAAGTACTTGCCACTGGGTCAATACTGCGTTCAGAACACCATGCTGAATAATATTTCCATTTGCCACTATACAACAGGCATGTAGATGGAGAATGAGCATTTAGAAGAGTGTTCCTGACCCCCTGTGAACATTCCAGTATGCCGGATGAGCCCCCAAGGGCCAGACCCAGAGCTTCAGTCTCTGAGGGTGTCTGTGCCACAGACTGCCATTCAACTGGGTCAGCAGGTCTGTCTTGACTGGTAGAGGGCTGGGTGGACCTGTCAACTGTGCTTTCAGAAGATAAAACCAGGGACTGTATACACGGTATGGCGCGACCAGAAGCACAGGCTGGTTGGTCGTCCGTATGCGCTCGAGTAGCTGCCATATCAGTGGGAACGGAGGGAACCCATACAGCCTCAGGTTTGGCCACTGATGGGCCAACGCATCCTGCCCCAGGGACCCAGGCTCGCCCCGCAGTGAGAACCACTTCGGACAGTGGGTCATCTCTCTGGTGGCAAATAGGTCTACCTCCACTTGTCTGTATGTTTTCCAAATCATCTGAACTACCTCCTTATTCAGGCACCACTCCCCCATGAGGGACCCGCCCCGAGAGAGAGTGTCCGCTACACAATTCTTCTTCCCGGGCACATGTATCATCCTCAGAGATAGCAGGTGTGCATCCGCCCACAGCCAGATCTGCCTGGTTAGGGTGTTCAGCAAGGAGGACCTCATCCCCCCCCAGTGGTTGATGTGATATACTGTTGGAGTGTTGTCCGACCGAATAAGGACATGTTTGCATTCCAGCTGTCCTCTGAAGTGCTGTAGCGTCAGCCAGACAGCCCGCAGTTCCAGGTAGTTTATGTGGCAGGACTGGAACCTGTCCTGCCACACACCATGAATCCCCTGGTGATTCCACACTCCACCCCAGCCGTGTTGACTGGCATCCGTGGTGATGACCTCCCTCTGAGCTGGGGGTGGTCCCAGTGTGACTCCCCTCAGAAGAAAAGATCTCAGTGCCCACTGCTTCAGGGAGGCAATGCCCTTTGGTGTCATCGACACCAGCACACGCTTTTGGGTCTGAGCTGAGAGTCTCTTGACCCTCAGCCATGATTGAAAAGGCCGGAGATGAAGCCTGTCTAATGTAATAACAGGTGTTGCAGCCGCCAACATGCCTGCAAGAAGCAGCAGCAGGCTATAGCGGACGGTCTGACTCGACCGGACTCGTGTGGCCAGCCCCAGTATGTTGCGAATTCTTCCCTGAGTCAGGCACGCTTGTAGCGTGATTGCATTCAGGTGAATGCCTATGAAGTCGATGGTCGGAGTCGGTTCCAGTGTGCTCTTCTTGAAGTTCACCGTCAAACCGAGAGCTGAAACATGATTGAGTAGTATCTGAGCATTCGCACGCACTTGCTCTGGGGACCGTGCACAAAGCAGCCAGTCGTCCAGATAGGGTAGGACGCGGATGCCCTGGTGATGTAATGGAGACAGGGCCTCGCACATGCACCTGGTAAAGACCCAGGGGGCCAGTGATAGCCCAAAAGGAAGCACCTTGACCTGGAATGAGTGACCTTCGAAATGGAAACGAAGGAAGAGACGGTGCTGAGGATGAATGGGTACGTGAAAATACGCATCTCGTAGATCCACTGTAATGAATCAGTCTCCCGCCTCCACTGAGTGGAGCACGTCTGAAGTACGCAGCATACGAAAGGGCAGCTGCTTGAGGTAAGTGTTTAGATGGTGTAGGTCTAGTATTGGCCGGAGCCCACCATCTTTCTTGGGTACGACGAAGTAGGTGGAGAACACTCCCGACGTGTCTGGGGGTCTATTTCTTCTATGGCATCTTTGTTTAAGAGGGACTGAATTTCCGATAGTAGGGCAGAACGTGTTTCCAGGCTTTGAGCACGCGTGACACGTAGCCCTAAGTTTAGAGGAGGCCAGCGTCGAAATTGAAGGCGATAACCACCTTTGAGGGTGTTCAGGACCCACAGGTTTGGCGTTGTTGAGCCCCAGTACTCCAGCTGTTGAGGAGTAAAATGCCCTGCCGCCAGCCGCGCACCATCAGTCTCGTGACTGTGGGCGGTGTGCAGCTTTAGGGGGACGGCTGTGAGTTACCCTTGGAAAAGAGGTAGGGGGTCTGCCACGTGTTCCACGCTGGGGAAAGCCATGTTCTGTTTGCCTCCGCTGAGGCTGCTGGAAGGCTGCTGTATGGCGGCGGTAGGAAGGGGCGCCGCAAAAGGTAGGTGGTGGCAATGCCTGAGGTTGTCTGAAAGCAGGTCTCAGTTTCACATGTTGGGAGTGTGTTTCAGAAGCAAGTTGGTGGCGGTTTAGAGCCTCTTGCGCTGCTGGGCCAAACACCTGCCCAGGGGCCAAGGGTAGTTGGCACGAGACATTCCTAGCTGCATCAGGAAGAGGGGACTGTGCTACCCAGATCTGCCTGCGGGCCTGGAGGAGCAGTCCCATAGACTTACCACACTGCTTAGTCATTGCCCCCACACTCTGAAGAGCAGTGTCTATCAACTCAGAGGCAGCCACATCTGAGGTTGGCTGTAGGGTTGTCTGCAAAGCAAGTAGTAGATGGGCCATGGTATTCAGGACCCACCCCATTGTAGCCTGAGTGTTATAAGCTCTACACAACAAATTGTCAGTGCGTCTGCACTCTGGGCTAGGGCACCGCGGGTCAGCACGAAGGGCTTCATCAGGTGGGGCAAACAGTGACACCACTACTGACTCCACCGGTGGCATGGGGCCCAGGCCTGCAGAGCCTGGGTTTGCCATGGAAGCCAACAGTCTAGTGGGACAGTCCATTCTGCTGGTATTTGCCTCCTTTAGTGCTTTAGTAAACATCTTAACACAGTCCTCACAGTGAGGGATAAAGAGATCATTGCTGTGTGTGGATAAGCGGCAAAGACGGTTTGTCTGCACCAGACTCTGAGGAAGAGGTTCTATGTTAAGCTTTGCCAGGGCCATTCGAATGATTCCTGCTAGAGTGGCATTGACCACTGATGATTCTGGCTTATCCTCTGACTCCCTGCCACTCTTTGTAGCAGGAGAGTGGAAGGCAACATGGTCATCTGGGAATGAAAAAATCTCTGCCCAAAGGAAACAAGCTATCTGTGGCAGCAAGAGAAACTGTATCCTTTTCTCTGTGTAGGGGAGATGGAGGCAGGATTGGCTGTGAAGCAGGCAGAGGGGCCTCATCCTCTGTCTGAGAGCCAGGCTGTGATGCATGTTGTGAATGCATACTAATAAGCAGAGGTGGAAAGTAACGAATTACATTACTCGCGTTACTGTACTTGAGTAGCTTTTTTGTGTACTTATACTTTTTCAAGTAATTTTTAAAGAGTGTACTTTTACTTTTACTTAAGTATGTTTTCTTTTAAGTAGTGTACTTCGGTACATTTTACATCACAACCGTTACTGAGTAAAAAAATAAATAAAAAAAAAGGCTAAAACGGAGAAGGGGAAATGCGTTCTGGAAATGAATCATGGGAAGGACAGTTGTCGCGCGCGCGAGTCTCACACAGACGATGGCGGACATGCACCGGCGCTTTAAGGGGGGGCTTCGGGGGGCTCAAGCCCCTGGGCCACAGCCAATCAGGGGCCTTGTAATATTAATAAAATAATAAACTGTCGGAATCGTGGGCCTACATTAATGTACGGATAGAAATAAGGTTAGAAATAAATGAGCGCACAGTAGCCTGCTGTAAGAGACATGGTGGATGTGGTTCGCGAAACGAACACCCACAACTGTACCAGAATAAAATGTAACAAAATGTAACGTCACGCACGAAAGCGCGCCAAAGACTGCAGACTACAGAGACACAAATTTAGAGGCTTTGAAAGATGAAGCGTTCACATGTTAGTGGGGCACATAAAAGGAAAAAAGAGAGAGATACAGGTAATGATAGAATCGTTGCCTAAAGTCACAGACTTTTTTAAGGTAAGGATCACCAATCTGTTCAGAATATCAGCTACTTATCAGTTATCGGCCGTACCAGCAGCTAGGCTATGTGTAGCTAGGCTAGATATGCTGTGATCTGTCCAACAGTAAAATAAATCAGTTGTGATTTGAATACATGTCGTGTGATTTGAGTTATAATCCTGTTAGTATAATAGCATATTTCGATGGGGATAATAAAATGTCTAAAACGGCATCTACTGAAGAAATTGATGAAAAGATTGTAGCCTATAATTTTCACAGTTCGGGCAGCAGACAGAGTAAGCATACTGAGGGGAATAGCAATACAAAGCTAGCGCATATCCACATTTCTCGCTAGCTGTGTTGGGTGTGTTGTTAACCCGTGTGGATTTAAGTGAAATACTTGAGAAGTTCTGTGGTCAAGACAATGTTTTAAGGTAAGGACACTTGATTATTAATGTTTGCCCGCCATGGCTTGTTGTTGACGAAAGGCCCACATGATTTTGCCTTATGCAGCTACTGCTAGCGTCATGCTTTGAACTAGGTTAAGCTCATTTGCGCTAAAGGATGGGTTTATTGAAGGACTTTGATGTAGCTAGTTTCTTTTTAAAAAATTGTATGCTCAAAACAGTATGCCCGTGTTCATGTTTAACTTTTTTCTTGATGGAGTGCATGAAATATTGTTGCAAGTGGTATTTCTATGCAGTCATGTCAAAAAGGCAGTTGAATGCACGGTCTTATTCAAGGAGAAGGAAGACTTGCATGATGCTTGAACATAGATCGGTAAAATAGACCCTAGTAGGACTTGGTTTTGTGTATTTCGGTCTGTAGAGTTATGAGTTTGGCCGCTGTCCATGGTGTTTACATTTCATGTGGCCGCTGAGCCAAGTACCTTCATCATCATCATCATGTTCCCCTGTCAAAAGTTAAACTCTCTAGGGGTGCTTCTGCTGTAGCAGTTGCAGCAGTTGCTCAAAGTTTGATTTGTCCATCATCATACGTCTTATCTGTTGGGTGTCTATGCCCAGCAGATTTTCCCATTTCATCCATTTGTAACCATTTTTGTCAAACAGGAGCTGCTTTTGCACTTGGTTATTGCCCATCCGGCAAACGTGAGCAATATATTTTAGTTGTTGTACGTAGCAGGATAGTTTTATATCCTGGGTTCCTGTCAGTTTCCGGAGGTCAGCATTGGACATCTTGTAGCTCTAGTCTATATCTTCATTTGTAGTGTTCTTTTGGTCAGGGGCATTCTTTCGTTTATATCCACCTTTAATCATTTTCCTTAGGAAGCCGTGCCACACTACCTCAATTTTCTGAATTTCACTGGATGATAGTTGCCATGCCTGTGTGCTGTACAGGAGACGAGATCGAACGCATGCCACTAGGAACTTTATACGGGTTTTTAGTAGTATTCGGTGGTCGGTTAGAACGTGTTTCAGTTCATTCCATTTCATGAATGCAGCACTTATCCTAGCATGCAGGAAGTGTGAGGATTCATCACAGTTGCTGACATTATAACCAAGATATTTAAAGGTGCAGATGTTTTTAATATTAGTGCCGCCAAGGGAAATGATACTTGGTTTACATTTGATATCCTCATTGACGTTAAAAGCCATTGTTTCTGTTTTGACATATGATATTTGTAAACCAAAGCGGGTGTAGGTCTTATCATACAACTGAAGAATATTCTGAAGCTCCTCGATGGATCCAGCGAGTATGGCCTGATCATCTGCGTATAGAATCTCTGTTATGCAACCCTCTCCTGATGCTCGTGCTTTCGTACGCATTTCTCTTGTGGATACCTCATTTGGAATGCAATATCTGAACTTGAAGCCTGTATCTGGGTACAGTTTTGATATCTCATGCTGTGCAATCCTGACAACAAAGTCCATATAGATATTAAAAACTGATGGCGATTCTAGGGCACCTTGTCTTGCAGTGAATGTTTGTTTTCATGCCGCCGAGCTATTTTTATGTATTTTATTTTTTAAAAGGACTTGTCTGTAGGTGTGTGTGTTTTATGTTTACAACACATAGGTCTACATTAGTGCACGCGCACTTGTGTGGTTATCTCTGGCCATGCCCCTGCGTGAAAGTTACGCAGTATCACTGTCCTGTCCGTGGTAATAATCAGAACTGGCTCTGTAATGATAATGCATGCGTTCTTCTCTCCCTCTGTGGTCGGATGTGTTGAGCGATGTGAGCGTGGGCCTTGCGCAGCTACGCTGAGCCAAACGTAACCTATCGTAGGCTTCTAGGCTAATTACGCGCTTACACTGTAAATGCTTGACACGTATTGCAAATAAAATAAGAGTGTTTTCCTGGCCAACGGTAAGGGTAGGGTTGACAGGTAGCCTATGAGGGGCCTAGCCCCTGGGCCACGGGTGTTGATAAAGCGCCCCTGCGGACATGGAGGAGACCGAGGAACCTGTGGTGGACGACCCTGCAGAAAACGCAATTTCTTCCAGTAATGAAGTGCACCCCTGGCCCTACATACGTGATCACTTCAGCTTTGTAGAGAAAAGGGGTGACAGTTTCATTATGCAATGCAGATTGTGTGCCCAAGAAGACAACCATTGCGGCATACAAAAATTCGACGTCTAATCTGCGCAAGCATGTTGAGGTAAGTATTGTCATTGGCATCATAATCACGGGCGCAGATAGAGGGTGGGACGGGTGGGATTCGTCCCACCCAGATTTAAATTCACCTCGTTCAGTCCCCCCCACTTATAGGGAGGAAAAAACATCTATGCTGTCTTTCTTTGCGTAAGGCAAACCTCACGGAAAAATCAAAAAACTAATTACCATTCGGTTTATTGAGGTGCACAGCAGTGTATACATAGTTGCAACAACTCACATAAAACAAAACAAAGACTGATATTCGGTTGGTTGAGCTGCACAGACTGCACAGGTTGCGAGCTCGAGCTTGGTTGCTATGGTTACCCACAACAAGTTTGACAGGCATATCGGGGTTGGGGTTGGTTTGCTGGCAGCTTTGTCCCCCCAGTTTTTTGTCCCCCCCCCCCCCCAGTTTTTTGTCCCCCCCAGTTCAAAAAACGTATCTGCGCCCCTGATCATAATGTTTCCTTTCCATAGTAAAACCGACAATAGGCTGGTTATATTCCAAAAATAGTGGATGGCATTGCTAATGTTGAAGTAGCAACCTGTTGGTACTGTAACATAACGGTAACTAGTCTGTTATTCGGTTGGCTAATCATGCAAGCAAGTTAGCTCGCCAACCTGACGTGATCAGTCCTCCTACCATTCTACATCCAACAGGCCAGAAAGGAATACTAAGCAAAACAAATAATGTTTGAATTGAATTGTTCAATAACACACAGTGCACACAGGCAAGCTACGAGATTTCGGTGCAACATTTCACTTTCATATTTCGTGTACAATGCTTTGTGTGTGGTCAGGGCGATGTAAACGACATGACTGTGTGTATTGACCTTTTTTGTTTGTCTCAGTTTTAATGCAGCATTATCCTAAGCATTCAATTTGATACACTTCCTTTAAATAAAACATCTGGGTTGAGATGTACATATATCCTTGTTTCCTCTTCTTTTTCATTTTTGCACAACACAATGGAGGCAGAAAACACCCATTGTTAAAAGTAATGTTTTACTTTTACTCAAAGTACATTTTAAATGATCTACTTTTTACTTTTACTTGAGTAGATTTTTTGTCTGGTAACTTTACTTGTACTTAAGTAAAATTTCATCAGAGTAACAGTACTTGTACTTGAGTATAATATTTTAGTACTCTTTCCACCTCTGCTAATAAGCATCTCTCTTATCTGTGCAACACTCTCTGTCAATTGATCTACCCTGCGTGTCAGCTCCTGTGAACGTTTGGGCTTTTTCACTTTTGGGGGAGCATGCGAAGCCACTGGGCGTGTAGCCACTGGGCGCTTACCTGCGCGCTCCTGAGCTGGAGGAGAAGAGAGAAGGCAGTCCTCTTTTCCATCAATGCCTGCTAATCGTGCCTGCTGTTGTATAGAGAGCAGGCTACAATGCACACATGGATCAGTCATAGCCTCTCTGAGATGATTAATTCCCAGGCAGCTGGGGCTGCGATCATGTAGATCGTCCACTTCCATGGGTGTACCACACAGAACACACCAGGCCATACTTACCAATTGTGTTAATGTTATTGTATTAATTATTGTAGCCTATTAACACACAATCAGTTAACGTTATGTGTCATGGAGAGAACACACAAGAGAACTGCTTGTTAACAGTGCTGTAATCCAATCTGATTCACTGTAAGCTTGAGGCCATACAAATGTTTTGGTGTTGGGGGCTGAGCACCTTGCACTTGTAAAGCGGAAAAAGGCACGGGTAAACAGGTGCTCTTTATTTATTGTTTTGCTACGCTGCGCCGGGGAATGGGGACAGGTAGTGGTCGTTTTGCCATTGTGCTGCTGCACTGGGGACTGGGCGCTAGTGCGCTACTGATTGTGCTAGACCAGTGGAGAGGTCTGTCACCACGCAACTGAACTTACCTCTCGATGCCGAGCCGGGGATAGCGCCGGTTATGGTTTAAGAAAATGTGTTGCGCCGGGGGCTGGGCGCTAGCATACATTCAGACGAGTGTGAGGTGATTATAATACAGTGTTCCAATGCCGGGGTGTGGGCATTGGACTGTACCTAGCTGCGAATGCTAGTCAGCGTGCTAGACCGGTGTGGTGGGTCTGCACAGCAAAGATAACTCGCCTTCTTCTAAGACTAGCTTTTCTAAACTGGAATCCACTGGTGATGATATATTCAATCCGATCCGAAGGGTAAAACTGTGGCGCCAGCTGTTGGAGACAACTCCGTAAGATAGCTGTGTTGTATCCACGTCTGATCTCGACAACGGCGAGAAAGCGAAAGGCAATGATTGACGTGTGTGCTACTGTTTTATCATTTAGGGCACGCCATACGTCACGAGTTGACAACTTGGGTATAAATTCTTGGCAAGAGATGCGGCTCGCGTAAGGGGTTTCACACAGTCTAAACTGCGCCATCTGGCGGTCTGGAGACAAGGAAGTAGAACATGTTCCTAGAAGTCACTGATGATGCAATCACAAGTCAACTTGCATCACTCTGCTGAACAAATTGCCACATCAGCTGAAAAAAAATCATACAGTGCTATGCACTCGAGATTTAAGTCTTTGCTTGACAAGCTTGACAAGAGATGCTCCGTTTCATGAATACAGCTGCCAAAAAGCACTGAGTACACACTGAATAAGGACTAAACCTATTCAGTACTCCTACATAATTGTTCATTGCCATTTGGTTCATAATACATTTTATTTATATAAACTTTTTTGCTGATTTTTTTTTTAGTGTTACATAAAGAGAACAGGTGAAATATCATGTAAACCAACCATAAACACATGAAGAGACCTAAGTTTACAATTTATACTTAAACCTAAACCGTTACTATCTACACAATGTACATAAGTATAAAATGTAAAATCTTAAATATCTTAGAACCCATAGTCAATCAGCTGTTTTGTCATATTTGAATTCAACACACACCAAATTTCATAACAAACATCTCTAAAGCAGACAGCTTCTGAAAAATTGTTGACCAGTCTAATTACAGATTTAATCCATGCTGTTAATACAGTATTATATTTAATATACTCTATTTTAGGTGCACTTGTGTTGAAATACTCCAAGACGACAGACTCATGGACTGCCTGTGAAACGAATGTGTATGTGGGTGAGGTGCTAAAGATGGATGTCGAAGGAGGACAGAGACAAGCGTTTAGAGTTCAGTATCTACACCAGGAATTACTGCTGGGAAGGTTAGAACCACAAAAATAAAAAAAATTGTTAAGATTCATTTCTCATATCACAAAAATTGCCAAACCTTTTGTCACAATTTTGTAATTTTAAATCATTATTGCATAGCACGTCAGACAGGCTCAGTCTATGCTATTGGGTCAAAAATAATTAGTGCTAACTTGTTTTCTTGTCACACACTCCAAGTTATGTAGGAAAGGAGTATTTGAAAGAAAGGAAGATTGACACACACCTTGGCGATGTGGAAAGACAGATGACGGCTCAGTTTTATGTCATGGAGTTCAACAAGCGCCTCTATGAGAACAATATCACCACCCAGATTTTCTACCTTCCCTCTGAGCTACTGCTGGTAACACACTCGCAATCACTCTTTATACTTATGCTTAGCCAGCTATGAGTTTGTGTTTCCATCTATCCATCCATCCGTCCATCCATCTGTCTGTACCAACCCCTGAATTTTTCAAGAACAAGTACAAATGATTGGAGAAACAATATTCCACACAATTATTTAAATTTTCATGTGAAACAAATGGAGAAAATGGACAATTATTCCCTTGAGAAGAACTTGTTTTATTTCTCTCAAAAATAATTGATACCCCTAAAGAACTTTTCAAGAAATGCAGGCAGATACGGCAGTGGAACACTGATGCACTTGGGCAGTTTTGTTGCTGGTGGTTCAGAGGTTCTTGTGAATATTGATGGTGTAATGAATTCTGATAAGTACCAGAATTTCACCAGGATTTCAGATCGTAGATGGATCTAACCCCCAAAATACATCTAAATCAATAGCAAAAAAGATGGACTGAATTGAAAAAGGTCGTCTACATGTACAAACCTTAAAACATAAATATAATCAAGAAGATTGAAATATTCTGCATGGAGGATTTTCTATGAGTGTCTCTGAATATGAGATATTCCTGGAAGAGTCTGAGTGCTGTTTTTCTGTCCAAGGGCGGATGAAAATACACTGAATATTAATTGTGGTGATCAAGATCAATTCTGAAACCAATTAAACATACAAAAACACATTTTTATGAAGGGTGCTAATAATTCTGAAGTCTGCCTTAACTCACATACAGTGGTGCTTGAAAGTTTGTGAACCCTTTAGAATTTTCTATATTTCTGCATAAATATGACCTAAAACATCATCAGATTTTCACACAAGTCCTAAAAGTAGATAAAGAGAACCCAGTTAAACAAATGAGACAAACATATTATGCTTGGTCATTTATTTATTGAGGAAAATGATCCAATATTACACATTTGTGAGTGGCAAAAGTATGTGAACCTCTAGGATTAGCAGTAAATTTGAAGGTGAAATTAGAGTCAGGTGTTTTCAATCAATGGGATGACAATCAGGTGTGAGTGGGCACCCTGTTTTATTTAAAGAACAGGGATCTATCAAAGTCTGATCTTCACAACACATATTTGTGGAAGTGTATCATGGCGCAAACAAAGGAGATTTCTGAGGTCCTCAGAAATCTCATTGTTGATGCTCATCAGGCTGGAAAAGGTTACAAAACCATCTCTAAAGAGTTTGGACTCCACCAATCCACAGTCAGATAGATTGTGTATAAATGGAGGAAATTCAAGACCATTGTTACCCTCCCCAGGAGCGGTCGACCAACAAAGATCACTCCAAAAGCAAGGCGTGTAATAGTCGGCGAGGTCACAAAGGACCCCAGGGTAACTTCTAAGCAACTGAAGGCCTCTCTCACATTGGCTAATGTTAACGTTCATGAGTCCACCATCCCATCTATGAAACATGGTGGTGGTAGTATCATGGTTTGGGCCTGTTTTGCTGCATCTGGGCCAGGATGGCTTGTCATCATTGATGGAACAATGAATTCTGAATTATACCAGCGAATTCTAAAGGAAAATGCCAGGACATCTGTCCATGAACTGAATTTCAAGAGAAGGTGGGTCATGCAGCAAGACAATGACCCTAAGCACACAAGTCGTTCTACCAAAGAATGGTTAAAGAAGAATAAAGTTAATGTTTTGGAATGCCCAAGTCCAAGTCCTGACCTTTTAATCCAATCGAAATGTTGTGGAAGGACCTGAAGTGAGCAGTTCATGTGAGGAAACCCACCCACATCCCAGAGTTGAAGCTGTTCTGTAGGGAGGAATGGGCTAAAATTCCTCTAAGTCGGTGTGCAGGACTGATCAACAGTTACCGCAAACGTTTAGTTGCAGTTATTGCTGCACAAGGGGGTCACACCAGATACTGAAAGCAAAGGTTCACATACTTTTGCCACTCACAGATATGTAATATTAGATCATTTTCCTCAATAAATAAATGACCAAGTATAATATTTTTCTCTCATTTGTTTAACTGGGTTCTCTTTATCTACTTCTAGGACTTGTGTGAAAATCTGATGTTTTAGGTCATATTTATGCAGAACTATAGAAAATTCTAAAGAGTTCACAAACTTTCAAGCACCACTGTACCTATCTTTCTGTCATCATCCTTATTGATATACTGTAGTTCCACATTTATTTGACACTGTTCCAGTTCTGAAACCTGGTCGGTTTTCTGTTTCCAGCTCCTGGAGTCTGACACCATCTTGGCCTGTGTTTCGGTGGAGCCATACATGCTGGGGGAATTTGTGAAACTGACCAACAATACGACGAAAATCAACCATGATCATTTGACCACAAAATACGGCATCGCGTTTGGACACTTCACTTATGAGTTCTCTAATGGCCAAGAGGTGGTGGTAGACCTGCAAGGTACCAGAGGACAAGGAAACTCGCCTTACTAATACACTTTTTAAGATTGTATTGGCCTTTAATTTGATTTAACCTGTGTATGCAAAATAAGCACACACAAATTAATATTCTCAACATGTGTATGTGTTCATCAGGCTGGATGACTGCAAATGGGAAAGGATTGATGTATCTTACCGATCCTCAAATCCACACACTCAGGAAGCCCAAATCTGTCAATAACTTCCACCACACCGGTATCAGGAAGTTCCTACAGGATCAGCACGGAAAGCACTGCAACTCCATCTGTACAAGAGCTGCGCTACGTACACTCCCACTACAGAGTGAAAATTAGCTCAATAACAAACATCACTGAGTTAGTGATCGTCCAAACTACTGTTATGTTTTTTTCACAATATCGGGCAGCACGGTGGTGCAGTGGTTAGCTCTGTCACCTCACAGAAAGCAGGTTCTGGTTCGAACTTGCTGGTCAAACGAGGCCTTTCTGTGTGGAGTTTGTACTGTATGTTCTTCCCATTCCTGCATGGGTTTCTTCCAGGTGCTCCGGTTTCCTCCCACAATCCAAAGACATGCAGATGAGGCCAATTGGCTACTCTAAATTGGATATGTATGTGTGTGTGTGTGTGTGTGTGTGTGTGTGTGTGTGTGAATGGCTGTCTGTCTCTCTGTATTAGCCCTGCGATAGACTGGCGGCCTGTCCAAGGTGTCCCCCGCCTCTTATCCAGTTTCAGCCGGGATTGGTTCCAGATCACACCAGACTCACGATGGATAAGCAGTACTGAAAATGGATGAATGAATAAATGAATATTACAACTGTTTACATGTTCATGTTTTCAGAGAGGGCAGCATTAACGGCACATAGATAGATGGGTGGATGGATGGATGCACCCCAAGTACATCTGCTACCCCATTTGAAAGACACTGCCATACATATCATCTCCTACAAATTACAGGGAATTGTAGAATGTCAGAGTAATTTTTGCACAATGTTATTCATTTTTATTTTTTGGTCATTTCTCTCATATACAGTAGGTTCTGATGATTTTTGTTGTTGTTGCTGTTGATGACATGACTACAACCTCTGTGTTTTTAAGAGACTTAAATAAATGATAGTTACAGCTTAGTAAATGTTTTGGGTGTGTGTGTGTGTGTGTGTGTGTTTCAGTGTTGGCATTCCTATTGCTCTGGAATAATTTTTAAACAGGTCATGAGTTGCTTTAAAACCTGTTGAACAAATTTTTTTCTAGAGCTTATCATCATTTTTTTCTGGGTGGGGGAGGAATGTTTAGTTGTGGAAATCCCCAATATTAAATTGTTTTGCAGTTAGTTATGTGCAAATACACTCACTGGCCATTTTAATAGGAACTTGTTGTTGATTCTAAGATCCCTGTTCTTGACTGCAGGAGTGGAACCCAATGCGATCTTCTGCCGTTGCATGCTGAGATGCTTTTCTGCTCACCACAGTTGGAAAGAGTGATTATCTCATCTCATTATCTCTAGCCGCTTTATCCTGTTCTACAGGGTTGCAGGCAAGCTGGAGCCTATCCCAGCTGACTACGGGCGAAAGGCGGGGTACACCCTGGACAAGTCGCCAGGTCATCACAGGGCTGACACATAGACACAGACAACCATTCACACTCACATTCACATCTACGGTCAATTTAGAGTCACCAGTTAACCTAACCTGCATGTCTTTGGACTGTGGGGGAAACCGGAGCACCCGGAGGAAACCCACGTGGACATGGGGAGAACATGCAAAATCCGCACAGAAAGGCCCTCACTGGCCACGGGGCTCGAACCTGGACCTTCTTGCTGTGAGGCGACAGCGCTAACCACTACACCACCGTGCCGCCCCTATTTTGCAAATTACTATATCCTTCCTGGCAAAAAAGCTCGAACCAATCTGCCCATTTTCCTCTGAGCTCACTTATCTATAAGGCGTTTCCACCTACAGAACCATCGCTCACTCGATGTTTTTTTGTTTTTCGCACCATTCTGTTTAAACTCTACAGACTGTTTGTGTGAAAAACCCCAGGAGATCAGCAGTTTCTGAAATACTCAAAGCAGTTCATCTGGCTCAAACCAACACCCATGCCACAGTGAAAGAAAGTCACACTTTGAGATCACAATTTTCCCCATTCTGATGTGTGAACATTAACCGAAGCTCTTGATTTGTATCTGCAAGATTTGATGCATTGTGCTGCTGTCAAGGGATTGGCTGATGAGATACAGCAGATGGATGTAGGGGTGTGTGAATTTATAAACGTTTAATCAGGCACACCAAATTCGAAGACTAACTTGTGCACCATCTACAGTGTATTGGCTCCACTGCATGTAGACAGATCAGATGACAGCAACGTCATTGTTGTTTTTATTAAATCATGGGACTTGTGTAAGCATGACAGAAAATCTGTGCACCTTCTTCCCACATCACTGCATGTGGTTTTTTTCCTCCCGAGTTTATACTTTGTCATGCAATATTTGATCAGATTTAAAAAACAAACAAACAAACATTGATTAGTAAGATAAGGTCAGGTTACACAAGCATGTTATCTTCCACAGAGCCACACAGCAACCTTTAACACGCTGAGTCCGCCTAGGCTGGAAAAGCAGGAAGTCAGAGTGTGTTTACAGTGTGCTGGTGTCAGTGAGGCACTATATATAAGGAGAAGCGAGCAGAAGTGAAAACACTCCAGTGGAAAGACATGCAGTTCTGGTTGTGTTGTGCTTTGCTGGTGTTTGTGGCAGGAGGCTGCTTGGCCCAGAAACCTCGCCCGTGCAGTAAGTACTGTTCTCAGCTCAAAGATAAATAAATAAAACCCAGGATGTGACTGTCACTTGTTTTTAGAAAATTGATGATAATGTCCTGATATCGTAAGTTGTGATAAAATAACAAGTAATTATCACGATCTATAATTTATTATTCTATCTACATTCACTGGATATGAGTAATCGCGCGCTCTGATTGGCTACTCTACTACTAGGCTATCAGCTCATATACCGTGAGTAGAGAAAAACAAAATGATTAGATTAGATAAAACTTTATTGATCCCTTTGGGAGGGTTCCCTCAGATTCCAGCAGCATCATTACAGATAAACAGAGAAAATAAATAGAGAAAACTTCTAGATAAATTAAAATAAATTATTTACATATAGGTGGTGTAGTGTTTAGCGCTGTCGCCTCACAGCAAGAAGGTCCGGGTTCGAGCCCCGTGGCCGGCGAGGGCCTTTCTGTGCGGAGTTTGCATGTTCTCCCCATGTCTGTGTGGGTTTCCTCTGGGTGCTCCGGTTTCCCCCACAGTCCAAAGACATGCAGGTTAGGTTAACTGGTGACTCTAAATTGACCGTAGGTGTGAATGTGAGTGTGAATGGTTGTGTGTGTCTATGTGTCAGCCCTGTGATGACCTGGCGACTTGTCCAGAGTGTACCCCGCCTTTCGCCCATAGTCAGCTGGGATAGGCTCCAGCTTGCCTGCGACCGTGTAGAACAGGATAAAGCGGCTAGAGATAATGAGATGAGGTGAGATTGCACATTGTCCGGTATTGCTTATTGTCAGGCTAGGCTACTGCTCCTTACCATCCTCTGTCCTCCTGTTACCCCTCCTCCCCCCCAGAGAGGAGTTGTACAGTCTGATGGTGTGAGGGACAAAGGAGTTTTTAAGTCTGTTCGTCCTGCACTTGGGAAGGAGCATTCTGTCACTGAACAGGCTCCTCTGGTTGCTGATGACGGTGTGCAGAGGGTGACTGGCATCGTCCATGATGTTCAGTAGTTTGTCCATAGATGTCTTCTCTGCCACTGTCACCAGAGAGTCCAGCTTCATGCTGACCACAGCATGAAATGGCGGCGCGTGTTGCTGAACTAACTGAGGACGAAATAAGAACTCTACTCAAAAACAACCCCCCCCCAATACAAAAAAAGCAACAAAATATGGAATAAAAGTATTTAATTATCAGTATTTCATTATCTCTTGCCGCTTTATCCTGTTCTCCAGGGTCGCAGGCAAGCTGGAGCCTATCCCAGCTGACTACGGGCGAAAGGCAGGGTACACCCTGGACAAGTCGCCAGGTCATCACAGGGCTGACACATAGACACAGACAACCATTCACACTCACACCTACGGTCAATTTAGAGTCACCAGTTAACCTAACCTGCATGTCTTTGGACTGTGGGGGAAACCGGAGCACCCGGAGGAAACCCACGCGGACACGGGGAGAACATGCAAACTCTGCACAGAAAGGCCCTCACCGGCTCGAACCCGGACCTTCTTGCTGTGAGGCAACAGCACTAACCACCGTGCCGCCCAGAACATATCTTTTTTTTTTTTTATTCAAGAATTATTATTATTATTATAGCATTTTCCACAAATTGCTACTGATCATTTCACCGGTTTGTTTACATTCTAAGCGGAAATTATTTTGTCTGCCTTTTTTTTTTTTTGTGTAAAGTTTTTATTTATCAAATTTGCAAAATAGGGGCGGCATGGTGGTGTAGTGGTTAGCACTGTCGCCTCACAGCAAGAAGGTCCTGGGTTCGAGCCCCGGGGCCGGCGAGGGCCTTTCTGTGTGGAGTTTGCATGTTCTCCCCGTGTCCGCGTGGGTTTCCTCCGGGTGCTCCGGTTTCCCCCACAGTCCAAAGACATGCAGGTTAGGTTAACTGGTGACTCTAAATTGACCGTAGGTGTGAATGTGAGTGTGAATGGTTGTCTGTGTCTATGTGTCAGCCCTGTGATGACCTGGCGACTTGTCCAGGGTGTACCCCGCCTTTCGCCCGTAGTCAGTTGGGATAGGCTCCAGCTTGCCTGCGACCCTGTAGAACAGGATAAAGCGGCTAGAGATAATGAGATGAGATGAAATTTGCAAAATAATAAAATGCTCTGTGAATGTGGATATAATGAAACAGTTATTCCACTCAATCTCATCGTACATGGCTTATAGACAACTCAGTGCTACATCGGCTACGGTTTCGTGGAATAACTGTTAGGTGCGTATCTTTGCTTCGACTTTATCTGATCACATTCAGTAATTCGTGGGTGGCACGGTGGTGTAAGTGGTGAGCACGGTTGCCTCACAGCACGAAGGTTCTGGGCTCGAACCCAGCGGCTGGCGAGGGCCTTTGTGTGGAGTTTGCATGTTCTCCCTGTGTCTGTGTGGGTTTCCTCTGGGTGCTCCGGTTTCCCCACAGTTCAAAGCCATGCGGTTAGGTTAATATGGGGTGGCCTTGGGCTGAGGTGCCCTTGAGTGAGGCACTGAACTCCCGACTGCTCCCCGGGTGCTGTTAGCATGACTGTCCACTGCTCTGGGTATGTGTGCGCTCATTACTCACGTGTGTGTTCACTGCTTCAGATGGGTTAAATGCAGAGAGGAAATTTTACAAGTGTGATGAATAAAGTTGTTCTTTTTCTTTCTTTCATATCAGGACCTGTTAATGGTTGGAGAATATGAAGGGAAACTCATATGATTGCCACACAATGCAATACGTTTGGATGTAAATAAATAATAAATGCCTGCATTTGTGTGTTTACAGCTAGTCCGCCTCTCCTCGAAGGAAGCCTCAGTGTGGTAAGTGTTGAACGCTTTTCATTCCTTTTTCAATACATTTACCATCAGCTAATCATATGGAGATTTTTCATCTAGTATGGATCACATCTGCCGTTTATTTTGTATCATAATTTCCAAATTACAGTGTTTTATACAGTACTGTGCAAAAGTCTTAGGCCCATGTAAAGAAATGCTGTCGACCAAAAACGGCTTAAAAATAATGAAATTAAATGTTTTAACATGGAAAAAAAATACTATAAACAGCCATAATAAATGAAACAAAGCCAATATTTGGTGTGAGACGACCCTTTGCTTTAAAAAAAACAAAAGTCTCTGGTACAATGAGTGCAGTTTGATGCGGAAATGAGCTGTAGGTTTTACTGAGCATCTTACAGAACCAGCCACAGTTCTTCTGGACACTTTGACTGTTACACTCGCTTCTTCATTTTGCACCAAAACCCAGCAGCCTTCTTTTTTAATCTGAAAAGTGCTCTCTTATGGAATATGCTGCTCCGATACAAACTTTTTTTCTGTAACATTTAATTTTCTGCTGGAAAATGAACGTTTGGAACTTGAAAATGTTTCTGTGCTGACTCGATAATGTAGAAGTCTCATCTCATCTCATTATCTCTAGCTGCTTTATCCTTCTACAGGGTCGCAGGCAAGCTGGAGCCTATCCCAGCTGACTATGGGCGAAAGGCGGGGTACACCCTGGACAAGTCCCCAGGTCATCACAGGGCTGACACATAGACACAGACAACCATTCACACTCACACCTACGGTCAATTTAGAGTCACCAGTTAACCTAACCTGCATGTCTTTGGACTGTGGGGGAAACCGGAGCACCCGGAGGAAACCCACGCGGACACGGGGAGAACGTGCAAACTCCGCACAGAAAGGCCCTCGCCGGCCCCGGGGCTCGAACCCAGGACCTTCTTGCTGTGAGGCGACAGCGCTAACCACTACACCACCGTGCCGCCCAATGTAGAAGTCATAAAATAGAAATCTATAACAAAGTTTATATGGAAAAAAAATAGGGGGCCTAAGAGTTTGGCACGGTACTGTATTTATTACCAGCCTTCCTATAACCATAGCCAAACGTTAATCACAGTTTTAAATCAATCCTGGTCAAAGTGGTGTTGTGAAGTAAATGGGAAACATGGCCACAGAGCACGCACACACTAGTTTATAACTGAGGTAAACGGTTTTGCTAGCTAGCTACCTCTGAAGTCATGATTGAAATTACACTTTAGCATCAACTGCTAACTCCTCTGCACAGAGAAGCATCAGAAATGTGTCACAATCTGTGAAATCAGACCTGTCAGAAAGTTCACTATTTAATGATTTATAGTGATGGTTTTTCAAGCCTTATCTTTTATACACACACACACACGTACTCATTCCCACAGGAGCAGTTTAGCCCCGTACACAGTACATAGCATAAGCCAACAGTGTGATGATATACAGTACATCACTTCTAAATATAACTCTTAACACCTGTGAGTGAGCAAGAACATATATGTCTTTTATACTCTCTTGTTCAAGATTGCCCATACCCCCACCCCTCCATTTTTAAGTGAAACCGGAGTCAAATTCCTCGTGTGTGTTCACATACCTGGCAAATAAAGTTTATTATTATTATTATATTTCTTACACTGCCTTTCACTGCCTCTTTCTCTTTCTCAGGCAACTCAAAATGGCGGTTACAGCATATATGGGAAGTACGCATATGATGCTATTTTGCAGCGCATCCGTTTTGGAGAGTTTGTTCTGTATAAGAACCAAACATTTGTTAAAGATGCTTTGCTACTCTACAATGAGGTAACACACACACACAGCTTTTAGGAAACCAAATTGAGGAACAAACACACAACCTTATATTTCATATGATGTTAGTTCTCAGGATGTAAATTAGGGAGAACAGCAATGAGGAACAGAATATCCTAAATGGACACGTGGATCATCTCACTACTTCTCGGAACAATCTGGATCTGTTAGTCTAATAAGAACTCAGCTAACATTAATATGAGTATAATGACTGGCTTTTCGATCATAAATAAATACTTTACACACAATGAGAAAATGTGGCTGACGCTGCATGAGGGATAATATGTACCTTTTGGGGGCAGCCATGGCCTGAAGGTTAGAGAACCCATATAATCACTGGTTTGATTACTGGGACCAGCAGTAAAAATGTGAGGGGAGTTGAGTGAATAAACAGCACTTTCCCCTCCCTCTGTATCATGGGTGAATTGCCTTTGAGTAAGGCACCTAACCCCCAACTCTGCTCCCTAGGTGCTGTAGCATAGCTGCCCTGGGTATGTGTGTGCGCTCAGTGCTCACTTGTTTGAATGTGTGTGTGTGTGTGGGTTAAATGCAGAGGAGGAATTTCGCTGTGCTTGAGTGTACATGTGACAAAGGCTTCTTCTTCTTTTAGCATGAGTACATCAGAATAATGCTAAGTGGTCCATGTAGCATATTAAGTACAACACCAACAACCCCTCCCCCAAGTGGTGATCACTGACATCATGGATACTGTTTCCATAACTGAAATCAACAACACTGTATTGCGCATGCTACTTAAGCTAATGTCACATGTCATCACCTGACTGTTCATTTGTGCTAACGTGTCTTATGAAATGATTTTGCTAGCATTAGCATCAGAGTATTGTCTATGAAATAGCCAAAATAACTGCCAAACAGCTAACAAGGGGGCTTGCTGCTATCTACGCTTAATAAGTGAAAATAAAGTATCACCTACTGGGGGCCTCCACATTCACCACACTCATTTTACCTTCACAGAAAGAGCGTTAACCCACTAACACATTTAAACATATTAAAGGTCACTGACACACTGAGATGGAATTAGTACAAACATACTGACTTGAGTAAAGCACAACTTTATTCATCACATACTTGTGAAATTTCCTCTCTGCATTTAACCCATCTGAAGCAGTGAACACACATGTGAGCAATGAGCGCACACACACATACCCAGAGCAGTGGGCAGCCATGCTAACAGCACCTGGGGAGCAGTTGGGAGTTAGGTGCCTCGCTCAAGGGCACCTCAGACTCATCCCATATTAACCTAACCTGCATGTCTTTGGACTGTGGGGGAAACCGGAGCACCCGGAGGAAACCCACACGGACACGGGGAGAACATGCAAACTCCACACAGAAAGGCCCTTGCCAGACGCTGGGTTCGAACCCAGAACCTTCTTGCTATGAGGCGACCATGCTAACCACTACACCACCGTGCCGCCCAATAAAGTTACTGCTATTGTAGTACTAATTCACTATGGTAAGAATAGATTATTAAGGATATTCCACACACACACACACACACACACACTGGAAACCTAAAATTAAGGAACAAACACAATGTTAATTTTGAGAATGTAGTGGGGGGTGGTGGGGGCATCAGTGGAAACCCCAATGAGGAACATAATTTCTCAAAAGGTCACATGGGCCATCTCACTTCCTCTTGGAACAAACTGGATCCTGTTATATCAGCATAACTAATCTGGAAATGTTCTATATCCCAAGAATGCAAAATTTCTTAGCTGATCATGTGGGCTGTCCTAAACTGAGCACCACGTCCATTATTAACAGTATATAAAGAAAGGTAGCTTAAAATCAGCTGGCTAACTAACGTCGCCAAATGCCACCAAGGGTTTAAGTAGCTTGATAGGCTTGTTAGTTATTTAGCTAGGTATTGAGGAGCGCTACAGTAAATAGTCCCTTACACATTATTCTGACTGTTAGCTATACAGTCTCAGAAAACAAAGTGCATTATTATCCTTTAGGGGTACAATGGCTTGTCACTGGGGCAGTACCCTTTATATACCGCTTAGGAACATATATGTACCTTTTTGGCCCTAAAAGGGTACACATGATGTCCAATAAAAAGCCCTAAGGGGTACATTAGTGTAGATTGTACCTTGGGGGACAGAAATGGACTCCTACTGTACCCTTATTTCTGACAGTGAAGGCTGTTGCAGCATTTAGAAATACTGTATCACATTAGGCAATCACGACTGAACATTAAAGCAACATCTTAAGTTTAATGCATAGCTTTCATACTGTAAAACAACAAGATCTGGCGAGGTAGTCTAGTTCAATAAGCGAGTTAATGGCGTACCTGTACATGTTTCTGCAGGTTGGATGTTGAGCCATAAAACACCGATATCTCCACTGGCTTTGGTTTGCATAATTTGCTATTTAATTTGAAGAATATAAAACTGAAGATAGCTGATAAATTGGGTCCAGGATTGGCTGGTTCACTAAAGCATGTGGCACCTGAATTGTAGTTTCAGCACTGCTTTTTGTGATTAGCTGTAAGTTTTTAAAAAATTATTTAAAATCTGCATGTTTAATTGTTAAGTTGGTGTTCCAAGATTCAATGAATTATTATTTTTGTTATAATACATAGGGCCAAATTACTCAATTCTGATTGGTCAATCAAGGAGGGCTTTTTTCCTTAACACGGGGCTGTATTTCTGAAATGCTATTGGCTAGTTCGTTGCTTGGTTACGGTTACAAAAATTAGCAAATTTTGTCAACAAAATGGCTTTTGTAAAGAAGTTCCAATAAAATTTTGTAAACCACTTTCAAAATCCTCATGTCGTGTCGTCGTGTCATGATGAAAGACGCTTTAGAAACTGATTCGAACGTGCAAGACAGTCTCGCACCCTGATTGGTTCAGAAAACGTGAATGACAAATGTTGTGAACTTGAATGGCTTCTGAAGTATGAATTTGGCCCTATATATTATAAACAAGTAATCATGTGGTTCCTCGTAAAATTAAGGATTAATTTCACTTGTGATTTCAAAGTTTTGAAATTGCCCTCGTCAAAAACTTCGAAATCACTCGCGAAATTAATCCTTAATTTTACTCGGCCCCATACGATTACCTATACTAATGGTGATCAAAAATAAATGTAGTGAAGTTCATTACTTTCCACTCCTTACTAATAGACTCCTTTTACCACAGTAAAGGTGGTAAGTTTATTCAGGATCCATTTAAAATGTTTTAAACACTTGAAGCAATAAAGCAAGACAGAGAAACGGTGACCACTCAAGCTGATGATTTGACTTGTTCATGCTCTCATCAGCATGTGATGTACCTGATCGACTCTGATAAGAAGACATGCCAAAAGCAGAAGCTGACATCCCAGTTCCACCCGATGAAGATCCCCTACAACTCGACTCTTATTGGACAGTTCGTGATCGGGAGTCTCTCTGCACCTGGAGAAGGTCTGCTCGTCAACTCATGGGCTGGAGAGAACCAAGGTACACGCACCAAAGCAAACCTTCGCCCAGAATGGGTGTTAACACTGACCTTGTGTGATAAATATCGTAAAACAGTACAATTTGTTCATTTTATTGTACTGAATCTGCTCCTAAACTGGATGTAGAGTCATCACAGACCACTGCAGTAGCCAATGCACCAAGTGACGAAACTTTAGGGCAGCCATTTTGGTTTCTACAGTGGACGGTTATTCTGCATGTTCTGTCTTGGTGGCTCAATGACATTTCAGTTATTGCAAAATGGAGATGTTTATAAACATTAGTACTCTACAAAATAGTATTTAAGGTAGAAATGTTGTGTATATTGTGTGATTTGAGACTTATTTAATACAATAAATTATTTTACTTTGTATTGAGACTCTCACTAATAGCAGGCATTTCTTCCCCCCCCCAGGTCAGTATATGCTGACATTCACCGAATTTGGCTGCCTTCCTGTCAGTGCCCTCTTCAACAGACCAAAACCTGGCTGGATTGTGACCAAGTAAGCATGCGTGTGTGTGAGTGAGAAAAGTTAACATGAATACACTTTATTCGTGTGGAAAGCCAGACTTTGCTTGATATAGTAATATGCATACACAAAGTTTACTCGTGTTCATCTGTTTCATTGTGTATAGCCAAATTAAGAGAGACAAACCCTGTCTTATGTGATTGTTTCAGCTTTTTTAACATCATTCGTGGGATTAAGAATCCATCCGTGTTCATTCCTCCACCATTCTGTCAGAGTGCTAAACTGGAAACAGGAGAGGAAGCAGATTTCTTCAGTGCTTTCTTCTGAGTCAATACTCGTGCTTCATATGAACCACATCACTGAACATTAATGCACTTAAAGTTTGGAAAGTTTAAATGCAGTGTGCTTGTTCTGTCTATCTAGAATGATTTTCTGCTCACGTTTGTAAAGAGTGATTATTTGAGATACTGTAGATTTCCTGTCAGATGTTATATTTTGTATCAGCACCATTGTGTGTGTGAGTAAATCCCAGGAGATTAGCAGTTTCTGAAATACTCAAACCAGCCCTTTTGGCACCAACAACCATGCCATGGTCAAAGTCGCTGAAATCAGTTTTCCCTATTGTGATGCTTGATATGAGATTTAACTGAAGCTGTTGGCTTGTGTCTGCATGAATTGTATGCATTGTACCATAAATAGAATTGTTTTAGAAGGAATTTATCCTCTGGAAGAAAAAAAAAGTATTGGAATAGCTCTCCTCTTCTAAACACAAATCAGTAAATAAGTTTTGCTTTGCCTTTCATTAGCGTCTTGGTGGTCAGTGTTTTTGATAAAATCTGTACCATTCTGAAAGTAGTATAAAAACAACAGTATTGATAACGGATGGTGAAAGTGCAGGGAAACATACAGGATAATCAAAGTCTATAATTTTTTTTTTCTTTTAATTTACATCAAGTCCTCAACACTTTGATTGAACCTTCTGTGTCATAAGTTCATTCCTCTCTCTCTCTCTTATTTTATATATCTACACTGGTTCACCAGTTGTCCTTCTTTGGACCAGTTTTGGTAGATACTAACCACTGCATCCTGGGGAGACCCTAAAAGACCTACTGTTTTGGAGATGCTCTAACCTAGTTGTCCAACCATCACAACATGGCCCTTGGCAAAGTCACTCAAATCCTTACACATGTCCATTTTCCTGCTTCCATCACGTCAACTTTGAGAACTGACTGTTCACTTGTCTAATATATCCTACCCCTTGACAGGTGTCACTGTAACAAGAATGTTATTCGCTTCACGTCTCAGTGATTTTAATATTACTGATCAGTTGTATACAATGAATTCATGCAGGCATTCTATTTTTGGTCAATATTAATATCCACATCTGGAATTCTGTACACATCAAAATGCATGATAATTTCTTTTTACTTTTATTTAAGTTCAAATGCAAAAAAAAAAAGTCATTATTGTATTACGAGTCAACATTAGCCAGAAATGAAATGTCATTAGTTAAAGGGTATGAACCATTTATCCTTCTATACCAGCAAAGAAAGACATTTAAATAAGCAATAATAAATGGCAAGAACATTTTAGCACAGGTTAAAGGGAGAGGGCTGAATTCAATACGATCCATAACGATTTGGCAGATTCTTAAGAGGCAGATTTCCTGGTCATTAGAAATCATGAACAGGACTTTTGAAAATGCAGAGATGCAGCCTGGTTTTGATTTGGTCCTTTCTGTGTGTTAAAGAGAAATGCAAGTGAACCAATTATTTTCTATTTAAACAATCATTTTAACTAGGTATTTAGTGCTCCCCTTTGTTATACATTAAATGTGCACGAACGACACTCCGTATCAGTATTGTTTCAGCTTAACCATTTAAGCTTTCAATTAACTGAAAAAGAAAACAGCAAGCAGGCTGCTTGTAATTATTAAAGTTAAAAAAAAATCTGAATAGCACTCATCTCTGATATTAAGATGACTACTGAAAATGAAAAAGGTTTGTGCATCCCTTGTGAATACGATTCTAAAGTGAGCAAGCTTTTTAAAAAAGGAGTGAGCTTCAGAATAACCATTGCCAACAATCAAAAATTGCATAAATCTGTAAATACTTTTTTCATGGGACTAACACCCAGAATTTCAGTCCATTTTTACCGATGTAGTTTTACCTACTCAGTTTACCTTTTTTGCTAAAATTTGAACCACATTATTTATTTATTTGCTACACACATTAAAAATTGCATAAGAATCTCTAAATGCGTCACAGTCAAAGAAATGACATCCAAAATGGCAAAAGTTATTAGGAACATGTAAGAACTTGTAATAATTGTTCATGGTAGTGTTTTAGCCATTCAGATTTTTTTTTTTGCCAAACCCATTTGATGTACAAATTCTCCAGAGTCAAGTATAAAGTACAAAAAAAAAAAAATTAGGTTTGTACAAGCAGAGCCTGAATATCCTTTGATCTCAAATAACCTGAAGCTACTGAAGAGAGGCGATTCTCTTTGGTTTGGAAGAAAACTGAAAGCCTGGACTGAAGTTCCTGAGAGAAACAGGAAGTGCTGTGAAAGGGTGTGTCTGATAGGTGGAGCAGTCTTCTCCGGACTGAAGTGGTCCAATGAAATGAAGCATTTAGGTCATGAGGAGGTGGTGCACACGCTGAAGCTGATGCTGTGACAGGATGAGAGAATGGGCTTGTTCTTTACCCCGAGCACATGGGATCATCACTTTACCCACCAGAACAGTGCCACACTTCTTCTCCCCCTCCGCCTGGAAGACAGAGTCAGAAAGTTTATATACACGAGTCCAATATAGAAATATCAAATTAAAAAAAAAAAAAAAAAAATCCCACCCAGCACCCTCCACAAAAACACCCACAAACCTGGCTGAACGGATATAGACGTGTTTTATTTGTATTATGTCTGTGTTTGGCTGTTATTTATTTTCGTGTACATTTTCTCCTACTTGACATTTCAAAAAAGGTTCTGTACCACTTAGCGATACTGACATGAACAGGTCTCCTCTGTCTCATTTTATAGATTTTAACACAAACTTGCAATTTTCGAGGTAATTGTAAGGTGTGGAGATGAAAATTCAACAAAATAAAATATTTAAACCTCCCGTCACGAAATGATGCCTAGAATTCCCTTCTGCTGAAAATGGTCCAAACCGGAAACAACGTAGATCGGTGAACCCCTGCCGACAGAACACATTTTCATGATCGAACACGAGCTGTGAGCTGTGTCTGAAATCACCCACTCATTCACTACTCCCTATCTAGGGAATTCTATATGGAGGACGATATAAGTGAGCTCATTGGTAAAATGGAAACACCCCCCCCCAAAAAAAAGAAAACAAAAAAACAAAAAAACCCCCAAAAAACAAAAACCCCACTGACACTACTCTGTCACGCTGTTATGTCATTACTGTTGCACAATTAAAACGTGCCAGATCAGTCGGCTGGTGGGTTTTCAAAATAAACACGCACGTGTATTTGTGATAAATACATATTATACTGCGCATATTTCCCACATTAATCAATACAAAAGTACTGTGCGTCTGCTGCTTCTTTCAGTTTTTTTAAATCAAGGCTGAATACTTTTCTTTACTGCTGCCTTTTATTAAATCAAATTTGAGGCTTTTGATTAACTCCTCGCTCCAAATCGAAACTTTTATTCTTCCATTTTATCTGTCATTCCATTTTAGCTTTTCTTTTTTTGAAATTCTCTTTTTATTCAGAAAGGCACATCACTACACATGTACATTAACTCAGTTTGTCAAGGACACAGCGATGATGTATATACTGCCCCTCTGGAGCTTTCTTCCACGGACCCAAACCATTCCAGGTGGAAGCAATAACACAAACATCAGAACCGGGGAGCG
The DNA here is from genome assembly GCF_027579695.1 of Neoarius graeffei. NCBI lineage: Eukaryota > Metazoa > Chordata > Actinopteri > Siluriformes > Ariidae > Neoarius > Neoarius graeffei. Next base: position 61,834,287 of record NC_083571.1, read on the forward strand.
CACCCCTACATGCAATCAATACACCACTCACACACCCACAAAAAAAAAAAAGTTACACACACAGTTAGGCCCATAAATATTTGGACAAAGACAACATTTTTCTAATTTTGGTTCTGTACATTACCATGATGAATTTTGAACAAAGTAATTCAGATGCAGTTGAAGTTCAGACTTTCAGCTTTAATTCAGTGGGTTGAACAAAGTGATTGCATAAAAATGTGAGGAACTAAAGCATTTTTTAAACACAATCCCTTCATTTCAGGGGCTCAAAAGTAATTGGACAAATTAAATAATTGTAAATAAAATGTTCACTTCTAATACTTGGTTGAAAACCCTTTGTTGGCAATGACTGCCTGAAGTCTTGAACTCATGGACATCACCAGACGCTGTGTTTCCTCCTTTTTAATGCTCTGCCAGGCCTTTACTGAAGCAGTTTACAGTTGCTGTTTGTTTGTGGGCCTTTCTGTCTGAAGTTTAGTCTTTAACAAGTGAAATGCATGCTCAATTGGGTTGAGATCAGGTGACTGACTTGGCCATTCAAGAATATTCCACTTTTTTGCTTTAATAAACTTCTGGGTTGCTTTGGCTTTATGTTTTGGGTCATTGTCCATCTGTATTATGAAACGCCGACCAATCAGTTTGGCTGCATTTGAGCACACAGTATGTCTCTGAATACCTCAGAATTCATCCGGCTGCTTCTGTCCTGTGTCACATCATCAATAAACACTAGTGACCCAGTGCCACTGGCAGCCATGCATGCCCAAGCCATCACACTGCCTCCTCCATGTTTTACAGATGATGTGGTATGCTTTGGATCATGAGCTGTACCACACCTTCACCATACTTTTTTCTTTCCATCATTCTGGTAGAGGTTGATCTTGGTTTCATCTGTCCAAAGAATGTTCTTCCAGAACTGTGCTGGCTTTTTTAGATGTTTTTTTTTTTGCAAAGTCCAATCTAGCCTTTTTATTCTTGAGGCTTATGAGTGTCTTGCACCATGCAGTGAACCCTCTGTATTTACTTTCATGCAGTCTTCTCTTTATGGTAGATTTGGATATTGATACGCCTACCTCCTGGAGAGTGTTGTTCACTTGGTTGGCTGTTGTGAAGGGGTTTCTCTTCACCATGGAAATTATTCTGCGATCATCCACCACTGTTGTCTTCTGGGGGCGTCCAGGTCTTTTTGCATTGATGAGTTCACCAGTGCTTGCTTTCTTTCTTTCTTTCTTTCTCAGGATGTACCAAACTGTAGATTTTGCCACTCCTAATATTGTAGCAATTTCTCGGATGGGTTTTTTCTGTTTTCGCAGCTTAAAGATGGCTTGTTTCACCTGCATGGAGAGCTCCTTTGACCACATGTTTTCTTCACAGCAAAATCTTCCAAATGCAAGCACCACACCTCAAATCAACTCCAGGCCTTTTATCTGCTTAATTGAGAATGACATAACGAAGGAATTGCCCACACCTGCCCATGAAATAGCCTTTGAGTCAATTGTCCAATTACTTTTGGTCCCTTTAAAAACAGCGTGGCACATGTTAAGGAGCTGAAACCCTTCATCCAATTTTAATACCCTCAAATGAAAGCTGAAAGTCTGGACTTTATGTCCATTATATAACTATAACTTGAATATATTTCAGTAAACAGGTAAAAAAACAAAATGCGTGTCAGTGTCCAAATATATATGGACCTAACTGTGTGTGTGTATATAAAAGAGCGTAGGTTCACACAAAGCATGAGTATAGTTAAATAAAATCAGATCTGATTGGTTTTACATATTCAGTCCACTTGGTCCAGATCTTACAAAAATTTTCTCTCTCAACTTTGAGGGGAAAAAAAAAAATCTCTTCCATAACATAAATCTCAAACAATTTCAATCCATTCGTCGATGGTGGGAGGTTCCACTTTTAACCATTTCCTAGTGAAATGGTTTCTTACTAGCTGCCAACAGTATAGTCAGCAGTTTTTTGTCTTTTATGTTCCAAACATTATATTACCCAAGAACATCGTTTCACATTTTAATGGAATGGTCACATTAAATATATTTTTAATATGTGTTTGTGGATCTCTTCCCAGTAGGATTTTATTGCTTGGCAGTCCCAAAAGATATGGAAGTGGTTGGCTCCATTAAACCCACAGAGTCTCCAACAAGCGTCCCCGCTACCTTGATGACGTTTTTGAATGGGTGTGATGAAAAATCTTGTTATACTTTTCCAACAGAACTCCCGCCATGTGTTTGACCCGGTTGAGATCCACTGTAGTTGACACATTTTCTCCCAGCTCTCCTGTGTAATTATTATCCTTATTTCCGTTTCCCACTTCCTCTTTATGTCTTCTGTATTCTCTTGTTTGGATAATTGTATAGCATTATATAATTTGGAGATAATTTTGTTGCAAGATTTGGACTTAGTTAATGATAAGAATACCTCCATGAACCCTGACTCCTCTTTTTCTAACGCCTCTTTAATATTTTTGTTATAATAATGTCTCACTTGCAGGTACCTAAAAAAAAAAAAAAATCTCCTCTCCCTAGACCATGATCCTTCTGTAGGGCCTCAAAACTCTGAAATGCCCCCTTGTGGACAAATGAATAACAGGTAGTTAAACCTTTTGTGATCCATGTCTTAAATGTGCCGTCAGTTTTATTTGGCGTAAAGTCTGAATCATAGGCACACCACCTCAATCTTAGATGCGTCTTTTAGTCTGCAAATTTTGACTATTTCCTGCCAGGACTTCAGGAAGTTGCTTGTTACAGAGTCCTCTGGGATCTCCTGTTCTTCTTGTAGTTTGTCACTTAAAAAAAAGCTGTTATTGGAATTCCCTTTATCGTCGTTCCTTCTATTTCCTCCCATGCTGCAGTGTATGTAGGCGAGCACACGCAGATTAAAGGCCTCAACTGAGCTGCATGGTAGTAGTCCTGTAAGCAGGGAAGGTCTATTCCCCCCTTTTCTTAATTGGAACGTTCTAAATTTGATTCTGGCCCTTTTCCCTTGCCACAGATATCTCGCTATTAATCTGTCCCACTCTAAGAACTGTTTAGATGGTATTTTAACTGGTAAACATTGAAAAAGGTACAACATCCGTGGAAGAATATTCATCCTGATCGACTATCTGGGAGCTTAAACTGAAAAAGGGAATAACGTTCCATCTTTGTATATCAGTTTTTATCTTTGAATTTAGTGGGCTATAACTGATGTTATACAGTCTCTTGAAGTCCCTAGGTAATGAGACACCCAAATATTTAATGGACTCAGCATCCCACTTCCAATTGTACATGGTCTTAATTAAAAGTTGGAGGGTCATAATTAAATGTTAATGCTTTGGTTTTATTAATATTAATTTTATAACCAGAAACTAAACCAAATTCCTCTAGCAATTTCATCAGTTTTGGGAGGGTCTGAGTAGGTTGTGTTATACTGATCAATAAATCATCGGCGAATAGGGCCAGTTTTTGCTCCCCAGATGCCATTGTTGCCCCCTTTATATCAGTCCTCTGCCTAATTAGTTGACTCATGGGTTCTATAAACAAAGCGAAGAGGAGTGGCGACGCACAACACCCCTGCCTCGTTCCTCTTTCCAGAGTGAATGAGTTGGTCAAGTTTCCATTGATTTTGATTCTAGCTGTTGGTTCGTTATATAGTGCTGCAAACGTGTCAATTATAGTTGTATGGAAGCCAAATTTCGAAAGCACTTTATATAAGAACGACCACCTCACTGAGTCAAATGCTTCCTCAGCGTCCAAACTTAATATCAGTGTCTCCAGTTTTTGATGTGTGACTTGTCTCATAACGTGCAGTGTTTTCCTGATGTTATCTTGGGTCTGTCTTTGTCTGAAAAAGCCGGTCTGGTTCTTGTGTATTAACACTGGTAATATCAATTCTATTTGTTTGGAATAATATGGAGGTGAATAGTTTATAGCCATTATTTAGAAGACTTACGGGTCGGTAATTCCCACACTCCAATTTGTCTTGCCCTTCCTTAGGTATGATCGAAATCATTGCCTCCCTCCATGAGGGGGGGATATTTCTGTTCTCCAAAACCCAGTTGAATGTTTTTAATAATGTTGGAATTAGCTGATCTTGCATTGTTTTGTACCATTCTGTGGGAAAACCATCTGTCCCTGGAGACTCCCCCCCCCCCCCCCCCTTTCATTCTCCTAATTGCTGTTTGAATTTCTTCCTTTGTTATTTTAGATATCAATTTTCCATTTTGTTCATCTGTGATCTTTGGAAAATTTACCTGGGCCAGAAAGGCATTGATCTGGTTGTCGTTACTTATCTATGGTTGTGTATATAATAATATTTTATAGTATTTTTGGAAGCATTGTTGTATTTTCTCCAGGCTTGTTTCTACTACATTCGTTTCGGAGTTTCTTATTTTATATATAGTTCTATCTGCTTGTTGTTTTCTTAACCTATACGATAGAAGTTTCAGTGATTTCCCACCTGTCTCATAGTACTATTGCTTTGTAAAAAGGAGCTTTTTCTGAATTTCTTGAGTATTTATTTAATCTATTTCTTCTTTTAATTCTTTAATCTTACATTTGTCGTCATCTTTGAGAGACTTTGCGTGTTCTTTCTGTAGTCTCTTCAAGTCCTCTTCTAATTTGAGTTTTTGCTCCATAATTTTCTTCTCATATGAAGAGATGGCTATTATTTTGCCCCTCAACACTGCTTTTAATGCATCCCAGAGAATGGGTGGGGTCACTTCATTATCGTTACTTTCCAAATACAATTTAATTTCGCTTTTCAATTTATCTTTGATAACTGGGTTATTCAGAATGTTTGAGTTCAGTCTCCAGAGAGTGGATTTCTTGTTATTATTCAAATGGATTGACATATAGATGGGACCATGATCTGAGATAGTACTAGGTCCTATTTCACAGTTACTCACCCTGAAAAGATCTCCTTTAAGCATAAAGTAGTCGATGCGTGAGTAAACATTGTGAGCGCACAAGTAATGTGAATAGTCTCGGCTCATCGGGTTTATCTCTCTCCATACATTCACAATCCCCACTTCACGCATCCAAGTATTTAATCGTCTGCTAATATTTTTTGCGTCGGATTTCCCATTTGATGAGTCAATTCTGGGATTTAATTGGATGTTAAAATCTCCGCCACATATTAAAATCCCTTGACTTTTTGTTGTCATTAAATCAACCACATTTATAAAAGGACCAGTCACTGCCCGGTGGCACATACACATTAAGGAGACTTATCACAGTACCGTCTATTTTCCCTGTAACCATAATAAATCTGCCTTCCTTATCCTTATGTTCTGATGTGTGTTCATAATTTACCGCACTGGGTATCAGAATTGCCACTCCTCTCCGTCTCCCCGATCCATGTGAAGAAAAGTAAATATATGTTCAAATCCTGATTTATTCAATTTCGTATGCTCGGAGTCGTTGAGGTGCGTCTCCTGTAAGAGGGCTATTTGGATTTTATCTTTCTTTAATTTTGACAAGATCTTCCCCCTTTTAACTGGGTTGAGTACTCCATTTATATTAAAATGACGCTATTTTTCAAGCCCTGTTTTGCATCTGTGTGATTTCCCCCTCCATCCCTCTCAAAAACCCAGTGCGCTTCCCCCTCCCTGCAAGAACCGGCAGGGAAAAAACAACCAACACTCTAAACAACATCAAAGTGAACACAATTTGTCCATATGACTCCCTATGTAGGGGTCTGATAATCCGAGGCGGCTCGAAGGGAACAGTCTCCCTCCTCCTCAGACCGGAGGAAGAGGCCCTTACCTGCCACAGTCGCATGTCGGGGGGGGGGGGGGGGGGGGGGGGGTGTTTAAGAGAAGAAAAAAGTCCAAAGTGGAAAAATTTGTGGATCTTCACCACTAATTACAGTCAGTACATTATACAAGATTTCACAATTCACGCCGCCATCTTCGAGCGTGGGTTAAGACCTTCAAGTCCTGGAGGGGATCGGTGATGGTCTCCTGAAGGCTCGGAGCTTCTCCTTGTAGCTTTGATCCCGTTCGGCTGTGCCCTTCTTTGTTCGTCTGTCCACTCTCTTCCAGGTCAGCCGCTGCACCTGCTCCATGAGAGTCTCCGGAGGTGTGGTGGTTGTCAAGGAGTAGCCTCTTCTCAGCAGGTCTTCTGATGCCTCCTCTACCGTCTCGTAGGTTTTGGTTCCGTCCTCGTGTCTCATGCGTAGCCTGGCAGGGAAGAGGGTCTGGAACTGAACTTTACTTTCCTTCAGCATTTTGCCGATCTCTGCGGATCTCTTCTTTTCTTGAGTATTAGAGGTGGGTAGTCATGATCCAGGTTTATGCGGTTTTCTTGCCAGGTAAATCCCTTCTTCTGCCATGCGTTGCAGAGTAATATCTCTTTTGTTTTAAAGCTTAGACACTTGATTACAATGGAGCGTGGCGGCGCGTCCCCCGGCGGCTGCGGTCCCAGCGACCGGTGAGCTCTTTCAATCTGCAGGTCTGGCATGTCGTGTGTTAGCTTGAGACCTTCATGGAGTAAATTTTCCACAAATGAGACCATCATGGTTGATTCCTTCTCGGATCCCTCCGGCACCCCATAGATCCTTATGTTCTCACGCCTGGAGCGGCTTTCCAGATCCAGCAACTTGTCCTCCAGCTTGGTGTGTAGCTTTAGCATAGCCGTGATGACGTCTTCTGTGTTTTGGATCCTCTCTTCTGCTTTCTCAATTCGCCCTTCCGCCTCGTCTAGTCTGGTATTCGCCTTAACAATTTCTTCTCTTATTGTCTCTAATTGTCCTTTGTTTTCTTGGCGAAGCCCTCTTAGTTCTTGCAGAATCGGATCCAAGTCGGCCATTTCTCCGCACTGCACCGCGTTGTTTGCTAGCTCAAACCTGCTAGCTGCTACTTGTTGCTGCGTTCCGCCTTTCTCTCCCACCTGTCTTCAGACGACGTTTACTGCTCAAGGTGGTGATATCGCTTTTTATCCCCTTTCTCTACGCTTTTTGCGGAATGATTTGTTTGGTTTGTATGGGGGTATTTCTCTAATTGCTCTGGTTCAACCGGGAGCTCCCTCACTATGCAGCCATTTTGACGGTGTTCCGACCGGAAGTCCTCTCCATTTTAGCTTTTCTATTCTCTTACCATTTTTATTTAAATATTCTCTTGTTGCTGCACCAGGTGCTCCTCTCAGTCGTCATAATTCTCATGATACATTCGGACAGCACTTTAAAAAAAAAAATGGCGAACTCACAATCTCATTATCTCTAGCCGCTTTATCCTGTTCTACAGGGTCGCAGGCAAGCTGGAGCCTATCCCAGCTGACTACGGGCGAAAGGTGGGGTACACCCTGGACAAGTCGCCAGGTCATCACAGGGCTGAGACATAGACACACACAACCATTCACACTCACATTCACACCTACGGTCAATTTATGGCCCTTTTCCACTACCCTTTTTCAGCTCGCTTCAGCCCGACACGGCTCGCGTTTCGACTACCAAAAACCAGCACGACTCAGCTCGTTTCAGCCCTGCTTAGCCCCTAAAACTCGCACCGTTTTGGAGTGGGGCTGAAGCGAGCCAAGCCGTGCCGAGTGAGGTTGGGGGCATGAGCAGACACTCCCCTGTGCACTGATTGGTGAGGAGGAGTGTCCTCACATGCCCACACACGCCCCGCGAGCGCGCTGGGATCTGTCAACACCGCAAACCCGGAAGGAGAATAATTACGAATTACGAGAATTTCTGAAGCCTTATGCACCTCGCCTCATCTATACGCTCTTGCCAGTATCTGTTGGCGTTGTCGGTGACAACAAGCCACAGCACCAAGACCAGCAACACTAACGACTCCATGTCCTCCATGTTTATTGTTTACTATCCGGGTCGTGAGACTACCGCTTAAAAGCTCACTGATGTCACTGTTTGCGCTGCTTAACGACATCACCTGACGTCCACCCACTTTCGCTAACTCCACCCAATGTGTCCACCCACTTCCAGCCAGCACGGTTCAGCGTGGTTGTAGTCGAAATGCAACTTTAGAGTCACCAGTTAACCTAACCTGCATGTCTTTGGACTGTGGGGAAAACCGGAGCACCCGGAGGAAACCCACGCGGACACTGGGAGAACATGCAAACTCCGCACAGAAAGGCCCTCGCCGGCCACGGGGCTCGAACCCAGATCTTTTTGCTGTGAGGTGACAGCGCTAACCAGCGCATGTCTTGTATGATGGGGATAAAGAGGAGTTAGTTGGGGAAGAGGAGGTTGGAGAGGGAGAATGTAGAGCTTGGGATAGAGCCCTACCGGTTTGAGCCATACCAGGACCATCACACTGATGACCACAATGAGGTGAGCGACTGCCACTCAGATCTCGGCAAGCTGACAAGTGGACATGGCGGAGGGATGATTGTAACAGACCACCTGTTTTTGTTCACATTAATAGTTACCAATATCAGCTGCTGTTAGAATCTTTTACTGATGTAATTGTTAGTATAATAGTAATTCCTGTCAGTAAGTTATAACTCAGGCCAAGATAAAATAATTGTTTTTGTTCCAATTCAGCAATTGCCTACTGAATACTGACCTTCCAAAAGCACAGTGTGGCACAGAGATGTGTCGCTTATTGCAGTGTTTCCCAACCTTTCTTGAGCCACAGCACATATTTTACAATTTTACATACATACTAAAGCCAACGGGGGGAAAATTTTGAAAAATAAGGCCTTACAAACCACTTTTCCTGCAATCTGAGCTGTAGTAGATTAAAAAAAAAAAATCTGTTGTCTTTTTTTATATTATTTACATGAAAATGTGTATCAAATCAATAGGAGTATTGTTTGAATTCAAAATAAAATCACATTCTACATTCAAGGGTATGGTTATAATTTATGATAAACAAAAAATGACAAACTAAATTAAATTAAACTTAAGTTCTATTAATTATCAAAATGTTCATATATTAAATAACATTTCTTAGGGTGACTGACCTTTTCTCCCCATGTCCTCATTAGTTGCATATGATTTCTTCAAGAAGTCTTTTGAAATATTTAAGTTTTCAAAACTGTCAGCATTAATTCAGATTTACTGACTATCATATACATGTTCAATGTATTAAATCAAATGAATGCTAAGTTTATGGGATAATGTCTATGTACACTTTATACAATTATTTATAGTTCACAGTCACTTCTCATTTGATCATTTCGACTTCAGCTTTTTGGCCAAAGACAAAAGCTTGTCAGTCCTCTCTTTTGTAAGAACTGTTATGATTGGCCATCATGCTCTCGCCATCGATGTTTTGGCCAATTACATTGTAGATAACACGTATTCTACCGTGAGACTTAGTGAGACTAAAGATCGCGAAAATGTAAACATGTAACACCGTCGTAGGAATGAATTATGCTTGAGTATCACGAAGGAACATACCCCAACCCCCTCAATAAATGGAAAAAAAAAAAAAAAATTATATATATATATATATATATATATATATATATATATATATATATATCAACAGATTTGGCATAATATAAAAAGGTCGATTTTTACTCAGAAAAAGCGGAAATCCGCCAATAAACGGAAAACTCATCCCTGCTATCGCTATCACCGCTGTCCCACCTGAAGCATTGCTAATTCTATGGTTTGAATGGCAACAGGTAGATACACAGGTTAATTAGCTACCTGCTGCCATCTATTAGAAGAGTATTTAATTGTTCTGCCGGTCACTATACGTCGCTGGCATAGACGAACGAAGACAAATTATTTGCAGTAAATAAATAACTTTCGGAACAATTAAGTGAAATTGGATAATGTCCCACGGTACACCTGATGATCTCTCATGGCACACTAATGTGTCGCGGCACAGTGGTTGGGAAACACTGGCTTAGTGTACACAACTGGAGTGGAAAGTAGTCACTAGACTGCAGCCAGTGTACCAGAACAGTGCTAGTGTAGATCTACTCGACTTATTTTATTACCTGAAGGCTAAAATAAAATATTTTCCCAGCTACCTAAGAGTACCTACCCACTGTTCAAGCCTGTGTTTGTCATTGTTTTCAAGCATTTTCACCACTCAGGAGCAATGGAGTGTGTGTATAATAGAGTGCACCACCTGTCTATCAGATTGCTTTATTTTCCCCAGTTATCGAGAAGTGAATTTATTTAGGTGCCAGTATTATTTTTACAACCTTTTCAGTATTGTAAAGCACCACAAAGGAATACTGCATTAAATGTCACAATATTCCTAAATAAACTGCCATGTTATTAACATGGATTAAAGCAAAAAAAATCTGACTGAAAAAAAAAAAAGCTCCATGTCGTTGGCCCCTACCACGTCAGCGATGCGTCAAATTTTAAACGCCGTGTTGTCCATTATCCCCTCGGCCCCTACTTATAGTACATTTACATAATTTTAACAATGACTAAAGCTAAGGCAAGACTTTACCATTGTCATTACTGGCTATAAATGATGAAACATCAAGTTTTCAGCGCAAAGTGCAAATTTATTTCAACAATACTTTAGTAGCCTAATGCACAACAGTGGTTCAGAGAAAAGTGCAAGTGCAGTTGAACTTGAACCATGCTTTCAAAAGAGTGGAACAGAAAGAAAAATAAGAAAATCTGTTGACATAAAACCAGGAAACAAGAAAAGTAAAGTGAAAGTTCACTTTTTCTGCTTCTTCGCAGTGAAGCCAAAGGCATCTAGTTTTTTGCCATTGCTTCCATAGACTTTTTTTTTATGGCAAACTACACAAAAGCGCACACCTGCCATTTTCATCTTTTTGCACCATGAACTAAATGGCTTGCCATTATCGCCCATTTCATTTAGCCAAGCCCATCTTCACTTATTCTTTACCGTTTTGTCAATGTCTGACACATCTGTGCCTTCATTTAAAAGAAGCGCGTCCATGCTGGCAAAACCGAAAGTAATTTGACGCGCTCTAGTGATGGAAATCGAAGGGCCTATGTCAGGTGGCCCTATACGCAGTACTCGAGTTGAGGGGGGATGTGGGGGGAGGCATCCCCCTTCTGAAATAAAAATCTCAAATCATCCCCCTTATAAAAACGGCCATCCCCCCATCACATCCCTTGTGCCATTTTACCAATTAATGTGGAAATTAGCCTACTATTATTTTAACAAATATTACTACCATTTCAACATTAGAGGCTTTGCGCAGTGATAGCCTACATGTAGCCGGATAAAAAAAGACGCATATTTATTTATTCGGTTGCACCGCTCATTCACACCTATACGGAGGTTTCAGTCACTGAAAACAGCTACTTTTGCAAACTCTGGGCAGAGTGGAGATTTCTGAAAACTCCATCTTCAGACACGCGTGTAAATCGGGAAAACGAAGCAACAGTGGGCGAGAGGGCGCGCGCGAATATAATGAGTCATAGGTGTGAATCTTTCACCGAATGCCAATTGTCCCGGTTCTTCATGAAATCGCACATGCACGCACAAATTCATCAGGTTAACTTTCAAATAACTGTTCTTGTGCACTTGTGACACCGGAGCCACTTTCCTGAATTTTGAGCTTCGGAGTATTGGCTTCTTTATCCATTTAATCAGTGAACTTATTTGTCACATACATTAAATTACTAATGTAAACCATTAGTAGCCTATTTAAGCAATAGCTGTTTTTTCCACTGTTTTCCGACCTTTTGTGCTGAGTGAATGAGACACTTCATTACACTCCACTGACCGACTTCCAATTCCGGACTTTTTTGAAAATGTAAAATATAGGCCTACGAGATGTTTTTTTGGGACTTAATTCACGTTGGTCCTTCACGATTATTTTTGAGACTGACGAGGCACTAAATACTGTGGAATTATTTTCTCCTTACTATGAAGTTTGTCATCTTAAACAAGTGTCGGGAAATCTTGCAGCCCGACTCTGTAGCCTCCAATGTTTAAGCGAACTGCTGAAACCATAATGTTTAAAGATTAAATCGTAGGCTAATCAAACCAAAGAAAAATACAGCCTTTTCAGAACGTTGTCTGCCGAAGCCTGTTTAACCTACAAAAGGCTTAATAGCATAGGTCTTGCTGCAGCTTCAACTTTTTCAACTGATCACCTTTCAATAGGCAAATATCATTATTACTACTACTACAAAAGGCCTAGTATTAGTAGCAGACAAGTAACCTAGTTGCCTAGTAGTAGGACAGCCAAATAGTTTCATCAGTGGCCTACGCCGAGCCTCCCCGGGACTAGACAGTAGCGGAGGCTGTATTTATTTATTTATGCCTATCTAGCGCAACAACTTATTCCTTTACATATACTCAAACATAGCACAAGAAAGGGTTCAACAACAGGCAATCACAGCAGCTTGGTGAAGTTCTACAGTGTAAATCACATCGGTGTCAGACCTATGGGCCTACCCCCCCTTTTTTTCTTCCTCGGCTCTGCATCAATCTCATTATTGACCTTTAGCGCTCCCAGTTGACAGAAATCTGTCGTAGCGACGGAAAACTTTAATCCATGTATTAAGTGACTGGGCTTCTCTGTATTCCTTTGGTAGTGATGGAAAACGATGTTTAAAAGTCCTGGCTTCAGACGCTGTGCATGCATTTCCAGTTTCTGGAGATTCCCTGATCTACGTCACAACAGTTCCCGTCTGCTCGATCATGCCACTTTGGTGTTTTTTCCACTCCCCCCATCATCAAAGGCTCATTATTCACAATCACATTGTGTGTGAAAATGATCATAACTATATTTTCAGGAGTCATAGGGAAGAGTGAATTTATTTAGGTGTCTGTATTACTTTATTTCTGTCTATGTCTACATGAAATGTGACGTACATAATATATAATTTGTCAAATATGTGTGTCATTTAAACTAGGATTTTCACCGACATAGCGTGACAAAGTCTGGTGGTGATGTCACGAGAGGAGAATCAGGAAGGCTGATGTGAAAGTGTGGGTGGTCTCACCTTGATGAAAGTTGACGAAGGGAATGTAGCAAAATCAGAGCGAACTTGAGCGCCCACCTGTTGGTTTACAACATGCTCCGATACTTCATTCTGAGAGGGGGAAAAAAAAAAGTATGAAGAAAATCATCTTTGCAAATGAACTGCATTGTTGCTTGTGTTTATGCTTCTGACCTTCAGTTTGTCTAAGGCATCACTCAGAGCCTGTAGTCTCGCTGTCTGCTCTAACAGCTGAGCACTGGCACTTACTGCAGAATGAGAGGGAAACACAGTGTTCATACGCTCTCTCCAACACACAGTGTCGAAGCTGAAAAATGTGCAATTTGATTAATTCTGTTAATATGGTAGCTAATGGTATCATAATCTTCCTTGAGTAAGACATTAACACTGCTGATTATTTCTGTAACATCAATTCAAGAAATATTATTCAGCTATATTCTACAAATAAAAGTTATCTGCTGCATTAATGTGGCCGATAAATACTTTTTTTTTTTTTTTAAATATTGTCCACTTATACAAGCAACAAAATGGACGACTTGCATAATGTGATGTACATCACAAGACAATAGAAAATTATTTTCTCTCTCTCTCTCTCTCTCTCTCTCTCTCTCACACACACACACACACACACACCAGGTGTTTTTCCGGTGATGTCCACCACTTTGACACCGGCACTCATCTTGAGCAGGTTGCTGAGCAACAGGTCCGTTTTCCGGTACAGCGCTCCGGAAACGCCGTCACTCAGTGAGCCATCCTTCATCACACCGGCCATGTTGGGCACGCTCAGAGGAGGAAGAGATGCCAGCTGGGCCTTCATCTTCTCTGCCTAGGGTCAGCAGTCAATGTTGTAGTGAATGAAGATTCTGTTGCACTGATTAACAATAGTTGTTTGACAACCATTAGATGAGTCTATAACTGTTTATCCTTTATTCCGTGAAGATTCTAGGTTCTTTGATTCTTGGAAGATGATTCGTTTACAATTCTTCTGATTCGTACTTGATCCCAAAAAAGTTTGATGATTCTATGATAATTGGTACAACCCCGATTCCAAAAAAGTTGGGACAAAGTACAAATTGTAAATAAAAATGGAATGCAATAAGTTACAAATCTCAAAAACTGATATTGTATTCACAATAGAACATAGACAACATATCAAATGTCGAAAGTGAGACATTTTGAAATTTCATGCCAAATATTGGCTCATTTGAAATTTCATGACAGCAACACATCCCAAAAAAGTTGGGACAGGGGCAATAAGAGGCTGGAAAAGTTAAAGGTACAAAAAAGGAACAGCTGGAGGACCAAATTGCAACTCATTAGGTCAACTGGCAATAGGTCATTAACATGACTGGGTATAAAAAGAGCATCTTGGAGTGGCAGCGGCTCTCAGAAGTAAAGATGGGAAGAGGATCACCAATCCCCCTAATTCTGCGCCGACAAATAGTGGAGCGATATCAGAAAGGAGTTCGACAGTGTAAAATTGCAAAGAGTTTGAACGTATCATCATCTACAGTGCATAATATCATCAAAAGATTCAGAGAATCTGGAAGAATCTCTGTGCGTAAGGGTCAAGGCCGGAAAACCATACTGGGTGCCCGTGATCTTCGGGTCCTTAGACGGCACTGCGTCGCATACAGGCATGCTTCTGTATTGGAAACCACAAAATGGGCTCAGGAATATTTCCAGAGAACATTATCTGTGAACACAATTCACCGTGCCATCCGCCGTTGCCAGCTAAAACTCTATAGTTCAAAGAAGAAGCCGTATCTAAACATGATCCAGAAGCGCAGACGTCTTCTCTGGGCCAAGGCTCATTTAAAATGGACTGTGGCAAAGTGGAAAACTGTTCTGTGGTCAGACGAATCAAAATTTGAAGTTCTTTATGGAAATCAGGGACGCCGTGTCATTCGGACTAAAGAGGAGAAGGACGACCCAAGTTGTTATCAGCGCTCAGTTCAGAAGCCTGCATCTCTGATGGTATGGGGTTGCATTAGTGCGTGTGGCATGGGCAGCTTACACATCTGGAAAGACACCATCAATGCTGAAAGGTATATCCAGGTTCTAGAGCAACATATGCTCCCATCCAGACGACGTTTCTTTCAGGGAAGACCTTGCATTTTCCAACATGACAATGCCAAACCACATACTGCATCAATTACAGCATCATGGCTGCGTAGAAGGGTCCAGGTACTGAACTGGCCAGTCTGCAGTCGAGATCTTTCACCCATAGAAAACATTCAGCGCATCATAAAACGGAAGACACAACAAAAAAGACCTGACAGTTGAGCAACTAGAATCCTACATTAGACAAGAATGGGTTCACATTCCTATCCCTAAACTTGAGCAACTTGTCTCCTCAGTCCCCAGACGTTTACAGACTGTTGTAAAGAGAAAAGGGGATGTCTCACAGTGGGAAACATGGCCTTGTCCCAACTTTGAGATGTGTTGTTGTCATGAAATTTAAAAATCACCTAATTTTTCTCTTTAAATGATACATTTTCTCAGTTTAAACATTTGATATGTCATCTATGTTCTATTCTGAATAAAATATGGAATTTCGAAACTTCCACATCATTGCATTCCATTTTTATTTACAATTTGTACTTTGTCCCAACTTTTTTGGAATCAGGGTTGTATGATTCCTTGCATAATACATTTTAATAAAGGATTCTGTTATTCTCCTGTGATCGTCCAATGACCCCATCATGTGTGGCTCACCTTGAGTCTGTAGTTTTCATTCTTCAGGTGTTTGATTGCGAACCTCTGAACATCCATTTGCTGCTTCAGAAGAGGAGAATCCACCACTTGCACAGTACCCGGTACACTCATTATACCAGAGACGACACCTCCTGTGAGTGCACGCGCGCACACACACACCTTACCAAGTACGTTCAACATTGCAAATGATAGTTAAGCCTACACAGTGTGATCAGATCCTGTGTATGTGTGTAAGTAACCTGTAGTGCCTCCTGTGACAATAGAAGCAATGCCGGATGCTGGTGTTCCACGCAGCCCTTCGATAGTCATCCGTGATTGGCTGTTGAGTCTCTGTTTAAGCTCTGCCTTCTCTGCCTCTAACTGGTCAATATCAGCTTGCAGTGCATCCATTGTCTCCTCAAACTCCCTGCATGCGCGCACACAAATAACAGATGAAAAAAATAACGTTTCTTACAGACACATACACAGCTACACCCACACAACACACACTTCTCCTTTTTCTTCAGCAGTGTGTTTGTCTCGTCCAGTTTGGTCTGGATCTTCTCCACTCGTTCATCCGCGTCTTTAGTAGATGTGTCCAACTTCTTCTCCAGCAAACTCAGCCGCACATTCGCCTCACTTAACTCCTCCCCCTGAGAGAGAAGATGTAACATATGATGTAACAGAAATATTACAGGCATCATCATAGGTAGGCATGCTCTGGTTTTTTTTTCCTCCCTGTCTAAGGACCGTTTGTAAAATTTATTATTCTGAACAGAAAATGTGTGTTTTTCAGGACAAGATGCAAGTTATTTTAAGCTATTAATGTAACTTACAGAACTGTCATTACTTGACATAGGGTTGTCTCTCTCACCTTGATCTTGAGGGACTTCTTAAGTTCCTTGATGACGGTCTCTCTGTCCTCCAGTTTGAAACCGAGTCCTTCCGCATCAGTGATCTCAGCTCTCAGAGCAGCAGAACGCATCTCTACAGGGGGAGGCTGTAACACACACACACACACACACAGTAGGATTATGGGCAGAGGTTTTTTTTTTTTTGTGTTTGTGTGTGGTACTGATTTTAAGATTCTGAAGTTTGTGGACAGAAAGCACAGCGCACTGTGTGTATGTATCCCTCACCACATGTTGCGGTTTCTCAGAATCGTACTCTCCCTCTTGCATAGCAGTGGCCATCTTGTTCATGGTTGCGATGACTGTGCTGCATGACTGGCGCAGACACTCGCGTGGATTCTGACCATGAGAACCGTAAATCTATGCGTGCGCACACACACACACACACACACACACACACACACAGTCAGTGAAATATGCAAACATCTCTCGTATATGTTTGTTTCCACACCACAGCTCAATGTTACATGAAGCAAAGTGTGTGTTTACCTGCTCTACTGCTTTAAAGACTCCATCCTCGAGAGTGGGTGCGCCAAGCCCCTCCTGCTCCGAGAGGGTTGCGATGAGTTGAGCTCCTGCTGCTGCTGTCTCCTGCAGCACTGCAACTACACAACTCAGCTGCTTCCTGCTTTCTGCCAGGGTCTCACCCACCTACACACACACACACACACACACACACATGAATATATAAAACACACTGATGAGTAAAAGCACATAGATATGGCTATGTACACTAACA
Source organism: Neoarius graeffei (assembly GCF_027579695.1). Lineage (NCBI taxonomy): Eukaryota > Metazoa > Chordata > Actinopteri > Siluriformes > Ariidae > Neoarius > Neoarius graeffei. The sequence goes on from NC_083571.1 coordinate 61,851,489, forward strand.
AGCACATACCTGAGGAGGGTAAGAGAGTGCGGCAGGTATCCCAGGCGCATCAGTCCCAGGCATCCTCCTGCGGATTTTCTTACAGAACTGACGAATGTCTCCGCAGGAAGTTTCCAGGTCCTTCAGCAGCAACGTGAGCTCCGCCCCTTCCTGCCCAGGCTGCAGGAAGGAACGCAGGCGCCCTAGCTCTGTCCCCATACAGTCCAGGGCACTTTGGATAAACTGAGGTGAGAGACACAAACAGTGACTACAATTATACAGCAAGAACATCCATCTTTATGGTGCTGTAAGGGTCGTTACAGGTGGTGCTGAATGTTTAGTTACGGTCATATCTGTGAAGATACTCAGTCATCCAGGTACATAGTAATCTGTGGTTGGTAGAAGAGAGCAACTGGACTTGCTTGAAAAGTCTTGAAGACGTTTCGCCTCTCGTCCGAAAGGCATCCTCAGTTCTGTCTGTCTAATAGGGAGTATCAAGTATTTATCCTCTCATGGGTCATCATAGAATCCGAATCAGAATGCTGATGGCTGCATTGTAGGTGGCTGATAGATGTCATAGACACCCACCTCTGTTCAGTGATGGTCGTTCCAGGTTGACAAAAAATGAACGATCCTCTCTGGCTAAGATGTCTGCCAGTTTTCTGGAAGTCCTCTCATACTCCCGCACTAGTCGAAGGGAACTCATCCCAAAGTGTGTAGAAACATATATAGAAACTATGTCTATGACATCTATCAGCCACCTACAATGCAGCCATCAGCATTCTGATTCAGATTCTATTATGATCCATGAGAGGATAAATACTTGATACTCCCTATTAGACAGACAGAACTGAGGATGCCTTTTGGACGAGAGGCGAAACATCTTCAAGACTTTTCAAGCAAGTCCAGTTGCTCTCTTCTACCAACCACAGTTTAGTTACGGTCGCTCGGTGTGTACCTTGATGTGGTCTGCCAGCTGCATGGTACAATCTTCAGGCTGGTCAGCCAGGTGGATGCCGTACAGTTGCTAGAACAGGAAAAGACATGGAAGATCCAATTCAGTGTATCGGTGTGCATGAGTTTTTACAGTACATCTTCATTTTCTAAACTCCCCTGTGTGTTTATCTCAATGATCAGTGAATAACATGTACATACCTGGTAGTATTTGATGGCCTTGGTGAGAGGCTCCACTTGCACCGTTTCATCTAGCTGATCTTTATGCAGTAGGTCAATGAGGAAGTCGAGAGAACGCTCGTGTACGCTCATCTCAGAATGCAGAGTCCCCATCCGCTTAAACACATCCACACTACACTGGTTTAGTGCCCTGACAGAAGAAAAGAGAAATTTTACATATTTGTTTTCTAGGCGTAAAGAAAAGACCATGTCTGCATGTTGATGATCCGTACTGCTCATATTTGTGCAGTGTAGCCTGGAGCATTGTGAGGGAATATACAAGGCCCGAGGCGAAGCTCAGCTGCTCCCCCGCCGATCCACGCAGCCCACTGCGTTCTGTAATATTCTCATTTAGATCAAACTTCTCCTGGGCCTGTTTACTGATCAACTCCGCCTGCAGAAGCACAGAGACTAATTAGCATTAATCTTCAGATCTACGGTCTGCTCCAGTGGATGGTGTGAACATTCCTGTGCTTAATCCTCAAACATTCCTGGTGATTACCCATACTCAATAAGACTCCTGCACTGCTGTAGTACCTTACAGATGAGTCTGGGGATGAGTAGCAGCACCAGGATGCAGTCATGATCTCCTCCGTGCCTCAAGAAGGAGTCGGGCATGAACGACGTGAGCAGTGACACTTGCCTGTTTGCCTGCTGCACCTCCATCTTGCGCAGCTCCATCTCAATGGCCTACATACAAAAACACAGCTGTGCAACTTTCATGAAATATATATAATATACAGTGCCTTGCAAAAGTATTCATACCCCTTGAACTTTTTCACATTTTTCCACCTTACAACCACGAACTTTAAAGTTTTTTATTGAGATTTTATGTGACAGACCAACACAGAGTAGCACATAATTGTGAAGTGAAATGAAAATGATAAATGATCTTCAAAATTTTAAACAAATAAAAATCTGAAAAACGTGATGTGCTTTAGTATTCAGCCCCCGTGCGTCAATACTTTGTAGAGCCACCTTTTGCTGCAATTACAGCTGCAAGTCTTTTGTGGTATGTCTCTACCAGCTTTGCACATCTAGACACTGAAATTTTTGCCCATTCGTCTTTGCAAAATAGCTCAAGCTCAGCCAGATTGGATGGAGAGCGTCTGTGAACAGCAATTTTCAAGTCTTGCCACAGATGCTCAATGGGATTTAGGTCTGGACTTTGACTGGGCCATTCTAACACATGAATATTCTTTGATCTAAACCATTCCATTGTAGCTCTGGCTGTATGTTTAGGGTCATTGTCTTGCTGGAAGGTGAATCTCCTTCCCAGTCTCAAGTCTTTTGCAGCCTCCAACAGGTTTTCTTCCAGGATTGCCCTGTATTTAGCTCCATCCATCTTCCCATCAACTCTGGCCAGCTTCCCTGTCCCTGCTGAAGAAAAGCATCCCCATAGCATGATGCTGCCACCACCATGTTTCACAGTGGGGATGGTGTGTGCAGGGTGATGAGCAGTGTTAGTTTTCCACCACACATAGCGCTTTGCATTTAGGCCAAAATGTTCAACTTTGGTCTCATCTGACCAAAGCACCTTCTTCCACATGTTTGCTGTGTCCCCTACATGGCTTCTTATGCCCGTCTTTCAACAATGGCTTTCTTCTTGCCACTCTTCCAAAAAGGCCAGATTTGTGGAGTGTACGACTTATAGCTGTCCTGTGCACAGATTCTCCCACCTGAGCTGTGGATTTCTGCAGCTCCTCCAGAGTGATCATGGGCCTCTTGGCTGCTTCTCTGACCAGTGCTCTCCTTGCTCGCTCTGTCAGTTTAGGTGGACGGCCATGTCTTGGTAGGTTTGCAGTTGTGCCATACTTTTTCCATTTTTGAATGATGGATTGAACAGTGCTTCTTGAGATGTTCAGAGCTTGGGATATTTTTTTATAACCTAACCCTGCTTTAAACTTCTCCAGAACTTTATCCCTGACCTGTCTGGTGAGTTCTTTGGTCTTCATGATGCTGTTTGTTCTTCAGTGTTCTCTAACAAACCACTGAGGCCTTCACAGAACAAGTGTATTTATGCTGAGAGTAAATTACACACAGTAGGACTCTATTAACTAATTAGATGACTTCTGAAGGCAACTGATTGCACTGGATTGTATTTAGAGGTATCAAAGTACAGGGGGCTGAATACTGATGCACACCACATTTTTCAGATTTTTATTTGTTTAAAATTTTGAAGACCATTTATCATTTTTCGTTTCACTTCACAATTATGTGCTACTCTGTGTTGGTCTATCACATAAAATCTCAAAAAAAAAAAAAAACTTAAGTTCGTGGTTGTAAGGTGGAAAAATGTGAAAAAGTTCAAGGGGTATGAATACTTTTGCAAGGCACTGTATTAAATTAGAGCTGGATCCATAGAGGAAGTTGTACCTTGGCGTAAGCTTTGGTCTCTGCGAATTTGATTTTGAAGTCGAAGAGCTCGGTAGGAGGCTGTTGAAGCTGCTCGGCTGTGGCACTCTGCTGATTGGTCAGCTCTCTATTCACTTCCTGTTTTTGTGAAGAGGAAATGGAGTAGAAAGACTAGAAAATTACAGTCCACTAGATAAATACCAAAAAGCACCAAAATTCTTTCAATCTACTGATTCTGTGTCACTCCCCGATGTCTGACCTGTAGGTGAGTCGTGAGCTCCCTGTATTTACTGATAGTCTGTTGATAATCGGCCACAGTCTCCTGAGCTGCTTCCACTCTCTTGTTGGCCTCTCGGACTCGAGCTCCTGCCAGGTCCAACTGCTCACGCAGTTCCAGCTCTGTCTCTCGTGCATTCTCCTGCAGCTCATCGTTCATCTCATTTATTGCTTCCTACAGGACCAGGGATGGAATAAAAACAGTGTAGGGAAGGGTCCAACATGTTTGTAATTTCAGCTTAGACCGTGTATAGCCAGGATTTCAGTTCTATATACTGGTATATTATATGGACACGAGTGTTTTACTGGGAAATATACCACTCATCTTTTTCATACGAGCTACATCCCGGACATTGAGAACCAAAACCACGACAAATCTCTATTTCCTCACAAGTGACGTCGATCAATTGTTTGGATAAATTTGGGTAATTTTTGTTTGTGAATGTGTCTAATAATTATATACTATAAAAATAAAAATTCTCTTAGTGTTGAAAAACTCATTTTTCCATATGAACTACATCATGGACCTGCCTTACATTTAAATAATATTGGCTGGTGTTGAGTGGTAGATCGTATATTCCATTTCAGCAAGCATGATACTCTTCTTCAGCACTCGTTCAGTATCATGCTAGCTGAAATGGAATATATCTGATATACCATGAAAAAAGCCAGCTAATATCATCATTATTATTATCTGTCTCTCTCTTTCAAAATCTTCCATATTTAACGAAGCAAATCTGGCAGCTACGTTGGTTTTCAAATTGTCACAGTCACTCGCTAGCACGGAAGTTCTACATCTGTGAGGCATGATGTCATGTTGTCTTGACAACCATGCAATATCGTAAACCATATTCAATACCCATTCTCCACTGGGCAGAGTGATGTAATACATGTAGGATAAGCGATATGCAAACAATATTGCATGCTATTAAACCAAATAAATAAAACCCACTAGAAGGGAATAGAATATATGTTTATATTCCATCAAAAAAAAAAATGTACGTACAATAATTCACGATATTTCACTCCGATGATGTCACTCCCAGTGTCTTCCCACTGACTAGATGTGCACTGTCAAAATGGCAAACTGGTTCAAAATTTAAGTTCTCTTGATTAACTTGCATATTTTTTTGTGGACGTTTCCATAGAACATAAAGAACATTACATGGTGGTGCAGAAAGATGAAGTTGATGATTATGTTGAAAATATTTTCACTCACGTGTGAATATTTTCACCACTCAAAGATAAACTTCATATCTTCACGCAACTGTATAATGTTCTCCATGTCCTGAATTTTTTTTTAAATAAGTTTGTGTTTATGCAGTTTTTAAAATATATTATTAGAGTCTCAGTATGTTTTTCTCAGGATATCAGAATATTAGGTAAACCACATCATTTAGTTAAATATATACACTAATTTTCAGCATATTAGCTCAAGATAACAGACTGTGTTTATTCAGTTCAAAATATTCATTCCATCTGCATATATTCAGGTCATCATTTCAACATCTGAATTCCCCCCCCCCAGTAAACCAGTACAGTAGTTCAATATTAAAAATGTATAATAATTTGGGCTGTAAATGGCATAAGCTTTTACTCTTTAGCATTCAATTCCCATTTGTATTGCACATTTTATCCTTCAAGCTGATTCTTTTGAAGTTATGTTATGTTTCCTGTCCACCTTGTATTTGGAGAGCAAGTTATTCCGATTGCAAAGTGTTGCATGTCTTACCAAGTCAGTGACGGTCTCTCTCAGCCCTCTCACTTTCTCCTCTAGGTCCAGATTTCTCTCGGTCAGAGTTTCCACCATCTCTTCTGCTCCTAGTGCAGCATCCACCTAAAATACACCGTACCATTTATTTGCCATCTAAAAATTTATATTAAGTGCTAACAAGTTCCAAGTTTCGCAAACTGCATAACTAAACCCCTGCACTGTAGCACCAGGGTTCTGTGGATGCAATGTTCACCTCTTTGTAATTTAATTGGGTTACATATTTATAGTGTAGACATAACTGCAAAAGTTATAAGGATGCAAAATAAAAGAATCATCATTCATATTTTTTATATTATTAAAAATAAATCACACAGTATATGTACAGTGGTGCTTGAAAGTTTGTGAAGCCTTTAGAATTTTCGATATTTCTGCATAAATATGACCTAAAACAACATCAGGTTTTCACACAACTCCTAAAAGTAGATAAAGAGAACCCAGTTAAACAAATGAGACAAAAATATTACACTTGGTCATTTATTTATTGAGGAAAATGATCCATTACTACATATCTGTGAGTTGCAAAAGTATGTAAACCTTTGCTTTCAGTATCTGGTGTGACCCCCTTGTGCAGCAATAACTGCAACTAAACGTCTGCGGTAACTGTTGATCAGTCCTGCACACCGGCTTGGAGGAATTTTAGCCCATTCCTCCATACAGAACAGCTTCAACTCTGGGATGTTGGTGGGTTTCCTCACATGAACTGCTCGCTTCAGGTTCTTCCACAACATTTCGATTGGATTAAGGTCAGGACTTTGACTTGGCCATTCCAAAACATTAACTTTATTCTTCTTTAACCATTCTTTGGTAGAACGACTTGTGTGCTTAGGGTCGTTGTCTTGCTGCATGACCCGCCTTCTCTTGAGATTCAGTTCATGGACAGATATCCTGACATTTTCCTTTCGAACTCGCTGGTATAATTCAGAATTCATTGTTCCATCAATGATGGCAAGCCGTCCTGGCCCAAATGCAGCAAAACAGGCCCAAACCATGATACTACCACCACCACCACCATGTTTCACAGATGGGATAAGGTTCTTATGCTGGAATGCAGTGCTTTCCTTTCTCCAAACATAACGCTTCTCATTTAAACCAAAAAGTTCTATTTTGGTCTCACAAAACATTTTTCCAATAGCCTTCTGGCTTGTCCACGTGATCCTTAACAAACTGCAGGCGAGCAGCAATGTTCTTTTTGGAGAGCAGTGGCTTTCACCTCCAACCCTACCATGCACACCATTGTTGTTCAGTGTTCTCCTGATGGTGGACTCATGAACATTAGCCAATGTGAGAGAGGCCTTCAGTTGCTTAGAAGTTACCCTGGGGTCCTTTGTGACCTCGCTGACAATTACTATTAGTCTTGAATTTCCATTTGTACACAATCTGTCCGACTGTGGATTGGTGGAGTACAAACCCGTTAGAGATGGTTTTATAACCTTTTCCAACCTGATTAATACCTTTATTTTGTACTATATATAATTTTTTTGTTGCTTTTATTTTGCACTATATTGTCTTTACTTTGTATTCGTTCTTCCACCTATTTACTATTGTAATTGGCATTCATGGTGGACAGCAAACTAAGAATTTCATTGTGCAAGAGGACATGTCCCTTACTGTGCATATGACAAACACTTTGAAACTTGAATAGCCAATGTGAGAGAGGCCTTCAGTTGCTTAGAAGTTACCCTGGGGTCTTTTGTGACCTCGCAGACTATTACACGCCTTGCTCTTTGGTTGACCACTCCTGGGGAGGGTAACAACGGTCTTTAATTTCCTCCATTTGTACACAATCTGTCTGACTGTGGACTGGTGGAGTCCAAACTCTTTAGAGATGGTTTTGTAACCTTTTCCAGCTTGATGAGCATCAACAACGCTTTTTCTGAGGTCCTCAGGAATTTCCTTTGTTCATGCCATGATGCACTGTCACAAACATGTGTTGTGAAGATCAGACTTTGATAGATCCCTGTTCTTTAAATAAAACAGGGTGCCCACTCACACCTGATTGTCATCCCATTGATTGAAAACACCTGACTCTAATTTCACTTTCAAATTAACTGCTAATCCTAGAGGTTCACATACTTTTGCCACTCACAGATATGTAATATTGGATCATTTTCCTCAGTAAATAAATGACCAAGTATAATATTTTTGTCTCATTTGTTTAACTGGGTTCTCTTTATCTACTTTTAGGACTTGTGTGAAAATCTGATGTTTTAGATCATACTTATGCAGAAATACAGAAAATTCTAAAGGACTCTCAAACTTTCAAGCACCACTGTACAGAGTAAAAGGCTGTGTCATACTATACTTAGATGGATGCTTGTCCTTTTTCTGACCTGCTCTTTGAGCTCATCAATGGTGGCCTCAGCCTGCTTCATCTCCTCTTGCAGTTTCTCCTTCTGCACTCTCAGAGTCTCCAGTTCAGAGTTCTTCTTCTCCATCTGCTTCTGTAGCTTCACGTGCTCCTGCTTCTCAGATGAAGACAGATCACGCATCCTAGGTACAAAGCCAACAAGCAGCCGTTAGAATAACCTCATCCAGCACAAGAGCCAGGCACTTTTTTTTTTTAAATAGTGGACCCAGGATACAGTAGGAAATAAACAGTTTGCATGTGGTGCAAAAGTGGCAACAATTTATATCGACGATAGCAGAATTTACAATAAATAGAGCAAAAATACACCAATAAATAAAGATTTGACAGGATGCTGAGTTCTGAGCCATGTCCATCCACAGAATACCATGCTAACCATGTCTTGGGACGGCTTCACGAGCAAATAAATAACTCTTAGTTCTGCTGAAACAATTTTTAATAAAATGAGGAAAACACAGCAAAATGCTCACCTGACCAATGCCTCTTTCAGTCGTGCGTTCTGCTCCTCCAGCTGTTTCACCTGATAACTGGAGGCTGCACCGTCTGAACCTGCGCATGCAGAGAAAATAAAGAAACAAGAATGCGAGAGTCAAACCCGAGACCCATAATTAAATGCACTGTTCAAAAGCCAGTCCTAGAATGTTTTCATCATCAGTTATCCTACAATACTCCAATACAAAATGTAACACTGTCCATTTTAGTAGAAGTCTGTCAGTGGTGTACAGCATGTGTGTGTGTGTGTTCCACCTTTCTCTTCAATCTCATGTTTAAGGATTTCCAGGTCCATGGTTAACTCCTCCACTTTCTCCTTCAGACTCTCCACCTCTTGCTGTAGTGACTCCGCCCTTTCCTCAGCCATTTCTTTATCCAGAGTGGCCATTTCGATTGCGTCTGCCGTGTCTGCCATCTCTTCCATGTAGCGGTCTTTAGCTTCCTGAGCCTCACGTGCTTCCTGCACACATACACAGAACAAGGCAAGCAAGAATGAAAATTTAATAAGAGTAACAAGGGAAATTATGATTCAGTGAAAGATGCTGTATTAAATTCACTTGCTTCCCATCTTAATATCAGCCTCTTTTATAGGTCTGGTTCACAGAATTGGCTAAAATTACAGTTCCATGGTTGTTGGTGGAAATTAACTATCGTGTACGTGTAAGTAAAGCCTAGGTCACAACCGGCCGTACGTGCTCCTACGGCTGGTCTACGTGCAAGAAACGCATGGAGGGCGTGCGTGTGACGTGCTGATTTTCGAGCCGTAGACTGGCCGCAGAGGTTATTTGTCATGTCAAACAAACTCTACAGGCGCTTACGGTTTTTTCAGGTTGCAAGACAAACTTACGGCCAATGTGCGTCTTTCTCCACGAACAAAAAAAAAACAAAAAACCACGCAGCGATTTGGGAAACGCCAAAAATCGCACGGCCAAAAAATCGTACGTCCGGTTGTGACCTAGGCTTAAGGTGCAACTGTGGCATCGTCACAATTCCAACTTCTCATGATTTCATGACACTATGGACAAAACACCTTAGGGTGTCTATTTTCCCCCCATTATAAGCTCTTTTCTTTTATATGCTTGATGCCGTTTCTGATGTTCATTTTACTTTAGGAGCATTAGGCCTGTGGGTTACCTTCTTGGCTTCTTTGAGTTGTTTTTGCAGCTCATTCTGCTGCTCCTGCATTTTGCTCTTCCACTCCTGTAGCTGCTCCAGCTGGATCTTGTGCTTCTCGAGTTCCTTCAGCTTCGCTTTGTCCTCGGTCCGCTTTATACGCAGAGTCTCCAACTTCTCCTCGAGATCCTTCACCTGAGCACGCAGAGCCTCCTCCTCCTGAGACAAAGTGAGAATTAATCAACCTGTTAGGCACTTAAGGATTAAAAGTAAAGGACAGAAATAAAAACAGGAATGAGCTGGATAAGGAAATGTAAAAGCTATTTTTCCAAACGAATGTGTGTGCTTGCGTTTGTTTCGTGATTACATATGAAGTGTACTTTTTTCTAAATATCATTACAGTATTTATGGTTTGGGTCAAACAGGAAAGACCTCATTCCCGTCCCCCAAGTCTCACTTTGCTGGAGATAGAGGGAGCAAGGCTGCTGGGAGGCTCACTAGGGGTCCTGCTGGGCTGTGGCATTATGGGAGCCCCCAGTGCACTCTGGGAAGGAGTGGCAGGTTCATTCTCCACCAAGACTGAGCCTGAGAGATCTGTACCAGCACCAGAGGGACGGCCAGTCTGTAGGGAAGACGGAAACGAGAAAGAGGCATGGAGAGAGAAGGAGGAGCAGAGAAGACAAGCAATAAAGATAGAGAAATACAGGTTTGTGTGTGTGTGTGTTTTTTTAAGTTCATTACAAAACAAAGAAAGACAGCCTATTTTAATTCTTCTCCTCAGTGCACAAGAAATGACCAAATGATGGTCCTCGGTGTTGACAAGCTGACATGAAAATCCTTAGTGCCACCAGATTTGGGGGGTGGGGGGTGTAAAGGGACTCCATGTCAAGAGGTTGACTTTGCCGGGAGATGTATGAACCACCAACTGTGCTCAGTATAATGCTATACATTTATAAAAAAAAGCACACCACAGAGCTCAGTCATAGGAGGAAATGCTGAGATTAAGTGAATATTTTTTCCACAATCGTGCATTTTCTGGATATTTAGAGACGCGTCTTTCCGCAGCACCTCCATGACTGGACTGTACCACCACCTTAGGTGAAGTAGGGGAGATTTGGGACTTTTGAACATACCGTTACGAGGGAGGGGAGGGAGTTGGAGTAGGAGAGTCGTCCCAGAGTACGCCACTGCATATGAACAGAGTGTATGAGTTTGTACAGTCTGAACGCTAATCTATTGAACGGTTACTTTGAGTGTGTAATGGTCCTAAGAGTGACCATAGTAGAAGACATGCATTTGTGAATTACTGCAGAAACTACATTTCCCCAGAGTCTGTGGCTGCTGTGTTTAGGCTCACCTTGGTACTACGGCGCACAGCGGCCTGGAGGACATGACATCGGGGGAAGAGGGGGGAAACAAGCAAAACAAACGAGAGAGAGAAAAGAAAGACAGACAGACAGGCAATGAAAATAAAAAATAATAATGAGGCAGACAAAAAAAAAAAAAAAAAAAAGAGAGAAGGCAGACAGAGCAGGAGACCAAGTGTGAGAGAAAGCCCAAAATAAATAAATTAAAATAGGTGGTGGCGGCGCAATGAAAGCAAGCAAAAATAAAATAAATTTTTTTTGGGGAAAATAAACAACAAAAGTCGTGAGAGGGTCAAACCGTGAGAACGAAAGCAGAAAAGTGAAAGAGGCAGGGGAAAGGAGGGAAAGAAAAAGACCAGGCATTTCAAAGGTATAAACACACAGGAGTGAGCAACAACAGCATTATTAATTCTGACATGAAGTGATGTTTGTCTGTGTCTCTGCTACATCACATTTTCTCCTTAATTATTATCTACACTATGGCATAACATCAATGTGATAACTTCACACTGAAAATGATTTCAGACCAAATGTCAGTGATCCACCAGGTGATGAGTGAGTGTGTTGCTGTAATGAAAACATAACTTCATCAGATGAAACAAGACCGAGTAAATGTGACTTTTGGTGGGGGGGGATATAAAATGAAAATGACAGTCATGGATCCATTCCATGGGGAACCAAACCAAGTGAGATGACACCAAGAGCCAGTGAACACAAGATACTTAAAACAGCTGTACCTTCTTTGTAGCTTGAGTCTTTAACATCGTGTTAGCAAATACACACACATGCATGTGAGAGAACATCTTCAGTCAGTATACTCATTAAAAAACAAACCATAATAAAAGTCCCAGACAATAAGTTTTCATAAATAAAGCTGACTAACAGTGTCTCAAACAGCTCAGTAGAGCTTTTCCACTGACAGCAGTCCGATGCAGGTTCAGCTAATTTTACAAAGAAGTTTCAGAGTCGAACAATCACACTACAAGGTGGGGGGGGGGGATAAATAAATAAAATAAAAAAACCTACAAATGCATGATTCATGAAGAATTCATTCTTTTCAAGTTGCAGCTTTTAGTATATAAACACGAAAACGTTCACTAATAGACTATACTGTAGTTATCAGACATTAAATGCATCCTGTTACTATCATATGGAAGCTTTCTGTTCCACATAAAAAGGATTCATAACTATTAGACATATCACGTGATAAATTGCGATACAAATTTATGACTCTTCGAATTGATTAAATTTAAAAAAAATGAATCACAATCATTATCAGGCTGCCTAATCTCTTAGTTCCCCCCCCCCCCCAAGCTGTAACTGCATCGTTTAGACAGCATGTGGTACGATACCGTAAAAAATACTTCAAGATGGAAGTAACACAGCTCTAATGCTGTGAAAACACACACACAAAATGGAAAAGAGCTGTTGTGAGATTGTAAACAGATTAAGCAAGAAATTGGAGCCCTTTTTTTTTTTAAACAAACTGCTGGAAGATGAAGAGAAGCAAATGGAGGAAGTACAAATGTTTATTAAGAAAAGGCCTTTGTTAGCAACTTTCATTTTTAATAAAAAGGAATATTTTAGTTAATAGCCTATGTTAGTCTATTTACGAATGTGGGTTTATCATTGTTGGTTATTAATAAAATGAAACAAACAGAACATTTAAATTGATAAAGAATAGGAAAATAAATGCTGCATTTTTGGTAACAAAATTTTCATTTATCTCCGCCCCCCCCAAAAAAAATCGAATCATGAACCAAACTGAACCATGAACTGGGTGAATTGTTACATGCCTCATAATTATTTATTGTATAAATCCTCAACTGTAAGGGTTGAAACTGCTGCATGAGCAATCTTTCTAGACGCAGCTCCGGACGGTGAATTAAAAGGTTTGGTTCACTTAGAGGAATAGTTCAAAGGACCCAATCTAGTGACGTAAGCTGTAACTCTGTTAGGTCACGCACCATGTGTTTTAGTTCTAGCTTCAATACTTTAATTTACCGTCCAAAGTCAAACGGATATCGTCAGAAACAAACAATAAACATACCTAATACTTCATACACTATAGACCAAAAGTCTGGAAGCATTAAAAAAATTTTTTTAAAACAGATAATATGTGAAATAACACTGTGTTAAAACTAGACATATCAGGTGAAAATTCAAATTCAATCCAAATTGCACAAAACTGGTCTCATGGAATTCAGAACATACTTTTTACAGAATTAAAATGTTTCTGTTCTTGAGACATTAGAAATCAAATATTTAAAAAAAATTTTTTAGAAAATTGCCGTAATATGTATGAGGAGAACACAGTCCTAAATGGGCCTCATTAACCAATGAGATCAAATGGTTTTTTCTTCAAACTTTATTTTTCAAGATATTTACAAGGAAATTGGCAGGCACATACAGTGGGGCAAAAAAGTATTTAGTCAGCCACCAACTGTGCAAGTTCTCCCACTTAAAAAGATGAGAGAGGCCTGTAATTTTCATTATAGGTACACTTCAACTATGAGAGACAGAATGGGGGGAAAGAATCCAGGAAATCACATTGTAGGATTTTTAATGAATTAATTGGTAAATTGCTCGGTAAAATAAGTATTTGGTCACCTACAAACAAGCAAGATTTCTGGCTCTCACAGACCTGTAACAACTTCTTTAAGAGGCTCCTCTGTCCTCCACTCGTTACCTGTATTAATGGCACCTGTTTGAACTCATTATCAGTATAAAAGACACCTGTCCACAACCTCAAACAGTCACACTCCAAACTCCACTATGGCCAAGACCAAAGAGCTGTCAAAGGACACCAGAAACAAAACTGTAGACCTGCACCAGGCTGGGAAGACTGAATCTGCAATAGGTAAGCAGCTTGGTGTGAAGAAACCAACTGTGGGAGCAATTATTAGAAAATGGAAGACATACAAGACCACTGATAATCTCCCTCGATCTGGGGCTCCACGCAAGATCTCACCCCGTGGGGTCAAAATGATCACAAGAACGGTGAGCAAAAATCCCAGAACCACACGGTGGGACCTAGTGAATGACCTGCAGAGAGCTGGGACCAAAGTAACAAAGGCTACCATCAGTAACACACTACGCCGCCAGGGACTCAAATCCTGCAGTGCCAGACGTGTCCCCCTGCTTAAGCCAGTACATGTCCAGGCCCATCTGAAGTTTGCTAGAGAGCATTTGGATGATCCAGAAGAGGATTGGGAGAATGTCAATATGGTCAGATGAAACCAAAATAGAACTTTTTGGTAAAAACTCAACTTGTCGTGTTTGGAGGAGAAAGAATGCCGAGTTGCATCCAAAGAACACCATACCTACTATGAAGCATGGGGGTGGAAACATCATGCTTTGGGGCTGTTTTTCTGCAAAGGGACCAGGACGACTGATCCGTGTAAAGGAAAGAATGAATGGGGCCATATATCGTGAGATTTTGAGTGAAAACCTCCTTCCATCAGCAAGGGCATTGAAGATGAAACGTGGCTGGGTCTTTCAGCATGACAATGATCCCAAACACACCGCCCGGGCAACGAAGGAGTGGCTTCGTAAGAAGCATTTCAAGGTCCTGGAGTGGCCTAGCCAGTCTCCAGATCTCAACCCCATAGAAAATCTTTGGAGGGAGTTGAAAGTCCGTGTTGCCCAGCGACAGCCCCAAAACATCACTGCTCTAGAGGAGATCTGCATGGAGGAATGGGCCAAAATACCAGCAACAGTGTGTGAAAACCTTGTGAAGACTTACAGAAAACGTTTGACCTCTGTCATTGCCAACAAAGGGTATATAACAAAGTATTGAGATGAACTTTTGTTATGACCAAATACTTATTTTCCACCATAATTTGCAAATACATTATTTAAAAATCAGACAATGTGATTTCCTGGATTCTTTCCCCCCATTCTGTCTCTCATAGTTGAAGTGTACCTATGATAAAAATTACAGGCCTCGCTCATCTTTTTAAGTGGGAGAACTTGCACAATTGGTGACTGACTAAATACTTTTTTGCCCCACTGTAGATGGTTATATACTGACAGTTAAAAAAAAAAATTCATAAAACCAAATTATGCAAATTAGCACTTAGTATTAATTATGCCAATTAGATAAAACCGTTAAATCGGTACACTCTTCAAAGTTTCACCAAATAGCTTTATTTGTGCAATATAAAGCTAATCTTAACTCTCATTTAAACATCACAAAAAAGGAGAAATCAATTATAAAACTATGCATAAATAAGCACTGAATGTCTTTCACATCTACCATTCTCCATCAAAATAAAAAGTAATGAAAGATTATTTCTAATTCCCTCTTTGGGCTCTGTAGGCCTTTGTATTTCCAAGTAGGGCTTACTAGTGTTTATATGAAAGAATAAACAATTATTTTGATTAATATTCACAGCTTTCAAGGCAAACCTCGATAAAACTGTGCGAGCCACATCCAATAAACAATAACATTTAATTGAATTGAAATTGACACTCGCGATTCTGACTTCCGTTTTTTTTTTTTTAAATCTCATTCCGACCACTAAAATCTCAATATTTTTCATCAAAAACTACAGTTATATTCTAAAAAGTTATTTACATGAAATCAGTTTGATTTGAAAAAATAAAATAGAAAAAGAGATGAAAACTCACTTGAGTCTCCCGTGAATCATAACATCAAAACTAGCAGACGGAAAATTTTGCTGAATACTTCATCAGAAACAGTGAGAGCGAGAGAACATCCCTATAAAAGTTATCTGACTGATATTCCTGAGTAATCCAGTCAGAAACCAATCAGAAGAGAGACTGACCGCTTCCCCGTGACTCAAAACCCCCGACAGTTTCCTGACGTCCCGTGAGCAGAGAGTGAACTCTGTTGTGCCAACTTCAGCCTGCTGTTACTCCCAAAGTACTGAACAGATCTTAACCTGATCAATTTCTTTGGAAAGCAGAAATAAGCTTTTTAATGATAGCATTCACGATAGAAAATATTCAAGAGTTAAGCAATGACAGATTTGGAAACTTAAAGGAGCGTCTACATGCAGAATTTTCACAGCATGGCCAGCGAGTGTCTGATATACCTAATTAAAACCTTCGTGTACAAGTGATATTGAACAGCAAACTCATTCTTCAATTGGTCTTTGATTAAACTCTATATTCAGCTGTGTATTATGGAGGAGATAGTAATTTAACTGTAGTGGTGCGTCAGTGGAAAAGCACCATGAGGCTCATAAAACAACCAACGAAATAAATTTAGTCCATTAAATAAATACACAAAACATACAAATACATAAAAGTGAGAAGAGGATCAATAATTAAGGTCTCGGAATTAAATTAAGGAAATAAAGAACAACAAACCTGTTTGGCTCCTTTTCCAGGCGTTTCTGCAATTTCTGTAACAATGAAACAAATTAAAGACAAATTTAATAATCAGTTCAGATTAAATAATTATTAATATTGTAACTGTGTATTTTGCAGTGTTTAATTTAAAATGTCAAATTTATTATAATAAAATGATTCTATTAAGAATTAGCATAAATACGCAAGTGATCATAGGAAATTGCACGCTCTGATTGATCAAGAGATTTGGACTACTACTCGATAATCGCCTCGAGCAACTCGGCAAAACGGCGGCCAATCGCTTCGTCACCGTAAGTGAGGAAGAATTACAAATTATGAAAGAAAATGTTCCTTAAAGCACTAAAGATGCTACGAAGTTTGGTCTAAAACTATTCAAAAGGTAAGGCGGAATTGTGATTTATTTTATTGATTTCAAAACAAAATGCTTGGTGTGATTCAGCATAGATCGGCGAGACAAGTCTGCCTTCGTGTCAGCCCTGCGATGACCTGGCGACTTGTCCAGGGTGTACCCCACCTCTCGCCCATAGTCAGCTGGGATAGGCTCCAGCTTGCCTGAGACCCTGCACAGGATAAGTGTTACAGATAATGGATGGATGGATGGATGGATGGATGGATGCTTCCATATCCTGGAACGGTTTACAAAGGGACTTGAAACTGTCAAAGCTGATAACTCTGGGTGAATTTAAAATCCACTCTCAAAGATAAAGAAAATACCTCTCGTTCACTGCACTTGCTTTTAAAATTCTATTACGCTTTTTTATTGAATTCTTAACCTTGAGCTTTTATGGCATTTTAACGGAATACTATTTCATCTGTAATGTTGCACCAGGTGTATTTTGTCTGTTTGTATGGATGTATTTTTATTGTAATACTGTTCATGCTGCCCTCTTGGCCAAGTCACTCTTGGAAAAGAGATTTTAAAGGAACAGTCCACCGTATTTCCATAATGAAATATGCTCTTATCTGAATTGAGACGAGCTGCTCCGTACCTGTCCGAGCTTTGCGCGACCTCCCAGTCAGTCAGACGCAGTCAGACGCGCGGTCACTCCTGTTAGCAATGTAGCTAGGCTCAGTATGGCCAATGGTATTTTTTGGGGCTGTAGTTAGATGCGACCAAACTCTTCCACGTTTTTCCTGTTTACATAGGTTTATATGACCAGTGATATAAAACAAGTTCAGTTACACAAATTGAAACGTAGTGATTTTCTATGCTATGGAAAGTCCGCACTATAATGACAGGCGTACTAACACCTTCTGCGCGCTTCGGCAGCGCATTGATATCTGAGCTCCGTATCAATGCACTGCCGAAGCGCGCAGAAGGTGTTAGTACGCCTGTCATTATAGTGCGGACTTTCCATAGCATAGAAAATCACTACGTTTCAATTTGTGTAACTGAACTTGTTTCATATCACTGGTCATATAAACCTATGTAAACAGGAAAAACGTGGAAGAGTTTGGTCGCATCTAACTACAGCCCCAAAAAATACCATTGGCCATACTGAGCCTAGCTACATTGCTAACAGGAGTGACAGCGCGTCTGACTGCGTCTGACTGACTGGGAGGTCGCGCAAAGCTCGGACAGGTACGGAGCAGCTCGTCTCAATTCAGATAAGAGCATATTTCATTATGGAAATACGGTGGACTGTTCCTTTAATCTCAAGGAGTCTTTTACCTGGTTAAATAAAGGATACTGATTGATTGATATTCTCTCTCTTGATGCTGATATCCTGTTAATGCCAACAACTGCATTTATTCTTACTCAAGCCAATGGCTTGGTTGCTACAGTATATACTCTAATCTTTGGCCAGATTTCGAACCAGGCCAATCCTTTCTGACACCGTTTCCAGTCATTCTGATCGTTAATCTTAAACCTATTTGCACTGATATTTCACTCCGTTTCTATTTGGCCCGATTTCTGTGAGGAGTCATAAGCAGAGTTTGCTACCTTTCCGAGGCACTCTGGCGATCCCGGACTCGGGTGTATCTGGTGAAGTCGCTGTGCTTCCTCCATCTTCAATCAGCTGGATCTGATGACACAGTGACAGGAAAGAGACAACGACAAATCACTGGGTGTGTGTGAATGGTTTGAGATGTTTTGGATAATTTGTAGCCAATAATAATTTCAGTCTGTCCACATCCACGTCTTTGTGCGAGTGTGTGTGTCCTGACCTGTGACTGGCGGACAAATATCCCATGATTCTCCTTGCAGGTGAAGTAGGACTTGCCCTGAACAGTACCGTCGTTTTTGCCCTTTGGCTCGTCCAGAATGACCCCAACCCATTTCCCTGAGGCGAAGAGTGTTGCGCCGACATACGCCACAGTGCCACGCTGCCCTTTTCCAATCACCTCTACCAGACAGCCCACCTTCACCGGCTTCCCTCCATCCGCACTCATCCTCGTTATTGCTCCACTTGACAGCTAGAGGGGGAGATATTGAGAGACAGACAGAAAGACCCAGTCTTAGTAAGATGGACACACAGCACAGTGCGCGCGCTTCCCTACGGCGCTAAAATACTTCTGCGCATCACATGCTATTAGTGCATGACCGGGATGGGCTTTTTTTTCCCCTCTTTAAATCGCAAACAAACTCTCTGATCACACTAACATTAAACTGACAAAATTACACATTTACAGCAAACAAAATATTTTAAACACCACCACTCGGACAAATGTGACTGCTTTGAAAAGATCTTTCACCACAGAAATATTGAACCGTTCACCTTTTCCTTCAGCCAGACAAGAGAAAGCAGCACGTTCTGTTTAACGGAGAAGACAGAACAGCTCAGTGCTCTCAACACGGTGAGTTTACATTTAAAAAAAAAAAAAAAAACACACACCACAGTGCATTTGTTCAAAGTTGATGGGAAAGTCAGACCTGAACATTACTAAAACGTGGGACAGAACTTCAATTCAGTGTAAAAATTCTCCCTCTCAAATCTCTAAAACTTGATTGTTTTATATAGAACCATTCAAACAAGGACAAATATTTTATACCCTATTCACTCACCCTGGGGGCACAGGAATTCCTCCTCACCAGAGACATCCTGCAGCTTATCTTTATGGTAAGATGTTGATTAATAAAACGCAAAAACAAAAGCAGAAGGATTCCCTTCCCTTGTCTTAAGAGCTTCTTAATAAATAAATAAAAATAAAAAAAAATAAAAAAGAGGAGGAGGGAGCAGGCTTCTCGCAAACGAGGGCCAACCAGAGCAGGGATTGGCTCTCAGGCTTCAGAAAGGTGCTATGTAAATTAATTTATGACAAAGTTCTGTAAAGTAGGTACATTATTCATAAGCGGCAGGTGCCTTCAGTAGAAGCAGAGGTGGTTGACAAAATATGGACGAGTCAGGGACTACGGATTCATGGAAATTTTTATATATGAGGATACAAAATACAGAGTGGTTACAGATTTTAACACAAATGCATCACGGATGCTCGTAATTTACAGATTGGTGATGGCTGTTTAAGTATAGAGTGGGGTAATACGCCCCCATGGGGTAATACGCCCCCGGCCTGTTTTACCCAAAATAACCACCAGATGGCGCAAAGTTACATTTCTATTGTTGCTATGGACTGGCTTGACAACGGGGATATACAAATATCCACTGTGGATCGCATATCAGCAACGCAGCGGACAGAAATCAAATTTCATGGTAAGTGATATCATTTTCAGATATCAGTAAAACTGTATTTAGATAGCTGCTATTTCGTCAGATATCACAGCTGTGTATGTGGTATGAGTAGACAAGTCAGTACGTTGAAAAAAATACATTAGGTATAAAAAGTTGAATCACATTTTGAAAGCAAGACCCTTTTTTGTAAAAGTGTAGTCTGTGGGGTAAAACGCCCCCTTAATGGCGGGGTAAATGGCCCCCAGGGGGCATCGTTTCCTTTTATCATAATTACTGTATTTCATACATTTCTGAATAGCAGATACATAGTTTTTAATAACATCTCGCTTACCTGGTTGAGTAAAGCAAGTAATTTGAACTTAATATTAAAAATAATTGAAATAAAAAAAAATTTGAAATTAAAATGCAAAATATAATAAAATAATGCATCTACTCATTAATTCAGGGATATTTTCTTGTTTCTTTCACATTATAGGCTTAAGTAAACACTTTTGCTATCCAAACAGCTTTTTTTGAGTGAGGGAGCCTATTGCCCCACCTCAGGGGGCCTTTTACCCCACTGGGGGGGTAAAAGGCCCCCTTGGCACAATGTTTGTTTTTGTTTAAAAAAAAAAAGTATTAACTTTAGGCAAACTTTAGGTGGCATTATTGTTCATGTCACTGTTGTCAAAAACTATGATTAAAACTAAACACATGGTTCATCTCAACTTGGAGAAAAACTGAATTTTCCTTAAGGGGGGCTTTTTCCCCCACTCTATTACAGAATTCACACAAATGATGCCTCACGGATAGTTAATTTTATGGCTGGTGCTATGAGTCTACGGAACAATGACACAGATGTCACAAAGACCGTCTCCACGGTGATCTGCCGATGGTAGCTACATGATGGAGGTAGAAGCCTCAGATAAAGTCGAGCCAATACTAATTGGCAGAGGAGTCTTTCGATAAGAGATACGGAACATCTAAGAGAGATATAGAGAACACAATTCTGAAATGCCATTTTTGCCAAAAGGGGGCAAAGTTTAAGCGGCAGACATAATGCATGCAAAGCGTGGAGGGAGGGAGGGAGGGATGGATGGATATGCAAGTACGAATTTTTCATGGGGCGGGATGGTTTGGAACAGGCCATCTAAAATTGGGATAACATTTACCCGGAACGGGTATTTGAGGCGGGTCGTCTAGCTTAAGCTTGATTAGCGTTGTTACGCACGCCAGTGTTTCCCACAGAAATTTTGGAGACTATGGGGGAGGCGCGGGGGTTGTTTAAAATTGAGTGATATGTTAAATATTAAGTTATTACTGAAAAACTATTGATTAAAAAAAAACAGACACTGAGAAATGGTCCTATAAACAACTTTACCAATATAAAAGATTACCAGGACTACAAAAATGCAGAAAAATAGGCTTTACTTATCCAAATGCACCTGTCGGTTCAAAAGTTAAAGTGCAGAGAACCTCACAGCACAACATGAAGATACCTTAAAATATAATATAAATGCCTCAGCTTTCATGTAAGAAAAAAAAAAACTATTAATACTAGTGCTGTGCGCAGGCAGTCTCTCCTGAAGACTAAATTAAACAATAATTATAAACTAATAAAATAAATGGCTCAGGCTTCATAGAAGAAAAAAAAAACAATTTGAACAGAATCTCACAGTATGATGCTGAAGCTGCCTGAACAATGGAAAATAAAATATCATTTTGGCAAAAACGGTGGCATCCATTAATTTCTTGTATTAAGTAAAAAAATATGTTGCCAGATACTGCTGACGTTTTACAGCCCAAAATATGTTCAAAACCCGCCAAAATGCACTTAAAACCGCCCAAATTGGGCGGGCAAACGCGCAATCTGGCAACACAGGCAGTAATGGCTGCACTCGTGTCGAGGATGTAAACACATGCTGCATTCATGTGCTATGGGAATTATGGTAAATACCAAACGCCGACATGGAAAGCACACATGAACGCCCCCTCTTGTGGTATTTTCCACTGGGCAACTCGTAGAAAATTTTGATACACGAGTTGCCGAGATGAGATGAACTTTAACCTTTTCAACATGGCGGCAAGCGGTACAAGACACTTGAATGTTAAGCATTGTACGCTACTAAAGTTTTTTTTTACTAGTACTAGTGGGTAGTTTTTTGTGTCTATGCAATGTTGCGTCATTAACAAGTGTAATATAATACATTAGAAATCTGTTTCCTTTAAAAATGTGTTATGGTTTGTTTTTACCTATCCAGAGCAGACGCTATTGCTAATGATAGCTAACTAACTATTGCTAACTTGAATCTGGTCCACCATCTTTAATTTGTCAACAACAACAAAAGCATGTGAACACAACACACTGGTAAATACCACTTCCCAACTGGAAAATATCATCTTCCCATAGCACATGAACGCAGCAACAGTTGATGCGGCAACGGACATACATGACATAGTGGATGTAATTTACGTTCACAACTTTTTTTGCTGTCAGAAATATTTAATATTAAATTTTGTGACTCGACTGACAATAGCCGGCGGCATAACAAGCCATAGCCGGCAATTTGCCGCCGGTGACCGGCTACTTTTGAGACCGCTGGTTTACTTTATTAATTTACTATTTAAGTTTAACTACTTGTATTTCAAAGATCATATCTGTTACAGGTCAAAACTTCAACCTAGGTGATTTCTTTTTTTTAAAACCTAGATTAAAATTTTTAACCTAGTTCATAATTTCCTAAAGATCATAAAAAGGATTTTCCATCACTTCTTTTGTCTCTTTCTTCCACCCACTTCCTCTCTGTCTACACCTACCCAGTATTTCCTCTTGTCTGCCTATTCCTATCCACCTAATTAGTATTTTCTAAGATACCTTAACCAGGATTTGAACTCTGAACCTTCCGATTCTTAACCCAAGACCTGAACCACTAGACCTGGAAGGAGTGATAATAATACAATATCTCATCTCATTATCTCTAGCCGCTTTATTCTGTCCTACAGGGTCGCAGGCAAGCTGGAGCCTATTCCAGCTGACTACGGGCGAAAGGTGGGGTACACCCTGGACAAGTCGCCAGGTCATCACAGGGCTGACACATGGACACAGACAACCATTCACACTCACATTCACACCTACAGTCAATTTAGAGTCACCAGTTAACCTAACCTGCATGTCTTTGGACTGTGGGGGAAACCGGAGCACCCGGAGGAAACCCACACGGACACAGGGAGAACATGCAAACTCCACACAGAAAGGCCCTCGCCGGCCACGGGGCTCGAACCCGGACCTTCTTGCTGTGAGGCGACAGCGCTAACCACTACACCACCGTGTCGCCCTAATATATTATATATTTTGAATTTATTAAGGAGTCCAGTCTTCTTACGTCATTAAATAGTTTAAAATACAAAGTCTTCCCGAACCCTAGATATAGTAAGTCTCCTTAATACGAGTAACAAATTATGAACTGGGTTAAAAATTCTAACCCATGTTGAAAAATTCCACCCGACCTTCAATTCTGGCCTGTAACATATCCGTGAATAAAAGCTCTGTGCTTTGTAGTACATTTGTTATCTTCCATGAATGTAAACGAGATGAAGCTACGGAATTCACTTATGAAATAAAACTTTACTGCACGTGTATGTAGCAGTGCAGGAAATAAGGAATTTTAAACAGACAAGTCTGAAAAGTTCTCTGTCTGTCCGAATGATGGGCTAAAGGCCCGGAACAATGTATCTGGGGGTCCGGGGACCGCCTTAAGGCCCCGGAAGCTGAAGGGCTTTAGATGCCTGGAGATGGCTTCTCAGCTGTTTCCAGGCACATTTTTGTGATCTTCAAAGGCCAAATTACACTAGACATTAGTTGCTAATTTCACTACAAATTGAATATAATTTATAAGAAAATGTCAGGGCGGCACGGTGGTGTAGTGGTTAGCGCTGTCGCCTCACAGCAAGAAGGTCCTGGGTTCGAGCCCCAGGGCCAGCGAGGGCCTTTCTGTGTGGAGTTTGCATGTTCTCCCCGTGTCCGCGTGGGTTTCCTCCGGGTGCTCCGGTTTCCCCCACAGTCCAAAGACATGCAGGTTAGGTTAACTGGTGACTCTAAATTGAGCGTAGGTGTGAATGTGAATGGTTGTCTGTGTCTATGTGTCAGCCCTGTGATGACCTGGCGACTTGTCCAGGGTGTACCCCGCCTTTCACCCGTAGTCAGTTGGGATAGGCTCCAGCTTGCCTGCGACCCTGTAGAACAGGATAAAGCGGCTAGAGATAATGAATGAGATGAGAAAATGTCAGAAGATGCAAGTAAAACATGCTTAAAGTTCTACCCAAGAAAACAGTAGCACACACAAGTCAGTTCTGTGCCTAGAAAGAAAGAAAAAAATATATATATACAGGGGGCAAGAATGTTCCAGTTGGTTCCAACTGACTGGTACTCATATAAAGGTGCTATAATAACACTCATGAAACATTGTGTCAACAATGGCTATTTTTATACTATGTTTATCAGGCCTAGAAATTCATATTTTTTCTCACCAGCCAGCCGGACTAGTTACCTTCCAAAGTAACTAGCCAAACAGAAAATCAACTCGCCAAAATTTGTTCGTGTATGAATTTTACTTCTGTCAAAAATAACGCAAAAGAGAGTAGTTACCATTGTTCATGACTAATGTGCATTTATTTCAAGACCCGAGTATTTTGATACTGTTGTTAAATACATAAATGAGAACAACACAGAGCACCAAAATATAACATCAACAAATAATAATATATTGGAAAACTTGGCAACTTGGTGTATGAGTATTGAAAACAAATATACTTACTATCATGACTATAGCACTAGAGATGTCCCGATCCAGGTTTTTGCACTTCCGATCCGATACCGATATTTTTTTTCACTTCCGATCCGATACCGATACTGGCCGATACGATACCGGCCTATCCGAGCATGTATTAAAGTTCAAAGTTATTTACCTTCCTTACCTAGTTGTCAGACTCATGTTGAAAAGGGTTTTAGTACTCTTGAGAACAGCTAGCCAGCTGAATTAGGTGAGTTTGAATAATACACAATGGTTGATAACAAGAAACTGACCTGTTTATTCAGGGATAAACACAAAATAGACAGCATTATAAATAAAAAAACAGAAATGGCATCAGTGGTCAGTAAAAAGTGCAAATAAGACTGTAAACTGTATCAAAAAAGCAAAGCACATAAACAACCTTATCTGTATCTATAATATAGTCTATTAACTCAGCATCAGTACTCTTCTCTTGAACAAGTGTAAACCAAGGCTTTAAAAATCAGTGCAAATAATACTGTAAACTATTTAAAAACAAAAATGCCTTCTACTCCCCAATCTGCTAGTGTTAGTTGTGTAGGACCTTTCTTTTTGTCTGCAGTTTTTTTAAGATACTCTTCGTGTTCTTTATGGTGGTATTTTGCTAAATGCTTTATTAAGTTGGTTGTATTAAAACTTCTTACAGCTTTACCACCACGCCTGACTTTATTGTGGCATATGTTGCACTCCACCTCTTCGTCTTTGTCGTCCTTTAGGGTAAAATGATCCCACACAGCTGACATCTTTACCGTGAAACTACTGCTAAATTTACATCGCCGTGATAATGTAGAAGATGCCACTGAGGTAAATTGTAAGACGCTAATGCTGGTGCTGAAGGTGTGCTGGAAAATGCGGACCGGATTTTGGGGAAACCAGAGCAAAAAACTGGAATGGATTATCTAAATCGGTGCGCTGGAAAACCCGGAGCGGAGTTTTTTTTAAAAATGGATCGGGAGTCTGGATCGGAATTTTTCCGCGCCTGCCGATCCGATCCCGATGCGCATTTTTTGCTGATATCGGCGGCCGATCCGATCCTAATATCGGATCGGGACAACCCTGTATAGCACCCAAAATATGTCCAACATGCTTTCTGTATTTAACCATTTATGAGAGAGAAAGCATTAGGAGCTTCATATTGACTAGGAATCAACTTGAAAAAAAATTAATTATTCCATAAAAATCAGCAGCTAGGGATGGCGAAAACTAAAAAAAAATCTTGACCGACCACCGAGCCTCATTAGCCGGTTAAAGTCGGTTAACCTATGAGTTTAAACAGGGATGCAAACGCCGCGCCTTTTTCATGGCTTGTGCAGATCTGATTTTTTTTTTGTGGGGGGGGGGGGGGGGGGCGTTGGAGTGTCTGAATAATTTCAGAGTAAATTCTGTATTAAAATTACTACATAAGCAAATGCCGTTACAGTCCATGAAAAAGCCGTGAAAAAGTCGGCATCTGCGCCTTTAGTTTGTGTGGAGAGATATGATCTGCAATAACATGCATTGTTGGCTACAGACCGAAACATACTTTCAGAATGCACTGGCCAAGGCAGGACTAAACTCCATGTACCTTCTAATAATAATTAAAAAAAAACAAAATAGTAATTTGTAAGCTAAAAACCCTGTGTCTACACTTTTTTTCTTTCGCCAAGTGGCAGCTGTGTTCAGCTGGGGCGGGACATGACTGAATGGGTGTTTTTGATTTGTCAGCTGTCTTTAACTGGGGCGGGACATGACTGAATGGGTGTTTCTGATTTGTCAAGCTGTCTTTAACTGGGGCGGAAGGGTGGGACATGACTGAATGGGTGTTTCTGATTTGTCAAGCTGTCTTTAACTGGGGCGGGAGGGCGGGACATGACTGAATGGGTGTTTCTGATTTGTCAACTGTCGTCCTTACACCGCATGGCATGGCCCAAGCGTTCACAACACAGAATTCCAGGTTCTCCGCTCCAAAATCGGCAGCTTCAAAACGATTGATTTTTTTTTTTCACCGACAACCAAAAAAAAATTAACCGGTTGACGTTGATTCGGTCAACCACCGGTCAAACGGTCATCGGTTAACATCCCTAATCGCAGCCAAGGCCTACCCTGCTCCCACGTTTGCTTACAAGTCCTTTGTCGTTTCTCCTTCTCGTACGCTTTATCGGCGGCCTTTTTCTCCTCTTCAGACCAAGGTCGCTTTGTCCCCGTCTCTGGCGGTTTCTGTACACCTTTCAGAAAATTCCACATCGCAACGTAGCTTTGGCAGATGTAGATGTAAACAACAAAAACACGTGTTTAAATGGGCGATAATGTGGCCACATCTATTGAATTTGATAACGTGATTACTGCGATATTCAATGAGATGCGTTATATGCATGCGCAGTAGTGAAAAAACCGACAGCCTGGACTCGTACACAATATGATTCGGAATTCTTCAGTATTTTCCGTCCTGCCGATAAACTCATCGATTAACACAGACACGGCACACGCTTAATATGTGGCGGCTTTAGTTGACGGTGTGTCTGAATCTTCGCTTCATATATATTTTTTATTTTCAACTAGCCAGCCGGGCTGGCTAGTGACAGGAATTACCCGCCAAATGACAAATTAAGTCGCCTTGGGCGACCGGACTGCTGCGAGTTTCGAGCCCTGTTTATAATAAATCTATAAGAAATTTTGTAATTAACACCACGACTATTCTTACATAGAGTTAAACTTTTGTTCTTTTTCGTTTAACGTCCTTTTGTTCCCATATTTCATGGGGTTGGATGAGCTACAGGTCAGTCCGTTATAGACCATCTCTTCTTTGAAGTTAAAGTGCATATCCTGGACCAATTTCGTGTTTTTTTTTTTTATATGAAAGTATGTCCCTTTACACACTCATTCAGAAGGGTAATTTTGCACAAGGCCATCTGTCTACAGCAGAAAAAAATAAAATAAAACGTGTCTGGAAAAATCCCAAGGGAGTCTAGAGCCAGATTCGTGGCATCACGTGGCTCCGCCAGCAGGCTGCGAGAGCTTGCATGGATTCAGTGCACAGTCTGTGTAGACCAAGTTTAGCAGCTAGCGATTTTGTATTGCAATATGGAATTGTCGCCTGAGCTTCTAAACCCATGGATTCATGTATCGATGCTCATCTATCTATTGTTACATAAATAATTTTTCTAATTACTATTTTGTATTTATATATTTCTTCATTTAGAAGAGTACTGGCTACTGTAGGAGAAAGATTTCATAAGCTACACATGGAATCGGCTAAGCAGGGTTGTAAATACATTTAATGTGTTTGATAGGTCCCAAGATCTCAAGCCCTGACACACATATCCCTTGATACATGTGAAGTAAGTGTATTATTGCCCAGCGCTTTCGTGTTGTTTACTTACGTGTGTCAATAAATAACATCATCCGTGTACCACACAAACACAGGAACACCTAATTTAGAGTATCGTCTCTTATTTCTCACCCTGGCAACAGTCAACTTGTGAATCGCCGATTTTCTTGGTCTTTTTCTCGGCTCTGCTTTGGCCCTCGGCTTCCGGGTGCCTCACATGAAGCGCTCCCATTTCTCTCTCATTGTCCGGTCTTTTGGAAAACGCTGAGTACTAATCCCATCAAGATTGGTGTTGCTACACCCTCCTACGATACATCTATTAACCATTTTAATAATTACATGATGTTGAAGAAATTTGCAGAAAACCACCAGGTCGTTTCCTCAAACAAACCGGCGCTGACGTAGCATTCAGAAGGAGGCGTCCCACACGCGACGTCACGAAAATCAATGTTTGCCGGGAAATCCAAATGCCAAGTTTTTTCAGAGGTGGACCAATTCGCCTCAAATGGCTTGATTTCAACTGAATTTTTCTGGTATTGTGCAAGGTAAAAAAAATTTGCACAAAATGCAACAGATATTTGACCAAAGTTTAATATAAAATAGGAGAATTACATTGCTCTTGCTCCTGAATTTACACTTATATGCACTTTAAGTTCCCTCAGAGCTTCATCTATACACTTCTTCCATGTTTTCAGGGGCCTTCCTCGGGGGCGTCTTCCACTAATTACAGCTTCTGATGCTCTCCGTACGACACTACTCTTCTTTTCTTTTGATATGCCCGAACCATCTCAAACGTTGTCTTCTCATTAAATTCCGTATGCTTTCCACTTGACATCTCTCGATCACTGCCTCACTTGATATTCCCTCTTCCCAATGTACAGTATATTTGCCAGATGCTCTGATACATGGCAATCACATCTCTTCACCATGTTTTCGAGGTTCCTAGTCAGTCATCAGCCGTGTTTCTGCTCTGTATACAAGTACGGGCCTAATGCATGCACAGTACGCTTGTACTCTGCTTTTTAGGGGAATTCCTTGAGTCGTCAAAAGACTAAGGCCCAATCCCAATTCTAATTTCTACCCCTACCCCTCCCCCTTCCCCTCCGCCTTCCCCTTGGCCCTTCCCCTTGAAACTGAGCTACAAGGGATAGGGCTTGAAATTCAACCCTTACGTATTGGGATAGCCCTTCAATGATCGCATACATCATCGCGTACCTCCGTCAGCGTTTACGTTAGCAAAACGCAACCAAATGCATCATTGGCTGCGACCAGCCGCTACAGTCAGAGCCAGAAATCTCTGCTGGCAGGGTGTGATTTGTTAACTAACACCACTGAATGGGATATCTTTGGCGCTTCGTGCACCACATCCGACAGAATGAGGTGTCAGAACACTCATGTAAACAATAAAAGCGAGAATAACAGAACAAAACGTACGCAGTCAAGCAACCGAAAACAATACTCACTCCCAAAGCTTTTTAGCAGCAGCTTGGATTTCAGAAATCGCTGCTCATTCTCAGCTCGAAAGCGAATCAAGCGGGGGGTTTCCTCTGGATAACAACTTAAAACACGTAAATAATGGAGAAAATACATTTATGACAATCTTTCGCCGCGGGAACCGCCATCTTTCTGAAATCCGCATGAAATCTCGCTGAAATCCACATGGCATTGTGGGAAATCACTCAAACCCCTTCGTTCGGAGTCAGCTCCAGGAAAATCTCCGTTTGGAGGGGTACAGAAGCCCTACCCCTTCCCCTACCCCTCCGCGTTAACTGGGATTGGGATACCCCTACCCCTTCACGTGAACGCGCAAAATGGAGGGGAAGGGCCAAGGGGTTGGTCCAAGGGGTGAAATGGGATTCGGCCTAAATATCAGTCTCCATTTTGACCAAGCAGCTGATATTCTGGTTTGAACTGCTCTCTCTGCACCTTGACCGCAGTCAATAGTGTTGCCTAGGTCAGCGTTTCTCAACCTTTTTTCAGTCACGGCACCCTTCAGAAGTGTGCAAATTCTCAAGGCACCCCCGTATAAATATACGCAGTCACGCTGACCCCAGCAGTGACGTTGTGACATGGGAAAGGGGGCCGTGAGACAAATTTTGATGATGCATGAGGCGGCGATGATCTGCATTAGTGTAACTATCGTTTTTTGGAATTTTAATTCATTTTATTTATTTCAATGTTAGAATATATAATTTTTTGACGGCACCCCGGTTGAGAAAGGCTGGCCTAGGTAACAGAAGCTTTCAACTTCTTCGATAGTATTTAAACTTTTATGTAACATATCAGAATATCAGCTGCTTATATAAACCTTCGAGGACGAGATTCCAAGTAACTAACAAAATGACTCAAAACTAGACACGGTAACATCATTTGGCATTCAGACTAAAATCTGCTGGACGAGAACTTAATTATCTCATCTCATTATCTGTAGCCGCTTTATCCTGTTCTACAGGGTCGCAGGCAAGCTGGAGCCTATCCCAGCTGACTACGGGCGAAAGGCGGGGTACACCCTGGACAAGTCGCCAGGTCATCACAGGGCTGACGCATAGACACAGACAACCATTCACACTCACATTCACACCTACGGTCAATTTAGAGTCACCAGTTAACCTAACCTGCATGTCTTTGGACTGTGGGGGAAACCGGAGCACCCGGAGGAAACCCACGCGGACACGGGGAGAACATGCAAACTCCACACAGAAAGGCCCTCGCCGGCCCCGGGGCTCGAACCCGGACCTTCTTGCTGTGAGGCGACAGCGCTAACCACTACACCACCGTGCCGCCCAGAAAATTATATTTATATTAAAAAAAAAAAATTAAAAAAAAAAAACAAAAAAAAACTCTATTCGGGTGATTCTCATGAAGGATGTCACACTGGCATCAAAAGATCATCCACCTCATTTGACTGATTTCTAACTTTAGTAACTAAAATAGAATGTGGACTTATTTTTTGCTAAAAGTATTATGGTAACAATTTAATTACAATTAAATTGTGCAGCATGATCCAGAATAATTCTCATTACTGATACGGTAAATGAGGAAGGGAGACCATTAAATAGAAATTTTTTGCAGATTTAAAAAAACAAAAAAACAAAACACATTTACACAAATGAGCAAATTAAATGAACACTGTGGTCCATCAAAATTAAATGATTACATGAAGTAACTCATTACCAATAAACGTATTAACGAGTACAATTTTTCAAATTTCTTTGTCATCAAGAAATTAAGAAAAACACGAACACGTAAAGGAGAACTGAAGGCAAATTATCATCAAAATTCTGTTTCTCATTTTATTAAATATGGGAATGCATTTTTGATAGCTATTTTGTCGCTGCTATAGCAAGTTATGAGTGTTTGAAATATGCTCTGTAATATATCAGTCCATATGTCAAAGCAATGGCCATAAACGAGATTCGTTGAGACCTGTGCGAGACATCGTAGGACAGAAATCAAAGTGACCAACATCTGCCAACGGTGTCAAAAGACGTGTGCGCCCTCTTTCGAATGCTGATGTAATCAAGCCGGAAGTTTTGTTTGTTTTGATAGCAATCAGGAAAGTTTGAAAAAAAGTAGGCAGTAATCATCATTTAAACTCGTTTTTGTGCAATATTTTGTTTGGAAAACAGTTTTCAAAATGGCGGCACTGACACCTGGCTGACACTTTACGTTTCGAAGTCTCGCACAAGTCTGGTGAAGATCACGCGGAAAAGCGACGCCTGCCGTGGACCAAATGAACTAAATTCAACACGGCTAAAAACCGAATAGGCCGATAAGGATACAGGTAGTCGTCGACTTACGACCTATGCAACTTACGACCAATCGACTTTATGACAGTTTCCGCCCCAGCTCCCGGCAGCGCCTCTCGCCGCGTACGGCAGTTTCCGCCCCAGCTCCCGGCAGCGCCTCTCGCCGCGTACGGCAGTTTCCGCCCCAGCTCCCGGCAGCGCCTCTCGCCGCGTACGGCAGTTTCCGCCCCAGCTCCCGGCAGCGCCTCTCGCCGCGTACGGCAGTTTCCGCCCCAGCTCCCGGCAGCGCCTCTCGCCGCGTACGGCAGTTTCCGCCCCAGCTCCCGGCAGCGCCTCTCGCCGCGTACGGCAGTTTCCGCCCCAGCTCCCGGCAGCGCCTCTCGCCGCGTACGACAGTTTCCGCCCCAGCTCCCGGCAGCCTCTCACTGCAAATCCTCCCACCAGCCCGAGCGCTGCAACAGCTGATGATGACGTAGACGAACCACAGCCAAGCACCAGTGATGCCAGTGGTCACCAAGTTTTGTATTTTGCTATGTTTTACATTTGTATTTTGGTATGTTTCAAACTAAAATGTTTTCAATTTTTCACACCTGTATTTCGTATTTTTTGTTTTGCACATATTAAACGAATTGTACTGTACGCAGTGTAGTATGCAGTGTTTGACTTAAACCAAATAATGAGCCAAGGTAATGAAATAAGAAAAATGTTGATAAAATAAGACTAAGATGATTACACTATCATTACACATCACAATATACTTACGTTCATTTAACATAGGCCGACTTACGACCAGATCGGTTTACGACCGGTCAGTCGTAACCAAACGCAGTCATAGACCCTTTTCAGTCACGTGACCTTCATAACAGCGACCGCCATTTTGGACATGTAGTGGACTTCGGCTCGAATCGGTTTGAATGCGAGGAAGGCGACAAACAAAAGAAAAAGGAGCGAGATGCAGAAAACTGTATTTACTAGTTTACTGTAATTATGATCTGGCAGCTATTTACACCGGATCCAGTGTAAATAGCTGCCGGAGCCAACGTCCGAGCCGCCGCGAGCCAGCGCTGGCTCCGAGCCGCCGCGAGCCAGCGCTGGCTCCGAGCCGCCGCGAGCCACCGCTGGCTCCGAGCCGCCGCGAGCCACCGCTGGCTCCGAGCCGCCGCGAGCCACCGCTGGCTCCGAGCCGCCGCGAGCCACCGCTGGCTCCGAGCCAGCGCTGGCTCGCGGCCGGCCGGAGCCAGCGCTAGCGAGCTAGCTCGGACGTTCTAGTTTACTGTAATTATGATCTGGCAGCTATTTACACCGGATCCAGTGTAAATAGCTGCCGGAGCCAACGTCCGAGGTTCCGGAGCCAGCGCTAGCTCGGACGTTGGCTCCGGCAGCTATTTACACTGGATCCGGTGTAAATAGCTGCCAGATCATAATTACAGTAAACTAGAATGGAATGTTAACAGCAATGTAATGCCTTTTCTGGCTAATTTTATTCGTCTTACCTCCAACAAAGTGGTCACTACACAAGCGCTGGTATGCCGCTATCCATCTTCTCCGTCGGTCAGCATCTACCGGGATCCGATAAAATGATAACCCTTGCCTTGTTTGTTGATGGTTACTACATCCAGGTACACCACAATATAGTGGCATGATGGAAGTCTTGCTGAAAATAAACACTTTCTTTGCTGCCGTTCCTCAATGCTGGCTGTGGTAAACTACTGGTAGTACATGTCCAAAATGGCGGCCGCGTTTGTCGTGACGTCACGTGAAAAGGGTCCATAAGTCGACAACTACCTGTAATATTTAATTGTAATTAGTTGCCAATACGAGTCACGATATAAGGTTACTAAAACCGAAAATGTAATTGAATAACACGCTAATTAAGAAATAAAAGCAAGTTTAAAATGACTTCAGTTCCTCTTTAAGGAACATATTATAACAAAATGAAGAAATTCATGTCTCTGAGAAATAAAAGCTTTTAAAAAATCTGTGCGTTTTTATACATAACGGTAATTAAGTGTCCATTGCGGAGGATGAGAATTTATGTGACAGTAATGTGAATTTCATTTTACCTCACGGAAAAGTAGATAAATATGACCTTACTGATTGACAGGAGATAGAGGGGGGAGGAGGGGGAAAAGCACGCAACACAACCACTGATTGGCAGTTTGGCACTTAATACTGTACTGCAAAGTTTCATGTAAACTGAACTCTTAAATCAACTGACTGGATCAATCAGATACTGTCAACCCTAAAACACTAGTTCAGCTGCATCGTGCAATAAAAACAGTGAATAATGAGTGTATTATTGTCGTCTTATTTAGTGCGCCACTTGGGGGAAATGGACGTGCCGGTAAATTTTGGCGGAGCTAGGACCTTCGGTGGCAGTTTTATGAATTTTAAATCCCTGAGCGCGTGCGGCTGGAAGCAGGGCTCGTGCTAAAGTTTTTCGCGAGCTGCGCTGGCTTTTAACGTTGGATCAGGCCGCACCTGTGCTCATTTGAAAGGTCTCGGGGAGAGGGATGTGCCTGTAAACATTGACGGGGCTGGGACCTTCAGTGGCTGAGTTATGAATTTTTAAATCCCTGCAGATGGAACCAGTGCTCACAAAGTTTTTGGAGACTCCTTGGCGAATAACAAGCTGAGCCCTGGTAGGACCAGGCCGTGCCTGGGCTGGTTCGAAAGGGCGATGCCTGTAAATTTTGACAGGGCTAGGACAATTGGTGGCAGAGTTATGAATTTAAGTCGGGCCTCCGGGGGGCCCTGTTTCACAAACTGTGTTACGACATAGCTAATGTATTCTCCCAGTGTAACATTTGGAAGAAAACTGCTAGTAGATTAGATCCATATCTTTACAATTTTTCATGGGCCAGCCGGTCCGATGCTTTTGAAATACAGACACACATTTGAAAATTATCGATCAATGTCCCCCGGTTCGGCCTTATTTCCCCACACTGGGTAGAATGCCAGGATTTGGATTTATGTTCAATTGTACAAAATGCAGGAAATGGTTCAATCCGAGATGCCAGAATTGTAAACTCAGTTATTTAAAAAAAAAAAACACAAATTAAGAAGTCTAGAACAATTAAAATGTTTGGACCACCGAAGTTCATTATAAAAATATTCAGGCCTTTCAATTACATAATTTGGGCTACACCCTGTATTTCTGAATTTGGGCTTTTCCCGTCATGATCCAGGGTAATTTGGGCTTTTCCGCATGCGCAAAGTGCTGTTTTCCCAGCGCTCTCTGTTTAAACCTGCTGCTGCTTTTTTAACTACAAAAAGTTATGAATAAATAAAGAAATCTATAAATTATTTTTACCTTTATTACAAAATGTCTACAGCATTAATTCCTCCTGATGTACATGACAAAAATAATTAGAATACAGTTAGTTAGTATTTAAAAGATGTGTCGGGGCCTGAGGAGAGCCTGGAGGAAAGGAGCCTGGGAATGAAAAAGCAAGTTCTGCACTGTTGCCATCAAAGAGAAACCTGTAGCCGACCTGCGACACAAAAGGTTTTGCAGTCACATCACAAGAATCGGCAGCGCAATTCACAGTATGGAGTCGGGTAAAAGATCTTAGACACTGGCCTTTCATTTAAACTAAGAC
Source organism: Neoarius graeffei (assembly GCF_027579695.1). Taxonomy (NCBI): domain Eukaryota; kingdom Metazoa; phylum Chordata; class Actinopteri; order Siluriformes; family Ariidae; genus Neoarius; species Neoarius graeffei. The sequence continues at coordinate 61,886,821 of NC_083571.1, forward strand.
TATCAACAACAAGAGGACCAAGCTCCATTACCCCTTTTCCACCAAAGCAGTTCCAGGGCTGGTTTGGGGCCAGTGCTTAGTTTGGAACCAGGTTTTCTGTTTCCACTGACAAAGAACTGGCTCTGGGGCCAGAAAAACCAGTTCCAGGGTAGCACCAGCTCTTTGCTGGCTAGAGAAAAGAACTGCATATATGTCAGCGGGGGGGCGGAGTTGTTGAGACCAACAACAATAGCAAGACCGCGAGAGGGCGCCATTTTTAAATAAGCGACAAGATATCATGGATGCAGTAAAGCAGCAGTCATCCATTATTATTGCTGTTGTTGCTTCTTCTTCTCCGTGTTGTTGTTGCTTCGATGTTTGCGCCAAGCAAACGCAGCGAAGTAACTGACGTATACAGTGACGTAATGATGTGGCTCCCCTTAGCACGCCGAGCTATGGAAAAGCAAACTGGTTCTCAGCTGGCTCGCAAGTTGAACGAGTTGTGAACCAGCACCAGCCCCGAACCAGCCCTGGAACTGATCTGGTGGAAAAGGGGTACAAGTCACTGATTCCACCCAAATACACACAGTTGCGCAAGTGTAAAGGCCAATTTACGCTGACAACCCAGTCCTTGCAGATGGCGTCTGCGTAGCCCCCCCCTTTCGCAGATGCTCTGCGCGCACCTCCCAAAAATTGTGACCACCACAGACAGCCTCGCAGACAAAGAGGGCTCTGATTGGTCCACTCTACATCTGCTGTACATGCACTTCCGCTTCCCTACTTTCCCGGTTTGGTTTGTTTTCACGACCGCCATTTTTAAAAACACGAGCGAAGATGGAGCAGCACGAAGAGCGGTTGATCGAGGAAGTACGTACATCTATACGACTCCAGTTCTAGTCATTATAAGTAACCGGAGGATAAACACTCCACTAACCACACCCACCAACTACTCCTAGCGATTTCGCGACTTCGCGCCCCCTTGTGTTGTGGCGGTGAATAACATTGCGCACGCCTATTACTCCCCGCTCAATGATAAATTACAACTGTCTGCGAAAAGCTATCTCCGAAAGCCTTGTCGCAAGAGCATGCAGAGGCCTTAAGATGCAAGCTGTATATTAAATACACACAGTCGTGTCCTGAATAGCTCTCTTTTATTCAGTCTTTTACCTGATTTAAATCATATGACACTAGGTATCAGAGAGATATTGCAGTTGAGGACAGATAATGTGCAATACAGGGCTATTTTTAGGTTTTTATATGATACAGGAATTATTAGGAGAATTTAGCACAACAGGGTGTGAAACGTTCTGGTTCACAGTCCAGAAGGTGGCGGTAATGCACCTAAAAGCTGTTTGCCAACCGCCATAAAAAAAGAAGAAAGATGATTTACCTAATGTGGAAATCCTGCTCTGGTCATTGGTATGCGAGTCTCGCTCCTCCACGAAATCATGATATGCCGATCGCTGTTAATGGAGAATTCATGCTCTGTGTGAGGCTTACGGCTAGTTCGATATACCCGGAACAACATGGGAATGGTGTGGATTTCGCATCAATTACGAGAAATACATGCTAATTCCAGTGTTTTTAAAGAAGAAAGTCAAGACATTGGGTTTTATGCAGCCAAGTTTATTTAATCAACATTTCGTTTTTTTTTTTTTTAAACTTTCAGTAGCATATTTTGGGCGCTTGACCTTAATTTGAGCACCTACGACGTTATCCGTCGCAAGTTTCATGTAATTGAAAGGCCTGATATTTTACCTACATTTGCATGGATTAAAGCAAAAAAAAATTATTTGACTGAAAATTTACGGGGGGTGGGGGGGGGGGTATGGGTGGATTTCGATGAAATTCTGAGAATGGTTAACTTAGAACTGATGACTTTATTATCAATTAATTAATGGATTAATATATTCAATTTATTGCACTTTCTTTCTATTGCTTCCGTATATTATTTTTGTGGCAAACCACACAAATGCAAGCGCCTGCAATGTTTAGTTTTTTGCACCATGAACTAAATGGCTTTCCGTTTTCACCTATTTCGTACAGCCAAGCCCACCTCCACTTGTTTTTACACCTTTATCGATGGCAGACACATCAGTGCCTTCTTTCATGTAAAGCGCATCCATGCTGCCGAAACCGAAAGCAGAATGACGTGCTCCTCTGTGCTCGATGTCAATATAGAAAAAAGTTTGGATCTTTGCTTAAATTAAAATTATAATTTGACCTTACTTTGTGTTGAATACGACTTCAAAAACAATTCAAGATTGTATTAAGAGAAATATTGTGGCCAACACGAGTGTTAAGTTCCCTAAAAGATCGCGTGAAGTTGGCTGCTATCGACTTTGCGTTCGTTCTCATTTTCCTCCATCATTTCATAGGCCAGAAACAGATGTTTTGACGTAATTTAACTTAGTAGGCTATGATTATTATTTAACCGTAGTCTTCTAGACATTTTGACTGTTTGGGGCATTGAACGCTGGTGTATGATTTTCAGGGAATAAAGTTTAGCGCATGTCGGAACATCATTGCGCTCGCAGCTTCCAACTCCTCAAACGTCCTTTAAATTGTGATATAACGTAGGCTATAAGGCACGGTTCTAACATACCTTACACATTGGCCTAACGAAAATAATAATTGTTGGGCGTCTGCTGATTTGTTAGCTATAAATTTAGGTCTAATTACTTCTGACAGTCTGCAAGCATTGCACCGTCGGGTCTTCAAGTCTGGCTGAAGCAGAGGAGCGGGCTTTCCGGGGTTTATTTTTTAACATGCTCTATTTCTATCTGTCCAGGTTTGAACTAAGTCATTTTGGCAAGATTTAATTTAATACAAAACAGAAATGGTCAGACACAAGCACGCCAAGCACATGGGAATGTATTTTGCCAATTTTGACAGCGCATGTTTTTTTAATGCCGCACCGTAGACAGCGAACGTTTAAACATGATCAAACATAGGAAATGAACGACACAAAGCATGGCTCAAAAACAAAAAAGTTAAATAAACCCTGCTGATAGTTGATGATATTGCAACACAGTGTTATAACCCGATCTCTACCCAACCACCCGTCATTTTAATTCTCCTCAGATCAGCACCGACCTCACATTTGGACTTGGGAGAGTTCAGTTGATGGAAATCCGTCACACGACGGAAAACTTTAATCCATGCGTTTGTATGCTTACTTTATTAATTTACTATTTAATTTTAACTATGTGGGCAGCATGGTGGTGGAGTGGTTAGCACGGTCACCTCACAGCAAGAAGGTTCTGGGTTCGAGCCCAGCGGCCAGCGAGGGCCTTTCAGTGTTGAGTTTGCATGTTCTCCCTGTTTCTGCATGGGTTTCCTCCAGGTGCTCCATTTTCCCCTACAGTCCAAAGACGTACGGTTAGGTTAATATGGGACGGCCTTGGGCTGAGGTGCCCTTGAGCGAGGCACCTAACTCCCAACTGCTCCCCGGGCAATGTTAGCATGGCTGCCCACTGCTCTGGGTGTGTGTGTGCGCTCACTGCTTCAGATGGGTTAAATGCAGAGAGGAATTTCACAAGTGTGTGATCAGGGGCGGTTCTAGCCATTTTGGGGCCCTAAGCGAAATACAGACATGGGGCCCTCAAAAGTCAGTCTTGAAACACACATACAGAATAATGGTCATCCCTACTTGGCACATGCCATATCTCCTTGCTGTAAATTCAGAAAAAAAGATAGCAAACTGCCACTAACAATGTGCCCCAAATAAGCTCCACAGTGAAACAGGTTTGAGATTACTCCAGCATTTGCCAAAATTCTGACAGTGTTTATTGCTCAGATCAAACCAGAAAGAGAGAGAGCGGCAAGGCAAACAGAAAAAGAAGAGACAGTAGAGAGAGATAGCCAATTTTAAGAGTCAATCTCCATATTTTAATAAAACAAGGATATCTGAAATCCAATTATTATTTTTACTCCACAGATACATATTACCAGATATAAAATGATCTTATTCTTATCAGAAGTAGAACACAAATGGATATATTACCAGATACACATTACCAGAGATACAAAATGATCTTACTGTTATCAGAACTACAACACAAATGGATATTACTCTATCGAAACCTCTACATTTCAATGGGATAAGACTGATGCCAAGATAAATGTACGAGAGAGAGGGAGTGAGTGAGGGAGGGAGAGAGCCAATTTGTGACAGGCAATACAGTGGTTGAGAGACAGATACAGAGGGATTGAGAGTTTGTAAAGGATGCAGCCAGTACTTTATTGAAATGTCCTTAATCTTCAAAATTCCATTGTTCATGTATTCCATCACCATTCCATAATGGGGTGGGTGGGTGAGTGTGTGTGTGTGTGTATGAGTGAGAGTGTGTTTGGGGGGGGGGGGGGGGGGGGGGGGGGGGTAGAGAAAGAGAGAGGTATGAGTTTTTAAAGGTTGCAGCCAGTACATTACTGAAAAGTCCTTTATCTCCAAATGTCCATTTTTATCATAATCATATGAGAAAGTCCTACTTGTTGCTGGCTTCTCCAAAGTCTTTTGGAGCACAACATTCCTCAACAGCGGAGGTTGAGGCTGTAGCAGACTCAGGCGATTTGAAAAAGGTAGTTAGTTTCAGAAGTGCAGCTGCATTCTTTTTGCTTTGTGCCCTTTTTTTTTCGTTTAGCGCAACCACTCATATAACTGCGCTTCATCTTGTTTACAGTTCCCTCTGATTTGGTTTGAATTTCCGTCGCGCACCTGTCTACGTCGTCAGATCATGGACTAGTCCAATGTAAAACAACCGGGGGGTGGGGGGTGGGGGGGTGGGGGTGCTGGGACAAATACTATATACACATGAATTCGATATTCTGATGCTATTTTGGTGCGTTTCTCCATTTATATCGTTGACTACTTAATATCAGAGACAAATTAAGATTACATATATATTGTTTGGTGTTTACCGTGACGGGGCTGACTGTTAGGGGCCCCCAAATTTTGGGGGCCCTAGGCAACCGCCTTGGTTTGCCTAATGGTAAGTCCGCCCCTGCGTGTGATGAATAAAAGTTGTGCTTTCTTTATATTTCACAGAAAATATATCCATGAATAGGGGCGGCATGGTGGTGTAGTGGTTAGCGCTGTCGCCTCACAGCAAGAAGGTCTGGGTTCGAGCCCCATGGCCGGCGAGGAAGATAACAAATGTACTACAAAGCACAGAGCTTTTATTCACGGATATGTTACAGGCCAGAATTGAAGGTCAGGTGGAATTTTTCAACATGGGTTAGAATTTTTAACCCAGTTCATAATATATGTTACTTCTATTAAGGAGACTTACTATATCTAGGGTTTGGGAAGACTTTGTATTTTAAACTATTTGATGACGTAAGAAGACTGGACTCCTTAATAAATAAAAAAATATATAATAATACATTAGGGCAGCACGGTGGTGTAGTGGTTAGCGCTGTCGCCTCACAGCAAGAAGGTCCGGGTTCGAGCCCCGTGGCTGGCAAGGGCCTTTCTGTGCGGAGTTTGCATGTTCTCCCCGTGTCCGCGTGGGTTTCCTCCGGGTGCTCCGGTTTCCCCCACAGTCCAAAGACATGCAGGTTAGGTTAACTGGTGACTCTAAATTGACCGTAGGTGTGAATGTGAGTGTGAATGGTTGTCTGTGTCTATGTGTCAGCCCTGTGATGAGCTGGCGACTTGTCCAGGGTGTACCCCGCCTTTCGCCCGTAGTCAGCTGGGATAGACTCCAGCTCGCCTGCGACCCTGTAGAACAGGATAAAGCGGCTAGAGGTAATGAGATGAGATGAGTATATCCATGAATAAAAGATCTGTGCTTTGCACTATATGTTTTTTATTTCCCATGATTTGTCTGTATTTTGTAAACGGGCGGAAGGTGACTGATTTATACTTCTGTATAAATGCAGTTTTCTTTACTAGGGTTTAATTTACTAAGAGAGGGGGGTTAAAAAAAAGTTGGATGTTTTGCTGAATAACCGAGATAGTCCTCTCACACACACACACGTATCTCCAAAAACTCCCCCTCCAGAAAGCTTTAGGGTTTTTTTAATCAAATAAACATTTTTCTTTGTAAATGAGGTTCAATTATGAAACTCGCCCACTGTACAAGTCCCACTGCAAGCTGTTGCTATATAAACGATGACGTATTCCATCAGGCGCATTAATCCAAACCTGTGATTTGTCCTCCAGCCGGAACTACTTCCTCAGCTGCTGTTATCTAGAGAATGAATTAATACCTTCAGGCGAACCAGAATCAAGAATTCAGCAGAAACAACGCATATACATTTATCAGTGTTATATAAATAATTCCGCATTTATATAAATAAATGTAATATAAATAATTCACACTTTTAACCCATAATTCGAGTTATCTAGAAAAAGTGTTTTCTTGCTAACATTAACCCTTACCTCTCTGCAAGCTAGTCAACTTCCTAACTAGCTAGCTAGTTCAACCTTCCCCATATTCACTCCAGTTTTTTTAAAAGTAGTTTGTTTTTGCTCTTTAAAACTATCAGTCGTTCAAAACCTTCTCTGCAATTCAGAAGAAAATTCACCTTTAGCATGATGGCTAAGGAAAACAGCGGCAAACTGTAGATGACGTGAGCACTATAGTGATTTACCTAACAAAAACAAAACAGTTTATTCAACCCTTACCTGATAACTCTTATAAACTGTTTACCCCAGAAAAGCGTCCAGCTTCACTCTAAACAGCTGAAAGTAACAAATCATTCGCTTGTTTAGGACAATAATAAAGCACCAACACAAATAGGTGCGACAGTCGCCGGCGCCGGAAACAAGCAGACGGAGTCATTCTCTGTGTCAAAGCTGCGCAAAAATTGCGCAGGACGCCATTGATGTTAGGTACAAGCATACGACAACGCGTCCGCCATATTGGAAAGGTCCTTCTACTTATTCAGAATCAGAATTTATTGTCTCATCTCATCATCTCTAGCCGCTTTATCCTGTTGTACAGGGTCGCAGGCAAGCTGGAGCCTATCCCAGCTGACTACGGGCGAAAGGCGGGGTACACCCTGGACAAGTCGCCAGCTCATCACAGGGCTGACACATAGACACAGACAACCATTCACACCTACGGTCAATTTAGAGTCACCAGTTAACCTAACCTGCATGTCTTTGGACTGTGGGGGAAACCGGAGCACCCGGAGGAAACCCACGCGGACACGGGGAGAACATGCAAACTCCACACAGAAAGGCCCTCGTCGGCCACGGGGCTCGAACCCGGACCTTCTTGCTGTGAGGCGACAGCGCTAACCACTACACCACCATGTCACCTAGAATTTATTGTCATTGTAATACATACAACGAAATTTAAAGCTAACCTTAAAGTGCAAGATGACATAAATTAAAAAAAAAAGACCACAAAATACAACAGTCCTCAAAACATACAACACACAACATACATCTTTTTTTTTTTTTAAAGTGCATATTGCATTGGGGGCGGCATGGTGGTGTAGTGGTTAGCACTGTCGCCTCATAGCAAGAAGGTCCTGGGTTTGAGCCCAGCGGCCGAAGAGGGCCTTTCTGTGTAGAGTTTGCATGCTCTCCCCATGTCTGCGTGGGTTTCCTCCAGGTGCTCTGGTTTCCCCCACAGTCCAAAGACATGTAAGTTGGGCTAACTGGTGGCTCTAAATTGACCGTAGGTGTGAATGGTTGTTTGTGTCTATGTGTCAGCCTTGCGATCAGGGCCGTCGACAGGGGGGGACAACCGGGTATTTTGTCCTGGGCCCAGGCATGAGGGGGGGCCCAGAACTGGTCCCTCATGAAGATGCCATTAATCATTCTGTTTCATTTCAAAATGTGTTGATTTGGGGGAGAAAAATGTGCTATATTTGCATTCAATGAATGATTTCTGGTTCTTTTGCCTTTATTGTCTTCGAAAATAGATTCAAGAACCCACGTACCACCCCTAATGCAGAAATGGTTTGGTCTTTGATTAAGGCGCCAAATAACACGGCACTATAGAGATCTTGCAGTCACGTGACCGGAAAGTACACAACCGCCATCTTGTCGGTCAAAAACACCGCTGAATACTGCTGCACTCGTGTACAGAATGGATAAGTTTCAACCGACGGACTACACGGCTCATTTTTCTAATGAACAGATAACTAGATATATGTCTAAAATAAACGAGCTACAGATTTGTGACCCTTATGGCTTTCCGGACGGAGTTTTCACGACCGGATTTTGAACTGCCAGCGGAATACCCGGACGTGTATAATTACCTCATTAACTTTCCCTCGCTGTTCAGTGGTGAAGCACTGCGTGCTTATAAACCTCTGCACAGTTATCTTTACAGAAATTCAGGATTTGTCAGTGACTCAGATGTGGCATCTTGTAAACAAAATAATCCTCACTGGATGGGTAAGTCACTTAAGTATTGAGTATAGCACTGACCAGCCGATTATAGAATAGAATAAGGTAATTCCAAATCGTCCGTGTTGTTTACATGGATCTGGCGTTGGAGAGGTAGAGGCTTGGCAGTGGAGATTTGAGTGGCTGTTTGTATATGTATGTGGCAATCATATCCAAATGTTTTAGGCACACTTGCTGAGCTGCGCTGAGCTGGACTCCGGTTAGCTGAAAGCCCGTGGAACGCTGCCTCTTGTTAATTAAACCTTATTTTGTTGGAAATCATCCCGTGTAGATACGACGGCATGTGACATTGCCAGCTAGATAGAGTTTAATGTAACGAATGGGCTATAAATGGGGTGTTTTGAGGTTAGTCTGTTGCAAAACATTAAACTTTCACTTAGACTGGATACTCTTCAAACAATTCCCTTGCTCAAGTGAAAAATGATAGGCCTGTATGAAAAGCGCAATTAATGAAAGTAGCCTAATAAGCCCTAAATGAATAAAACAACCTCTGTTTTATTGTTGTTGCTTACACATTAAGATTTTGAAATCTTCTCGGTCCAGTTCTATATCCAGGGAGCGTTGTAATCCTTTTGGTTTATCCGTAATAAACGTGTCAGCCCCCAGGTCAGATAGGCTAATGTTACGTGGTTGGGAGGGTGTCAATTTTTTTTGTAACATTCTAAATCGAGTACGGAAAGGACGTTTATGAAAAACAAGACAAAAAAATACACTGAAAAACTCACTGTACACATCACTAGTGGTGATGCTTCTATGTTCAGATTTTGGGAAAGCCATAACTCCGTTCTCATTGAGGCCCAGTTCCATCCCGTAAACAATCATTTTGGTTTATCAACTACCTGCGCTCAAACATGTCACAGGAGAGGCTCAATGGGCTGGCTATGCTCTCTATAGAGCGCGAACTTGCAAAGAAGCTGGACTTCAATGATCTTATTGACGACTTTGCCACAGCAAAAGTCCGGCGCATTGCATTTTGCACCTGAATAGTTGCAGACTAAGGAAATGTTCAAACTGTAAATATGTTGAAATGTTGAAATAAAATGGTTGACTGTTATAATGGGCTTGGAATACCTGTTATTTAAGGGTTGGAGTGAATGGAGACTGTGAAAAGAGGGGTTGGGTGTGGGTGGTTGCTGTGTGGCGATGTGCGCGTATGTGTGTGTGGGGGGGGGCCCTCAGATTATTTTGTCCCGGGCCCAGCCAAAGCTGTCAACGGCCCTGCTTGCGATGACCTGGCGACTTGTCCAGGGTGTACCCCGCCTCTCGCCCATAGTCAGCTGGGATAGGCTCCAGCTCACCTGTGACCCTGTAGGACAGGATAAGCGACTACAGATAATGGATGGATATTGCATTGGTTATTATTGCACTATTGAGGTAGATAACTAATGATAGATAATAAATAATATGGAACAGTCAACAGGGAGTGGGTTTAGTGCATGTTGGCATTCAGCAGGGTTATGGCTCTAGGGATAAAACTGTTCTTGAGTCTGTTAGTCCTAGACCTGATGCACCTGTAACACGTCCCAGAGGGCAGTAGGTCAAACAACTGATGGCTCAGGTGAGAACTCATCTCATTATCTCTAGCCGCTTTATCCTTCTACAGGGTCGCAGGCAAGCTGGAGCCTATCCCAGCTGACTATGGGCGAAAGGCGGGGTACAAGTCGCCAGGTCATCACAGGGCTGACACATAGACACAGACAACCATTCACACTCACATTCACACCTACGGTCAATTTAGAGTCACCAGTTAACCTAACCTGCATGTCTTTGGACTGTGGGGGAAACCGGAGCACCCGGAGGAAACCCACGCGGACACGGGGAGAACATGCAAACTCCGCACAGAAAGGCCCTCGCCAGCCCCGGGGCTCGAACCCAGGACCTTCTTGCTGTGAGGCGACAGCGCTAACCACTACACCACCGTGCCGCCCCCAGGTGAGAACTGTCCTTAACAATCTTTCTAGCTCTGGTGAGGCAGCGAGAGTTGTAGATATTGTCCAAGGTGGGGAGAGGGTGGCTGACGATTTTCTGCGCTGTCTTAATCACTCTCTGCAGCCTCTGCCTGTCTGCTTTAGTGCAGATGGCATACCACACAGAGATGCAGTACGTCAGCAGGCTCTCGATGCAGGATCTGTAAAAGGTCTCCAGCAGCTTACTATCCAGGTTGTTCTTCCTGAGCACCCTCAGGAAGTGTAGTTGCTGCTGGGCCTTCTTGATAACTGCTGTGATGTTTGCAGACCAGGAGAGGTCTTCAGAGATAAGGGTGCCGAGATACGTGAAGGTGTTGACCCTCTCTACACAGTCACAGTTGATGTAGAGGGGGGTGAGGCCAGCCCTGTTCTTCCTGAAGTCGACAATGAGTTCTTTAATTTTTGAGGTGTTCAGTAACAGATTGTTTGTTGAGCACCACTCTGTCTACCTCAGGACCTCGTTCCTGTAGTTCACCTCATCACTGCCTGAGATCAGCCCAACCACAGTGGTGTCGTCAGCAAATTTAATGATGGTGTTTCCAGGGTAGGCAGGAGTGCAGTCGTGTGTGTAAAGAGAATAGAATAGGGGGCTCAACACGCAGCCCTGGGGAGAGCTGGTGCGGCGCATGTGGAAAGAGGAAAAGTGAAGGCCGAGTTTCACTGTTTGGGGGCGATTTGTCAGAAAGTCCTTTATCCAGGAACAGGTGAGTGAGGGAAGGCCTAAGTCCAACAGCTTCACAACTAGTATGTCTGGGATGATGGTGTTAAAAGCCGAGCTGTAGTCTATGAAGAGCATTCTCACATAGCTCCCCTGCTGCTCCAGGTGGCATAGGGCAGTGTGTAGAGCTGTGACTATTGCATCTTCAGTAGATCTGTTTGCATGGTAGGCATACTGATGTAAGCTGAAGCTGGGAGGGAGACAGGCTTTATGATGTTGAACCAGCCTCTCAAATCACTTTGTGATGACAGGTGTGAGAGCGACTGGGCGATAGTCCTTGGGACTGTCTGTGGTAAGTTTCTTTGGAACAGGGATGATTGTGGATGATTTCAGGCAGGATGGGACGACAGCTTGTAACAGGGAGAAGTTGAAGATGGAAGTGAAAATTCTTGAGAGCTGGTCAGCACATGCCTTGAGCACCTTCCCCAGCACTCCATCTGGGCCAGCAGCTTTCCTGGGGATCACTGCCCTGAGCACCCGCTTCACGTCATGCTCCTCGACAGTCAGTGAGGGGGGCTAGAGGTTGGTGCAGGCAGCGGTGGAGTGGCTATATGCTGTTGTATCTCAAAGCGTGCAAAAAAGCAGTTCAGCTCCTCTGCCAGTGATACATCTGAACCTCTGGTACCCCTTTTCCACCAAATCAGTTCCAGGGCTGGTTTGGGGCCAGTGCTGGTGCTGGTTCACAACTCGTTCAACTTGCGAGCCAGCTGAGAACCAGTTTGCTTTTCCATAGCTTGTGGTGCTAAGGGGAGCCACGTCATTACGTCGCTGTATACGTCAGTTATGTCACTGTATACGTCAGTTACGTTGCTGCGTTTGCATAAACCTTGGCGTGAATATCGAAGCAACAACAACACGGAGAAGAAGAAGCAGCAACAACAACAATAATAATGGATGACTTCGTGTTTGTACAGCTGCTGCTTCTTGGCGCTTAAAAATGGCGACCTTTCGCGGTCTTGCGATTGTTGTTGGTCTTAACAACTCCGCGCCCCCCCCCACGACGTAAGCGGTTCTTTCCTCTGGCCCAGCAAAGAGTTGGTGCTAGCCTGGAACCAGTTTTTCTGGCCCCAGAACCAGTTCTTTGTCAGTGGAAACAGAAAACCTGGTTCCAAACTAAGCACTGGCTCCGAACCAGCCCTGGAACTGCTTTGGTGGAAAAGGGGCATGGGTGTCACTACATGGCCTCTGTAGTTGATAATGCTCTGTATGCCCTGCCATGGATTGTTGTCCAAGAGATGATTATTAAACTGGCTGCAACTCACTTTAAATTCTATTTTATTTTTGAAATATGTGCTTTGTTGCATATATAATACATTTCTAAATGAATTCATCAAGAAACACAATACTAGACAAAGCTGATATGGTTGATCTTGCATCATCTCATCACCTCACAACTCCAGGATTCTGGCTTTGATCATAAGTACCTCAGGTTCTCCAGGTTCCTCCCACTTCTTTAAAAGATGCAAGAAAGTGGCTCAGTTGTGCTAAATTACCCTTCAGTGTGAATAATTGTGTTTGGTGCCCTTTGATGAACTAGCATCCCATCTAGTGTGTATTCATACAATTGATTCACTGCCAGTCTAACAAAATAAAGTGGTTCCTAATGATGAATGAATAAATATACATTTTAATACTTTGACCCTTAAAATCTGTTAGGAAAGCACTGGTATATAGTCTAAATAAACTGATCAAGTAACTTTGTATTATAATTAAGTCATGATAAACACTGGATTGATCCACAGCCAAAAAAGAGAGAAAAATCTCTGACTAAGGCACTCCAAATTAAAATGTCTTTAATATTTTAGACAAGTCCTACATGGACAAATTAAAAACAAAGCCTTTGTTTTTAATTTGTCCATGTAGGACTTGTCTAAAATATTAAAGACATTTTAATTTGGAGTGCCTTAGTCAGAGATTTTTTTTCTCTCTCTTTTGGCTGTGGATCTAGAATACCTTGGATTAAAGAGCACCCAAACCTAAAAAAAAAAGACTCTAAACCATTGGAAAAAGAACACGCCATAATCTAAAAAAAAAAAAAAACTAAAAAAACTAAAAACACTGGATTGAGTCGACCAAAAATTAGATATGATCACAAATTTACTGTTGAGAAAATAGTAAGTAAACAGTGTTTTAAAATAACAGATTACTAACATCGAACCAGTGTAATGAATCAAAGACAATTATTTTTAATTTCCATAACGAGAAGTAACAGGAATGAATAATATTAAAATAGAACCTGTTACAAGTACAAATCCACCATGCTACATGTTGAGTAAAGAAATGCAGAGTGCGTGCAGGAACAGGAGTGGCATTTAAACAACAGTCCCTCACACACCTCTGTTGTTAACGATTGAAGTCCTTGAGCCTGTTTTGCACGATTGCCCCCTCCAACATGGCGACAATGCTAACGTGTCTGGAATACCTGTGTTTGCGACCATAGACATACATAGAAAACTAGATGCCTCACCGCGTATTCCAGAATGTCCGCACAGGGCGGCCATCTTACCACAGGAAAGCTTTTCCACAGAATTTGCGGTACACTGAGGTAAGACCATTGAGATGCTTAAATGTTTATACTCTTATCTCGCTGAAATTTTGACGTATATACAAATGGTTTGATTTCTTAAAACATTATTAATGTGGTTGTAATTCTGGGTACTTGAACATGCTAAAATCGTACCTTTTCTCTTCAAAAACGACTTAATGCAGCTTTGTCAAAGTTGTGTTTCATGCTAGGCTAGCTCGTAGCACCAAGTAATTTTACATGGAAGGTCATGAGATAATATTTTCAATAACTGAAGTTGCACTTGCACATGGTTTTCATTTTGGGGTTGGTTAATTTAAAACAACTTACATTATGATTTCTAGAGGAAATTAAATTACTGACTGTGACGAGATGCCAGACTTCTGCGCGGCTTTCGGTTGCTTGAACCGGCGATGTCTGGAAATTAGGGCACGCGGGATCACCTTTCACCAGTAAGATAATACATCATTTTTTTAAGGATAATCGGTAGCGTTTATCCTTAAAAATCCCGAGATACTTAAACTCCTCCACTTGAGGCAGAACTTCTCCACCAACCTGGAGAGGGCAAGCCACCCTTTTCCGGTCGAGAACCATGGCCTCGGACTTGGAGGTGCTGATTCTCATCCCAGCCGCTTCACACTCGACTGCAAACCGCCCCAGTGCATGCTGAAGGTCCTGGTTTGAAGAAGCCAACAGGACAACATCATCCGCAAAAAGCAGAGATGAAATCCTGTGGTTCCCAAACAGGATTCCTTCTGGCCCCTGGCTGCGCCTAGAAATTCTGTCCATAAAAATTATGAACAGAACCGGTGACAAAGGGCAGCCCTGCCGGAGTCCAACATGCACTGGGAACAGGTCTGACTTACTGCCGGCAATGCGAACCAGACTCCTGCTCCGTTCGTACAGGGACCGGACAGCCCTTAGCAAAGAGCCCCGAACCCCATACTCCCGAAGCACCCCCCACAGAATACTACGGGGGACACGGTCGAATGCCTTCTCCAGATCCACAAAGCACATGTGGACTGGTTGGGCAAACTCCCATGAACCCTCGAGCACCCTATGAAGGGTATAGAGCTGGTCCAGTGTTCCGCGACCAGGACGAAAACCGCATTGTTCCTCCTGGATCCGAGGTTCGACTATTGGTCGAATTCTCCTCTCCAGTACCCTGGAGTAAACCTTCCCTGGGAGGCTGAGAAGTGTGATTCCCCTATAATTGGGGCACACTCTCCGGTCCCCTTTCTTAAAAAGAGGGACCACCACCCCAGTCTGCCACTCCAGAGGCACTGTCCCTGACCGCCACGCGATGTTGCAGAGGCGTGTCAACCAAGACAGCCCCACAACATCCAGAGACTTGAGATACTCAGGGCGGATCTCATCCACCCCCGGTGCCTTGCCACCGAGGAGCTTGCAAACCACCTCAGTGACTTCGGCTTGGGTAATGGACGAGTCCACCTCTGAGTCATCAGCCTCAGTCTCCTCAGTGGAAGACATGACGGTGGGATTGAGGAGATCCTCAAAGTATTCCTTCCACCGCCCGACAATGTCCCCAGTCGAGGTCAACAGCTCCCCACCCGCACTGTAAACAGTGTTGGCAGAGTACTGCTTCCCCCTCCTGAGGCGCCGGACGGTTTGCCAGAATTTCTTCGAGGCCGACCGATAGTCCTTCTCCATGGCCTCCCCGAACTCCTCCCAGTTCCGAGTTTTTGCCTCCGCAACTGCCCGAGCTGCAGCACGCCTGGCCTGCCGATACCCGTCAGCTGCCTCGGGAGTCCTGGAGGTTAACATGGCCCGATAGGACTCCTTCTTCAGCTTGACGGCATCCCTTACTTCTGGTGTCCACCACCGGGTTCGGGGATTGCCGCCACGACAGGCACCGGAGACCTTGCGGCCACAGCTCCGAACAGCTGCGTCCACAATGGAGGTAGAGAACATGGTCCACTCAGACTCAATGTCCCCCGCCTCCCTTGGAAGCTGGGAAAAGCTCTCCCGGAGGTGGGAATTAAAGACCTCCCCAACAGAGTGCTCGGCCAGACGTTCCCAGCAGACCCTCACCATACGTTTGGGCCTGCCAGGTCTGTCCAGCTTCCTCCTCCGCCAGCGGATCCAACTCACCACCAGGTGGTGATCAGTTGACAGCTCAGCCCCTCTCTTCACCTGAGTGTCCAAGACATAGGGCCGGAGATCAGATGAAATGACTACAAAGTCTATCATTGACCTCCGACCTAAGGTGTCCTGGTGCCACGTGCACTTATGGACACCCCTATGCTCGAACATGGTGTTCGTTATGGACAAACCGTGACTAGCACAGAAGTCCAATAACAAAACACCACTCGGGTTCAGATCGGGGAGGCCGTTCCTCCTAACCACGCCCCTCCAGGTGTCACTGTCATCTCCCACATGAGCATTGAAGTCCCCCAGTAACACAATGGAGTCCCCAGTCTGAGCACTCCTCAGTACCTCTCCCAGGGACTCCAAGAAGGCCGGATACTCTATACTGCTATTTGGGCCATAGGCACAAACAACAGCAAGAGCCCTCTCCCCAATCCGAAGGCGCAGCGAGGCGACCCTCTCGTTCACTGGGGTAAACTCCAACACATGGCGGCTGAGCTGGGGAGCTATAAGCAAGCCCACACCAGCCCGCCGCCGCTCACCACGGGCGACTCCAGAGAAGTGGAGAGTCCAGCCCCTCTCGAGGAGCTGGGTTCCAGAGCCCAAGCTGTGCGTGGAGGTGAGCCCGACTATCTCTAGCCGGTACCTCTCAACCTCCCGCACAAGCTCAGGCTCTTTCCCCCCCAGCGAAGTGACATTCCATGTCCCAACAGCCAGCCGCTGTGTCCGGGGATCAGGTCGTTGAGGCCCCTGCCTTCGACTGCCACCCAATCCACATTGCACCAGTCCCCTACTGCTACCTCTGTGGGTGGTGAACCCACAGGAGGTCGGGCCCACGTCACCTCTTCGGGCTGAGCCCGGCCGGGCCCCATGGGCAAAGGCCCGGCCACCAAGCGCTCGCATACGAGCCCCAACCCCGGGCCTGGCTCCAGGGTGGGGCCCCGGCTGCGTCATCCCGGGCGACGTCACGGTCCTCGGATTTTTCTCCATAGGGGTTTTGGTGAACTGCTCTTAGTCTGGCCTGTCACCTAGGACCTGTCTGCCTTGGGAAACCCTGACAGGGGCATAATGCCCCCGACAACATAGCTCCTAGGATCATTCAAGCACACAAACCCCTCCACCACAATAAGGTGGCAGTTCAAGGAGGGGACGCTACCGATTATCCTATGAGCTTTGGGTAATGACCGAAAGGACAAGATCGCGGATACAAGCGGCCGAAATGAGTTTCCTTCGCAGGGTGGCTGGGCGCTCCCTTAGAGATAGGGTGAGAAGCACAGTCACTCGGGAGGAGCTCGGAGTAGAGCCGCTGCTGCTCCACATCGAGAGGAATCAGCTGAGGTGGCTCGGGCATCTTTTTCGGATGCCTCCTGGACGCCTCCCTGGGGAGGTGTTCCAGGCATGTCCCCCTGGGAGGAGGCCCCGGGGAAGACCCAGGACACGCTGGAGGGACTATGTCTCTCGGCTGGCCTGGGAACGCCTCGGTGTTCTTCCCGAGGAGCTGGCCGAGGTGTCTGGGGAAAGGGAAGTTTGGGCTTCCCTGCTTAGACTGCTGCCTCCGCGACCCGGTCCCGGATAAAGCGGAAGAAGACGAGACGAGACGAGATCGGTAGCGTTATTTACTTAGTGAAATAATGTCCAATACAGTTCCTGATATGAGCAGCCGGGCTAGGACAACAGTATCATACTGTATTGTTACATTTGGGTGTGAGGTTGTAAGTGAGTAAGCTGTTTATTTAACTTTAGCTTCCCCTACGGCCCTATCACATGTAAAAATATTTTCACTAAAAATTGGAAATAAATTGTATGGTTATTTGTCCTAAGGCCGCAGTTATCCATAAGTATGCAGTGTTAGGCTTCTCACAGCATAGGAATTTCAGCATGTATTTTTTTTTTAAAACATAAAATGATTATTCATCATTAATATCATAAATATATACTTCCGTTTGGTTTTTTTTTATATAACAAACCAAACCGTTTGAATATCGATTGAAATTTGAGGAAGTTACGGTCATCTGAAAAGTACATATCGCTACCAACACAATGTAATGGGTAAGCCAGCTGTCTGAGGTAAGATGGCCGCCATGTGCAGACGTTCGACTTCGTTGACGGGCAACGGGGACGAGGCATCGAGTCTTCTATGTACACTGAACAAAAATATACACGCAGCACCTAAAGATTTTATTTATTTTGTACATCCGATACTGATTTTTTTTTTCTGCCCACATCAAATGATAGTATAGCATACCAGTAAACATTTTTTGAAAAAAAAAACGTCCCTCTACTCAAGTTCTGAGCAGTGCCCAGACTTGAGATAATCCATGATCCAGTCGGGTGTGACCATTGCAGACAAAAATTTCACTGAGTAATGCATGTCATGACCATCCTTTATGTGGGGCCAATAAAAGGCCACCCTAAAATGACAATGTTCAAATGTCAAGATGCCACAGATGACCAGAATCAACCGGGAACGAGCCATTGGCATGCTGCAGGCTGGAATGTCCATCAGAGCTGTAGGGAGTCAATTGGGGGTGCTATTCCACGATAGTCCGCCTCCGACGACGATTTCAGCAGCATGGCACCACAGACAACATGCCACATGCATGCAGGCCACGTGTCACCACTCCAGCACAAGACCGGCATATCCGTCTGACCCACCTGCATGATCGGTGCCGGACTGCAACACGGACCGCAGATGAGACCATGGGGAGACACAATTGCAGGGTCAGCAGTCAAACTGTGAGAAACCGACTCAGAGAAGCTGGCCTCCATGCACGTAGACCTCATCGAGGATTGGACCTGACTGCTGGGCGACGATGTTCTCGTCTGGACTGGGCTCAGGCACATAGAAAATAAAAATGAAAATGAATTTCTATCTGAACATTTGTATTTCATAAAATATGGACCGCTGCGTTTATATTTTTGTTCAGTGTATATCTATGTTTGCGACAGTCACCGGCGCCAGGAACAGTTTTCATCATTCTCTGTGTCAAGTCTGCGCACTATTTACACAGGCCGTTGATTGTATAATAGAGTTTATTTCATAATATGATATTTAAGCTATTTTTCAGCTTAAGTGAGAAAATACCTTCAACATAATTGTCTATATAGGTCATGTCTAAATAGATTGTAATATTATTATATAATAATTAATTTACAATTATCACACATTTCTAATTAAAATGTCCACCAATTTGAAGTCTGTCTGCAAATATATTTCACATGGAAGTAAGAATATACCAGTATACCACACGTTGTATATGCTCTGGGGAAACAAACAGACAGCCGAGTTGAGTTAGATCCAGTGGACACAAAATGCTGCCATCTTGTGTCTGTGTAAACTTTTCCCTGTTGGTTTCTGTAAAACACAAAAGCTCCACAGCTTCACAGCTCCGGTTTCCCCCACAGTCCAAAGACATGCAGGTTAGGTTAACTGGTGACTCTAAATTGACCGTAGGTGTGAGTGTGAATGGTTGTCTGTGTCAGCCCTGTGATGACCTGGTGACTTGTCCAGGGTGTACCCCGCCTTTCGCCCATAGTCAGCTGGGATAGGCTCCAGCTTGCCTGCGACCCTGTAGAAGGATAAAGCGGCTAGAGATAATGAGATGAGAGATAAAGGTAATGTAGTGCAAAATAGGAGCGCAGGTGGCCAAGTGGTTAGAGCGCTTGGCTGCTAAGCGAACGGTCCCCGGTTCAAGCCTCAGCTCAACGGGGATCTGGGGCTCGCATGGTCCCCATTCACTGCTCCACCCAGCAGTGAATGGGGACCTGGTGGAAAAACACTGGGAAAGTCAAAGGCGGCGAGGAAAGGAACTGGCCACCCTACCTCACCATGCCGACGGCCTAGACAGAGTGTGTTCTCTAACAGGCACTCCCCCAACGTACGTACCCAAAACATATATATGGGACTCTTTGACTCGCTTTTGAGTGCAAAATTGGCAGTATAATACAAAAATAAGACAATGATCGAACGGAGCAGCGAAAAGGACAGTAATATGCAAACATGTGCAAACAGATGTAAACAGTCAAGGACAGTTTACAGGGAGGTAGTCCATGGTTATAGACTCCTGTCAGCTGTTTAGGAGTCTGATGGTGGTGGGAAAGAAAGAGTTATTTAGTCTGACAGTCATGCATTTCACACTTCTGTACCTCCGGCCTGAGGGTAGAAGTGTGAACAATCCATGCTGGGGGTGGGTGGGATCTTTGAGGATGGAGGCAGCTCTCCTGTGGACTCTGCAGTGGTAGATGCTCTGCAGAGAGGGCAGTGGAATACTGGTGATCCTCTCAGCAGTCTTCACCACCCTCTGCAGGCATTTGCAGTCCATAGCCGTAGTGCTGTCGTACCACACAGTGATGCAGTTGGTCAAGGTGCTCTCAATCACACAGCTGTAGAAGTTGCTGAGGATCTTGGGCGACATACCAAAGTTCTTTAGCCTCCTCAGAAAGTACAGTCACTGTTGAGCTTTGCTAACCAGCTGTGTGGTGTAAGGTGTCCATGTGAGGTCCTCACTGATTTGAACACCCAGATATTTGAAGCTGCTCACTCTCTCCACCTCAAGCTCCCAGATGAACAGTGGCCAATGAGGTCTCCTCTCCTTCCTCATGTCCACTATCATCTCCTTCATCTTCTCCGTGTTGAGGGTGAGGTTGTTGTCCTCACACCATGACACCAGACTGGCCACCTCCCTCCTGTAGGCCGTTTCGTCTCCACCAGTGATGCGTCCTATCACTGTGGTGTCGTCTGCAAACTTCAGGATATTGTCCTTGTGGGAGGCAACACAGTCGTGGGTGAACAGGGTGTAGAGGATGGGGCTGAGGACACATCCATGTGGGGTGCAAATGTTTGTGATAACGATAATATTCATGAGTCCACCATCAGGAGAACACTGAACAACAATGGTGTGCATGGCAGGGTTGCAAGGAGAAAGCCACTGCTCTCCAAAAAGAACATTGCTGCTCACCTGCAGTCTGCTAAAGATCACATGGACAAGCCAGAATGCTATTGAAAAAATGTTTTGTGGATGGATGAGACCAAAATAGAACTTTTTGGTTTAAATGAGAAGTGTTATGTTTGGAGAAAGGAAAACACTGCATTCCAGCACAAGAACCTTATCCCATCTGTGAAACATGGTGGTGGTAGTATCATGGGCCTGTTTTGCTGCATCTGGGCCAGGATGGCTTGACATTATTGATGGAACAATTAATTCTGAATTATACCAGCGAATTCTAAAGGAAAATGTCAGGACATCTGTCCATGAACTGAATCTCAAGAGAAGGTGGGTCATGCAGCAAGACAACAACCCTAAGCACGCAAGTCATTCTACCAAAGAATGGTTAAAGAAGAATAAAGTTAATGTTTTGGAATGGCCAAGTCAAAGTTCTGACCTTAATCTAATCGAAATGTTGTGGAAGGACCTGAAGCGAGCAGTTCATGTGAGGAAACCCACCAACATCCCAGAGTTGAAGCTGTTCTATACAGAGGAATGGGCTAAAATTCCTCCAAGCCAGTGTGCAGGACTGATCAACAGTTACCAGAACTGTTTAGTTGCAGTTATTGCTGCACAAGGGGGTCACACCAGATACTGAAAGCAAAGGTTCACATACTTTTGCCACTCACAGATATGTAGTAATGGATCATGTTCCTCAATAAATAAATGACCAAGTATAATAGTTTAGTCTCATTTGTTTAACTGGGTTCTCGTTATCTACTTTTAGGACTTGTGTGAAAACTTGATGTTTTAGGTCATATTTATGCAGAAATATCAAAAATTCTAAAGGGTTCACAAACTTTCAAGGACCACTGTATCATTCAGCATTAATGATGCCTTCCTGGATGTACAAGCTACCCATGTCATGTCCACTAATGCACCCTCATACCATCACAGATGCTGGCTTTTGAACTGTGCACTGATAACAAGCTGGGTGATCCCTTTCTCTTTAGCCTGGAGGATGTGGTGTCCATGATTTTTAAAAAGAATTTCTACTTTTGATTTGTCAGACCTTGGGACAATTTTCCACTCCGCCTCAGTCCTTTATAAAAGAGCTCAGGCCCAGAGAAGGTGGCGGCATTTCTGGATATTGCTTAGATATGGTTTTAACTTGCATTTGTGGATGGGTGCAGTAATTAACTGTTTTCACAGATGATAGTTTTCTGAAGTGTTCCTGAGCCCATACAGTGATTTCCACTACAGACACGTGTCTGCTTTTAATGCAGTGTTGCCTGAGGTCCTGAAGATCACAAGCATCCAGTATCAGTTTTCAGCCATGTCTCTTGCATACAGAGATTTTTCCAGATTTTCTGAATCTTTTAATGATATTATGGACCATAGATGATGTGATCCCCAAATTCTTTGCAATTTTACATTGAGGAACATTATTCTTAAATTGTTGCACTGTTTGCCCACGCAGTCTTTCACAAAGCCGTGAACCCCTCCCCATCTTTACTTCTGAGTGATTCTGCCTCTCTAGGATGCTCTTTTTATACCCAATCATGTTACTGACCTGTTGCCAATTAACCAAATTAGGGGTCTTTTTTGTTTGTTTTTTAGCATTACACAGCTTTTTCAGTCTTTTGTTGCCCCCTGTCCCAACTTTTCTGAAATGTGTTGCTAGCATCAAATTCAAAATAAGCATATATTTTTCAAAAATCAATAACATTTCTCAGTTTCAACATTTGATATATTGTCTTTGTATTATTTTCAGTGAAATATAAGGTGTCCATGATTTACAAATCTTCACATTCTTTTCTAATTTATGTTTTACAGTGTCCTAACATTTTTGGAATTGGGGTTGTATTTTAAAGGTAATAATTGCTCTTATTTTATGATTAAAAACCCTTTATTTCATTAAGCCACTGACTTTATATATCTATCTATATGTACATCATAATAAAATATAATTTTAAAATTCAGGAAGTTAAATTAAATTTAGTAATTTTTTTTTGCTACGCCTCTAGGTGGCATTATGGTTTCAGCTTGTCTGTTCATCTGAGATTCTCATCAGCACGATATTGAAAAAGAAACTTATTGAAGAAATTTTTACTGCCATGTTGATGCATAATCAATCCAGCCACTGGGGGTGCATAAGCGTACTCTTGGCGCCGGTCCCAAGCCCGGATAAATTGGAGAGGGTTGCGTCAGGAAGGGCATCCGGCGTAAAACTGTGCCAAATCTAACATGCGCAATGAAAAGAGAAATACCATACCGGATCGGTCGGGGTCCGGGTCAACAGTGACCGCCTCTGGTACTGTTGGTCAACAGGGTGCCGGTGGAAAGTGCGCTACTGTTGTGCCAAAACGGAGAAGGAGAAAGAGAGGGGGAGGTGTGTTAGGAGAGAGCGTGAAAGATGGAAGGGAAAGAGCTTAGAATTGAGGGTAGGAACATTGAATGTGGGAACATTGACTGGCAGAGCGAGAGAGTTAGCAGGTATGATGGAAAGAAGGAAATTGGACATTTTGTGTGAGCAGGAGACGAGCTGGAAAGGAAGCAAGGCCAAGAACATTGGAGATGGATGCAAGTTGTTTTATTATGGAGTGGATGGAAAGAGAAATGGTGTTGGTAATGTTTTGAGGAGATAGTTGATCAACAGTGTGATTGATGTGAAGAAGGTGTCAGATAGAGTGATAGGCATGAAGTTGGAGATTCAAGGAGTGGTAATCAATGTTGTGCGTGCATACGCCCCACAGGTTGGATGTGAGAATGAAGAGAAAGAGTCTTTCTGGGAAAAGATGGATGAAGTGGTAGAAAGTATACTGAGGGAGGAGCGCGTGCTAATAGGAGCAGATTTCAATGGATATGTTGGTGAGGGAAACAGAGGAGATGAGTACATGATGGGCAGATATGGTGTAAGAGAGAGAAATGTGGAAGGGCAAATGGTGGTTGATTTTTCAAAGAGGATGAATTTGGCAATAATCAATACATACTTCAAGAAGAAAGAGCAGCACAGGGTGACCATTTAAGAGTGGAGGAAGATAATCTGTGGTTGGTAGAAGAGAGCAACTTGACTTGCTTGAAAAGTCTTGAAGACGTTTCGCCTCTCGTCTGAAAGGCATCCTCAGTTCTGTCTGTCTAATAGGGAGTATCAAGTATTTATCCTCTCATGGATCATCATAGAATCCGAATCAGAATGCTGATGGCTGCATTGTAGGTGGCTGATAGATGTCATAGACACCCACCTCTGTTCAGTGATGGTCATTCCAGGTTGACAAAAATGAACGATCCTCTCTGGCTAAGATGTCTGCCAGTTTTCTGGAAGTCCTCTCGTACTCCCGCACCAGTCGAAGGGAACTCATCCCACAGATTACCAGAGGTGGAAAAACTGGATTGACAAAGTAAAAGTCCTGCTTAGGTTTTCCTTCTGCCTGTGCTCTCAACACAGGTGATTTCACCAATTAGCTCATCAACCTGGCTTAGGGGATGTGGTAATTAGGATCAACTGGTTCATTGAATTGGCTGGAGCAAAAATGTGGCAGGGTTTTCACTTTCTGCACCCGGGTTTTTCCACCTCTGCAGATTACTATGTACCTGGATGACTGAGTATCTTCACAGAGATGTTTCTACACACTTTGGGATGAGTTCCCTTCGACTGGTGCGGGAGTATGAGAGGACTTCCAGAAAACTGGCAGACATCTTAGCCAGAGAGGATCGTTCATTTTTGTCAACCTGGAACGACCATCACTGAACAGAGGTGGGTGTCTATGACATCTTTTATCAGCCACCTACAATGCAGCCATCAGCATTCTGATTCGGATTCTATGATGATCCATGAGAGGATAAATACTTGATACTCCCTATTAGACAGACAGAACTGAGGATGCCTTTCGGACGAGAGGCGAAATGTCTTCAAGACTTTTCAAGCAAGTCCAGTTGCTCTCTTCTACCAACCACAGATTACTATGTACCTGGATGACTGAGTATCTTCACAGATATGTTTCTACGCACTTTGGGATGAGTTCCCTTCGACTGGTGCGGGAGTATGAGAGGACTTCCAGAAAACTGGCAGACATCTTAGCCAGAGAGGATTGTTCATTTTTGTCAACCTGGAACGACCATCACTGAACAGAGGTGGTGTCTAAGACATCTTTTATCAGCCACCTACAATGCAGCCATCAGCATTCTGATTCGGATTCTATGATGATCCATGAGAGGATAAATACTTAATACTCCCTATTAGACAGACAGAACTGAGGATGCCTTTCAGACGAGAGGCGAAACGTCTTCAAGACTTTTCAAACAAGTCCAGTTGCTCTCTTCTACCAACCACAGATTACTATGTACCTGGATGGCTGAGTATCTTCACAGATAAGTGGAGGAAGATCTACACAGGTGGACTACATACTCTGCAGAAGGGGTAACCTGAAGGAGATTGGAGACTGTAAAGTGATGGCAGGGGAGAGTGTAGCTAGACAACATCAAGTGGTCGTGTGCAGGATGAGCTTGAAAGTGAAAAAGAGGAAGCATGAAATAGTGGAGCCGAAGATTAAGTGGTGGAAACTAAAAGAGGTTGAACATCAGAAGGAGTTTAGGGAAGAAATGAGACGAGCATTGAGTGGTCATGGAAGTCTGCCAGAAGATTGGGATACTACTGCTGTACTAGTAAGAGAAGCAGCAAGGAAGGTGCTAGGGTGGTCATCGGGAAGGAGGAAGGAAGACAAGGAGACATGGTGGTGGAACAAAGAAGTGCAGGAAATTATAAAAGAGAAGAGGCTAGCAAAGAAGAATTGGGATGATCAGAGAGACGAGGAAAGCAGGCGGTTATACAGAGAGACAAGACAGAAGGCAAAAAGAGCGGTAGCGAAGGCGAAAGCAGATGCATACCAGGAGTTGTACGAAAGACTGGAGACCAAAGAAGGAGGGTGTGGCAGCGGGGGCATGGTCAAGTGTCAGTCTATGACTGGAGGGCGGAGTCAGGGAAGGTAAGTGGCAGAATCACTGCACCTGATGTCTATTAACGTGTGTTTGTGTGTCTTCCCCAGTAACTGGGCCCTACATAAGGAGAGAGAGAGTAGAGGAAGGGAGCTCTCTCGCCAACCAGACGACTTGTGTGTGTGTGTGTGTGTGTGTGTGCGCGGGTGACTGGGAGAGTGTGAAAGAAAGCTGAAAAGCAACAGTAAAAGTTTTGTGAACTCAGTTTTGGCTTGCTGTCCTTCTGTGCTCCACCCACCCATACGAAGTGCAACAGTGGTGCCGAAACCCAGGACGGAGCACAGAGGAGAACAGCCCCATGGAGTCCTCCCCCTTCGCAGACCTGGTCCACGCCCTTGCCACAGCCCAGCAGAGCCAGCACCAGGTGCTGCTCGCCCTCCGGAAGGAGCAGGAGCAAAGGTTCGAGGCCCTGGTGCTGGCACAGCAGGAAGATCGACAGGCGTTCCGGCACCTCCTTGCGTCGGCGGGGTCCACCACCTCCACCACCGCGGGCCCTTCCCACCTCACCCTAACGAAGATGGGCCCGCATGACGACCCTGAGGCCTTCCTCACGCTCTTTGAGCAGGCAGCAGAGGCCTCAGGCTAGCCGGTGGAACAGCGTGCGGCGCGCCTCCTCCCCCTGCTAACGGGCGAGGCGCAGCTGGCCATGCTACAGTTCCCCGCCGACAGCCAGCTGGTCTACACGGACCTCCGCCAGGCCATCCTCCAGCGTGTGGAGCGCACCCCCGAACAACACCAACAGCGCTTCCATGCTCTGCACCTGGAGGAAGTCGGCCGGCCGTTCGTGTTTGGCCAGCAACTCCGGGACGCCTGCTGGCGGTGGCTGAGGGCTGACAATCATGACGCCGAGGGAATCGTTGATCAGGTGGTACTGAAACAGTTCATTGCCCGACTACCCAAAGGGACCGCGGAGTGGGTCCAGTGCCATCGCCTGGCGTCGCTGGATCAGGCCATCGAGCTGGCGGAGGACCATTTGGCGGCTGTTCTGATGGCAGGACAGCAGATCTCCTCTTCTCCCCTCTCCTCTCTCTCTCTCTCTCTCTCCCCCTCCCCTTCTGTGTCTCGTCCTTGCCCCGTTCCCTCACCGCGGGGGCTGGCTCCACCCCAGTTGGCCCGCTGCACCCACGGTGCCCTCCCGTTTCCCACTTCTGTGTCTTTCTCTTCCCCCCCCTCAGGTGAGTGAGCCCTAGAGCGCCGATGCAGAGAGAAAGCCCGGGCCGGTTTGCTGGCGCTGCAGGGAGACGGGCCACCTCCAGCAGCAGTGCTCGGCAACGGAGGTGGGCGCGGTGGTTTGGATCCCCTACGCGCCAGGAGCCACCCTCGATTGGGCCGGAGCGTATCTCATACCGGTGAGTATCCAAGGGGATACATATCAGGCGCTGGTGGACTCTGGCTGTAATCAGACCTCAATCCACCAAAGCCTGGTGCAAGACGAGGCATTGGGGGGAGTACAACTGGTGAAGGTGTTGTGTGTGCACGGGGATGTTCACAACTACCCTTTAGTGTCAGTCCACATTCTTTTTCAAGGGGAAAAATTTAGTGTAAAGGCGGCAGTTAGTCCTCGCCTTACCCACTCGATAATTTTGGGGACTGATTGGCCGGGATTTCGGGAGTTAACGAGGAATTTAGTGAAGAGTGGATCCTGCCGTAGTTCAGCAGGGGGAGGTCCCGGTGTGGCATTGGCTGGAGCAGCTGTCACAGAGCCGTCGACGTCATCACCGTGTTAGAGGGAGGAGCCGCAGGCTCCTCCTCCTTCTCTTGGGGAATCCCTTGCGGATTTCCCGTTAGAACAGTCGTGGGACGCGACTCTGCGGCATGCGTTTGACCAAGTGAGAGTAATCGATGGTCAAACGCTCCAGCCAAACACCACCCCGTCCTTCCCCTATTTCTCCATTATGAGGGATAGATTATACCGAGTGACGCAGGACACTCAGACTAAGGAGCCGATGACAGCTTTTGATTCCAAAGAGCCGCCGGGAATTAATATTCCCGGCGGCTCACTTTAATCCCATGGCTGGACACTTGGGGCGGGATAAGACACTAGCCCGAATAATGGCCTGGTTCTACTGGCCAGGGATTCACGGCGACATCCGTAGGTGGTGTACGGCATGCTGCGAATGCCAATTAGTAAATCCAGCGGCCATTCCAAAAGCGCCTTTGCGCCCTCTCCCATTAATCAAGACCCCGTTTGAAAGAATTGGGATGGATCTCGTCGGGCCATTAGATCGGTCAACATGAGGGTACCGCTTTATTTTAGTTCTGGTGGACTATGCAATGCGATACCCGGAAGCAGTGCCTCTTCGTAATATCTCAGCACGCAGTATTGCGGAGGCGCTCTTCCGCGTCATCTCCCGAGTCGGAATCCCCAAAGAGATTCTGACTGATCAAGGCACCTCGTTTATGTCACGCACACTGAGCGAACTGTATGGGTTATTGGGAATTAAGCCGATCCGCAACAGCGTTTATCACCCACAAACAGACGGTTTAGTCGAACGGTTCAATCGCACACTCAAGAATATAATTAAAAAATTTGTTCACGAGAACACACGTAATTGGGATAAATGGCTCGAACCCTTGTTATTTGCAGTGCGAGAGGTCCCACAAGCCTCCATGGGGTTCTCCCCATTCGAATTATTATATGGGTGTAAGCCGCGTGGCATCCTAGATGTACTGCGAGAAAATTGGGAGGAGGGACCTTCCCTGAGCAAAAATGAAATTCAATACGTTATTGACCTGCGTGCAAAACTCCACACACACACACACACACACACACACACCTGAGCCAGGAGAATTTGCGGCAGGCCCAAGAACGGCAAACCCGCCTGTACGACAGGGGTACGCGCCTTAGGGAGTTTGCACCGGGAGATAAAGTACTCGTACTGTTGCCCACATAGAGCTCCAAATTGATCGCCAAGTGGCAAGGATCCTTTGAGGTCACACAGCGAGTCGGGGACGTCGAGTATGAGGTGAGGCGAATGGACAGGGGTGGGGGGCTACAGATTTACCACCTAAATCTGCTCAAACTCTGGAACAAGGAGGTCCCCGTGGCGTTGGTGTCGGTGGTTCCGGAGAAGCCGGAGCTGGGGCCGGAGGTTCAAAGGGGAACATTGACATCACATACCTCTCCGGTCCCCTGTGGAGACCACCTCTCCCCGACCCAACTCGCGGAGGTTGCCCAGTTGCAGACCGAATTTTCGGACGTGTTCTCGCCCCTGCCTGGCCGCACCAACCTCATAGAAAACCACATCGAGACGCCCCTGGGGGTGGTAGTGTGCAGCCGCCCTTACAGGCTACCCGAACACAAGAAAAAAGTGGTTCGGGAAGAACCCGAGGCCATGCTCGAAATGGGCATCGTCGAGGAGTCCCACAGTGACTGGAGCAGCCCAGTGGTCTTGGTGCACAAGGCCGACGGGTTGGTCCGGTTCTGTGTAGACTATAGAAAAGTCAACGCGGTGTCTAAATTCAATGCGTACCCAATGCCTCGTATTGATGAGTTGCTGGATCGACTAGGCACGGCTCGCTTTTACTCGACACTGGATTTGACAAAGGGTTATTGGCAGATCCCCTTGACTCCACTATCCCGAGAAAAAACGGCCTTTTCCACACCGTTTGGCTTACACCAATATGTTACACTTCCTTTTGGGCTGTGCCCGCTACGTTCCAGCGGCTTATGGACAGGGTCCTCCGCCCCCACGCCACCTATGTGGCCGCATACTTAGATGACATAATAATCTATAGTAATGACTGGCCGCGGCATCTGCAACACCTGAGGGCCGTCCTTAGGTCGCTGAGGCGAGCGGGTCTCACAGCCAACCCGAAGAAGTGTGCGATTGGGCGGGTGGAAGTACGGTATCTGGGCTTCCACTTGGGCAATGGGCAGGTGCGTCCCCAAATTAACAAGACAGCAGCGATTGCGGCCTGCCCGAGGCCCAAGACCAAAAAGGGGATGAGACAGTTCCTGGGGCTGGCTGGCTACTATCATAGGTTTATACATAATTATTCGGATGTCACCAGCCCGCTGACTGATCTCACTAAAAAGGGGGCACCAGATCCGGTCCAGTGGATGGAGCAATGCCAGCGGGCTTTCTCTGAGGTGAAGGCTGCACTGTGTGGGGGGGCCACTGTTACACTCCCCTGACTTTTCGCTCCCCTTTATGTTACAGACGGATGCGTCGGACAGAGGGCTGGGGGCTGTTTTGTCCCAGGAGGTGGAGGGGGAGGACTGTCCAGTGCTGTATATCAGCAGAAAGCTGTTGGTGCGTGAGGGGCACTACAGCACCATCGAGAAAGAGTGCCTTGCCATCAAGTGGGTGGTCCTCGCCCTCCGCTACTACCTGCTGGGACACCCTTTCACCCTCTGTTCGGACCACGCACCTCTCCAGTGGCTCCACCGCATGAAGGATGCCAACGCGCGGATCACCTGTTGGTATCTGGCACTCCAGCCCTTTAACTTCAAGGTGATCCACAGGCCAGGGGCGCAAATGGTCGTGGCGGACCTCCTTTCCCGTCGGGGGGGGGGGGGAGTCGGCCGCCCAGCCTGAGTCAGGTGGTGGGGGTATGTGGCAGTGGGGGCATGGTCAAGCGTCGGTCTGTGACCGGAGGGCAGAGTCAGGGAAGGTAAGTGGCACAATCACTGCACTCGGTGTCTATTAACATGTGTTTGTGTGTCTTCCCCAGTAACCGTGCCCTACATAAGGAGAGAGAGAGAGAGTAGAGGAAGGGAGCTCTCTCCCCAACCAGACGACTTGTGTGTGTGCGTGCAGGTGACTGGGAGAGTGTGAAAGAAAGCTGAAAAGCAACAATAAAAGTTTTGTGAACTCAGTTCTGGCCTGTCGTCCTTCTGTGCTCCACCCACCCATACAAAGCGCAACAGAGGGAAAGACATGTACAGATTAGCTCGGCAGAGAAACAGGGAAGCGAGGGATGTACAGCAGGTAAGAGTGATGAAAGATGTACAAGCCCAATTCCAAAAAAGTTGGGACAAAGTACAAATTGTAAATAAAAACGGAATGCAATAATTTACAAATCTCAAAAACTGATATTGTATTCACAATAGAACATAGACAACATATCAAATGTCGAAAATGAGACATTTTGAAATTTCATGCCAAATATTGGCTCATTTGAAAGTTCATGATAGCAACACATCTCAAAAAAGTTGGGACAGGGGCAATAAGAGGCTGGAAAAGTTAAAGGTACAAAAAAGGAACAGCTGGAGGACCAAATTGCAACTCATTAGGTCAATTGGCAATAGGTCATTAACATGACTGGGTATAAAAAGAGCATCTTGGAGTGGCAGCGGCTCTCAGAAGTAAAGATGGGAAGAGGATCACCAATCCCCCTAATTCTGCGCAGACAAATAGTGGAGCAATATCAGAAAGGAGTTCGACAGTGTAAAATTGCAAAGAGTTTGAACGTATCATCATCTACAGTGCATAATATCATCAAAAGATTAAGAGAATCTTGAAGAATCTCTGTGCGTAAGGGTCAACGCTGGAAAACCATACTGGGTGCCCGTGATCTTTGGGCCCTTAGATGGCACTGCATCACATACAGGCATGCTTCTGTATTGGAGATCACAAAATGGGCTCAGGAATATTTCCAGAGAACATTATCTGTGAACACAATTCACCGTGCCATCTGCCGTTTCCAGCTAAAACTCTATAGTTCAAAGAAGAAGCCATATCTAAACGTGATCCAGAAGCGCAGACGTCTTCTCTGGGCCAAGGCTCATTTAAAATGGACTGTGGCAAAGTGGAAAACTGTTCTGTGGTCAGACGAATCAAAATTTGAAGTTCTTTATGGAAATCAGGGATGCCGTGTCATTCGGACTAAAGAGGAGAAGAGAAGGACAACCCAAGTTATCAGCACTCAGTTCAGAAGCCTGCATCTCTGATGGTATGGGGTTGCATTAGTGCGTGTGGCATGGGCAGCTTACACATCTGGAAAGACACAATCAGTGCTGAAAGGTATATCCAGGTTCTAGAGCAACATATGCTCCCATCCAGACGACGTCTCTTTCAGGGAAGACCTTGCATTTCCAACATGACAATGCCAAACCACATACTGCATTAATTACAGCATCATGGCTGTGTAGAAGAAGGGTCTGGGTACTGAACTGGCCAGCCTGCAGTCCAGATCTTTCACCCATAGAAAACATTTGGCGCATCATAAAACGGAAGATACGACAAAAAAGACCTAAGACAGTTGAGCAACTAGAATCCTACATCAGACAAGAATGGGTTAACATTCCTATCCCTAAGCTTGAGCAACTTGTCTCCTCAGTCCCCAGACGTTTACAGGCTGCTGTAAAGAGAAAAGGGGATGTCTCACAGTGGTAAACATGCCCTTGTCCCAACTTTTTTGAGATGTGTTGTTGTCATGAAATTTAAAATCATTAATTTTTCTCTTTAAATGATACATTTTCTCACCCCTATGCTCGAACATGGTGTTCGTTATGGACAAACCGTGACTAGCACAGAAGTCCAATAACAAAACACCACTCGGGTTCAGATCAGGGAGGCCGTTCCTCCCAACCACGCCCCTCCAGGTGTCACTGTCGTCGCCCACGTGAGCATTGAAGTCCCCCAGTATCACAATGGAGTCCCCAGTCTGAGCACCCCGCAGTACCTCTCCCAGGGACTCCAAGAAGGCCGGATACTCTATACTGCTATTCGGCCTGTAGGCACAAACAACAGCAAGAGCCCTCTCCCCAATCTGAAGGCGCAGAGAGGCGACCCTCTCGTTCACTGGGGTAAACTCCAACACATGGCGGCTGAGCTGGGGAGCTATAAGCAAGCCCACACCAGCCCGCCGCCGCTCACCATGGGCGACTCCAGAGAAGTGGAGAGTCCAGCCCCTCTCGAGGAGCTGGGTTCCAGAGCCCAAGCTGTGCGTGGAGGTGAGCCCGACTATCTCTAGCCGGTACCTCTCAACCTCCCGCACAAGCTCAGGCTCTTTCCCCCCCAGCGAAGTGACATTCCATGTCCCAACAGCTAGCTGCTGTGTTCGGGGATCAGGTCGTCGAGACCCCTGCCTTCGACTGCCACCCAATCCACACTGCACCAGTCCCCTACTGCTACCTCTGTGGGTGGTGAACCCACAGGAGGTCGGGCCCACGTCACCTCTTCGGGCTGAGCCCGGCCGGGCCCCATGGGCAAAGGCCCGGCCACCAAGCGCTTGCATACGAGCCCCAACCCCAGGCCTGGCTCCAGTGTGGGGCCCCGGCTGCGCCATACCGGGGGACGTCACGGTCCTTGATGGTTTCTCCATAAGGGTTTTGGTGAACTGCTCTTGGTCTGGCCTGTCACCTAGGACCTGTCTGCCTTGGGAAACCCTGACAGGGGCATAATGCCCCCGACAGCATAGCTCCTCGGATCATTCAAGCACACAAACCCCTCCACCACAATAAGGTGGCAGTTCTAGGAGGGGTGAATTTTCTCAGGAGGGGCAAATTATCCAATAATGTCATAAGGTGATTCACTCAACAGGTACATTATAGGTAGCCAGACATTATTCACTCTTTTTTGCTTTCAAAAAAGTGCAGTGGAGAGGGTGAGCAGCACCAAGTTTCTGGGTGTGCACATCTCTGAAGACCTGTCCTGGAGCAACAACACCGCATCACTGGGCAAAAAAGCCCAACAGCGTCTGTACTTCCTCCGCAAACTGAGG
The DNA here is from genome assembly GCF_027579695.1 of Neoarius graeffei. Lineage (NCBI taxonomy): Eukaryota > Metazoa > Chordata > Actinopteri > Siluriformes > Ariidae > Neoarius > Neoarius graeffei. The sequence goes on from NC_083571.1 coordinate 61,920,080, forward strand.
AGAGCAAGAGCCCCGGCCCCCATCATGCACACTTTCTACAGAGGCACCATCGAGGACATTCTGACCAGCTGCATCACCGTGTGGTACGGTGCCTGCACCGTGTCCTGCTGCAAGTCTCTGCAGCGCATCGTGAGAGCAGCTGAGAGGATCATTGGTGTCTCTCTCCCTTCTCTAATGGATATTTATAACTCCCGCCTCACCCGCAAAGCCATCAGGATTGCAGGTGACCCCACCCACCCATCTTACAGCCTCTTCAGCCTGCTGCCGTCAGGGAGGAGACTGCGGAGTCTCCGGGCCAAAACCAGCAGGCTCAAGAACAGTTTCTTTCACCAGGCAGTCAGGAGGCTCAACTCCCTCCCTATTCTGCCCCTCCTCCCCCCTCTGCCCCCTGCCACAGATTTTGCTCACACACCCCCCTTCAGCATCTGACATGTCATCCTCACAGTTTCCCCCCCAACACACACACACGCACATACATACATCTCATCGTTCATTAACACACTGAACTGAACTCAGGTGACCGCACATCTCACTTTACCTTGCTCATTTGCACTATTCCGCACTACCTCATCTTAACAGCTGCTAGTTTGTTTATACTGCTTATTTCATGTTTCATGTTTACCTGCTATACCTCAAGTGCCCTTGACTGTTTGGTTATTTGAACCAATTTATGTGTGTGTGTGTGTGTGTGTGTGTGTGTGTGTGTGTGTACATATGAGTGTTTAGTCTACGTCTAGTTCATATCTAGAGTGTTTATACTGTTTATATTGTCTGTTTGAGTGTTTAGTCTGTGTGTAGTTCTTATCTAGTGTTTACACTGTTTATATTGTCTGAGTGTTTAGTCTATGTCTTGTTCTTATCTAGTGTTTATACTGTTTATATTGTTTGTCGGAGGGTGGCACAGTGGTGTAGTGGTTAGCGCTGTTGCCTCACAGCAAGAAGGTCCGGGTTCGAGTCCCGGGGCCGGCGAGGGCCTTTCTGTGTGGAGTTTGCATGTTGTCCGCGTGGGTTTCCTCCGGGTGCTCCGGTTTCCCCCACAGTCCAAAGACATGCAGGTTAGGTTAACTGGTGACTCTAAATTGACCGTAGGTGTGAGTGTGAATGGTTGTCTGTGTCTATGTGTCAGCCCTGTGATGACCTGGCGACTTGTCCAGGGTGTACCCCGCCTTTCGCCCATAGTCAGCTGGGATAGGCTCCAGCTTGCCTGCGACCCTGTAGAAGGATAAAGCGGCTAGAGATGATATGAGATATTGTTTGTCGGAGTGTTTAGTCTATGTCTAGTTCCTATCTAGAGTGTTTATACTGTTTATATTGTTGTTTGTTTTTTTCAATTATTCTGTTTTTATTTATTGCATTGCCTGTTTGCACCGTGGGTCAGAGAGAACTGAAATTTCATCTGTGCTGTATGTCGAGCATGCATAGCATATTTGACAATAAAGTTGACTTGACTTGACTTCTCTCTGCATATCACAGTTCCATGCCACTTCTGTCCACTAGATGGCAGAACATTACAGAAATCTTTTCACTGGCTGTGGTGTAAAGTTGCAAACAACATTTACAGTCGAAGAATAGTTTGGCTCCACAATGACCAATTCCAATTACGCCGTATTCACTATTCACATAATTTCAATATTGTATGATGTGAATGATATCTTTATAAAAGATATGTCCAACAACTAAATAAGAAAGGAAACCATATTTTTAAAAACTAATACATATTTATTTGCCAATCTTGAAAGTACTGTTCTACAGAATGTTCTGTAAATAGATTTTGTACTTCAAACTCCATGACCAGCAAGAATTTTACAGACTGTGCAACTTAAGGACAACAGGAAAGTGCACTTACTGTAACAAAACATTGTAAATAGTTGGCTAACATAACAATAGCAGTTGAATAAATAGATGAGTGGATCTTTAGATCTTGCAATTACTGTTATTTACCAAGGATATTACCAAAGTGCTAACTCTCAGAGCAAAGTGTGGCAAATATAAAAATGCACATTGAAAACATCAAAAGTGAACTGATTCTGTGACTCTGTCACTACGTTTACATGCACATAGAATCGAATTTCTGCCGTTGCTCAACTGAAATCGAAGTTCAAAATGCCATGTATACACCTTAATTCGGCTGAAATTGAACCGAACTTGATTTCTCGGAATCGAGCTACACGACCTAGTTTATGCGATTTCTGCCGAGCTACTTTGTGCATGTATACCCTATCGAGCTAGTTGTCGAGCTACTTCCAGAATTGACGAGTGACGAGACCACAAGCGGGAAACACAACAGCCTCGGTTGGCATGACAACAGTAGTAGCGAGCAGCAGAAGAGGTCAGGAGGAACAAACGAAGAAGAGAAAATGGCGATGTAGAGCTCTCTGAAGTGTGGGTGGAGCACAGAGGATGGCAGGACAAAGCTTCTGGTACTAATAGGCTTTTTATTGTCAGACTTTTCAGTTTAACAGCCTACTTTTATTCTTCAGAGAAAAACACACACACACACACACACACACACACACACACACGCGCGCTGTGTTCTAGTCCCGGGATGAGCTGTCCCCTCTGCTCTCCCTCTGCCTCCTTAAATAGGGTGCGGTTACTGGGAAGACACACAAACACAGGTTAATTACCGTCAGGTGAAGTGATTCTGACACTCACCTTCCCTGGCTCCGCCCTCCTGTTGCAGACCGGCACTTGACCACGCCCCCACTGCCACAGGCAAGCAGAAACGTGCACTTCTGGAGCAATGAGGAGACAGTTCATGCTCATTCAGCTTAAGGAGTTGAATATATTAAAATTCATGGACGGGAGAAAAACGCGCAATGGAGAACACGGAACTGATAACTTTGTTTACACTCTTGAATAGCTCTTCTTCATGACGGCAACCGGAAGTGTACCAACACGATGGGGCATGTTGCGCCACCTGTGGCTCGGGTGCACAATGCACCTCACACAATAGCCCGATTTCAGTTGTGTGCATGTACGATTGGATTTCTCTGGCACCCTGCTGGGACCTTCAGCTCGATTACCGACAGCAGCTCGATTTGGATGTGCATGTAAACGTAGTCAGTGTGTGTGTGTCACGAAGTCAACCAAACCCAGACAAACACCACAGTGACTGGAGCCCTCAGTTTCGTCTTTGCCTCATAGAGCTAACTCGAACACTCCACAAAATTTCACGCATTGGATGAGCCGGTTTAATATGTGCCTGTTCTTGCTCACCTCATCGTTGTGGCAGCGAACTGCTAGTCTGTAGCCCTCATCCGGTTGTGTAGTGATGTTCACTCTCCCAAAAGCCAAAAATTTCAGGCAGCTGCCCATGTGAGTCTTTGATGACTCATGTTTTTTTATTTTCTCCGACAAATGATGCATGCCCGAAACTCCAGTGACCGTTCAAGTAGTGTTGTACGTGGAGCCACCTCCAGGGTGGAAAAGTAAGCAGGGGTAGCAGAAAACCGCTGAGGCGTCCTTGCAGCCAGCTAGCCAGGATTTGCGCTGGTACCATGTTGAAGTAAAACCTCAAGTATATGATTTCCCCCATTTGTCGAAATTTGTTTTATGTTTAGATTTGGTCGAGGGGGTCCAGCTTGTTTTGTTGCCAATTTAGCTTGATTTGATCGCTAACTAAATGGAACTTCTTTTAAGGACCGCACTGAATTGCTTTCCACATCCATCTCACCTCAGAAACTGAGAGGATCGAATGCAACTTTGCCACACTTCGCAGTGACGAAAGCACGTTAAGGCAAGCCCCCCCCAGTTTAAACATTTGATATGTCATCTATGTTCTATTCTGAATAAAATATGGAATTTTGAAACTTCCACATCATTGCATTCCGTTTTTATTTACAATTTGTACTTTGTCCCAACTTTTTTGGAATCGGGCTTGTAAATGGAAATGTGCTGACAAACAAAGAGAGTGTATTAAGAAGGTGGAAAGAGTACTTTGAGGATTTATTAAATGAGGAGAATCCAAGAGAGAAAAGGTCAGATTCGTTAGAGACAGCAAATCAGGAAGCAGAGTTGGTTAGTAAGGATGAGGTGAGGGCAGTCCATGAAAAGAATGAAGACTGGGAAAGCAGTCGGACCAGATGGTATCCCGATTAAGGCTTGGAGATGTTTGGGTGAGACGGCTGTGGAGTTCCTAACAAGATAGTTTAATAAGATCCTTGAGAATGAGAACGCCGAATGAATGGAGAAAGAGTGTGCTCGTCCCAATATGCAAGAATAAGGGAGATGTACAGAGCTGCAGTAATTACAGAGGGATAAAATTGATGAGCCACACCATGAAGCTATGGGAAAGGGTGTTGGAGGTGAGATTGAGAAGAGAGGTAGCAATCTGTGAACAGCAGTACAGGTTTATGCCAAGGAAGAGCATGTCAGATGCAATTTTTGCTTTAATAATGTTAATGGAGAAGTACACAGAAGGCCAGAGAAAGCTACATTGTGTGTTTATAGACCTGGAGAAGGCATACGATAAGAGTGCTGAGAGATGAGTTATGGTATTGTATGAGAAAGAGTGGAGTGAATGAGAAGTATATTAGAGTGGTGCAAGACATGTATGAGAACAGTGAAACAGCAGTGAGGTGTGCAGTTGGAACAACTGAATGGTTCAAGGTGAAGGTGGGACTCCATCAAGGGTCTGCTTTGAGTCCTTTTTTGTTTGCCATAGTGATGGATAGCTTGATGGACGAAATGAGGCAAGAGTCATCATGGAACATGATGTTTGAGGATGATATTGTGATATGTGGTGAAAGTAGAAAGGAGGTTGAGTTGGGTTTGGAGAGATGGAGGTATGCATTGGAATGAAGAGGAATGAAGGTGAGCAGTAGCAAAACAGAATACATGTGCATCAATGAGAATGGGGATGAGAGTGTAGTGAAGATGCAAAGAGTAGACATAAAGAAAGTTGGTGAATTCAAGTACCTGGGGTCAACTGTGCAGAAAAATGGAGGCTGCGATAGTGAGGTGAGAAAGAGAGTGCAGACAGGGTGGAGCAGTTGGAGAAGGATTTCGGGAGTCATTTGTGATAGGAAAGTCCCAGCAAAAGTGAAAGGTAAGATGTATAAGACAGTAGTGAGACCAGCTGTGATGTATGGATTGGAGACCGTACCCTTAACGAAGAGACAGGAGGCAAAGTTGGAGGTGGCAGAATTGAGGATGTTAAGGTTTGCGATGGGAGTGACGAGGTTGGACAGGATAAGGAACGAGCACATCAGAGGGACAGCACATGTGGAGAGCTTGGGAATTAAGCTAAGAGAGATGAGACTGACAAAAATACATTGATATTTTTGTCAACTCAATGGTATGGGAACATCCTGAGAAGAGATGTAGAGCATGTGGGAAGGAGAATGTTGAGGATGGAGCTGCCAGGCAAACAAAAATGAGGAAGGCCAAAGAGGAGATACATGGATGTGGTGAGAGAGGACATGAAAGTGGCAGGTGTAGTAGAGAAGCATGCGGAAGACAGGGAGCAATGGAGACGAAAGATCTGCTGTGGCGACCCCTAATCGGGAGCAGCCAAAGAAGAAGCAGAAGAAGATGTTGATGCATAATCATGTATTCCAACTCTTTTCAGTGTCAGGTCGACACTTCTGACTCCCAAATGGCTTCATATTATTGAGCCTGCTGTGTCCTTAATTAAGAAAAATCAAGTCAGGTCTCAACATTCACCTAAAAGACCTGGTTCAAAGATTCGACTCTCTTGTAACTCACTGGTGGGCATGTCGCATGTTAATGATAGTCCTAATGAAAACCACAGTTAATGTTTTATAAAACCTACACGGTTTTGAGCAAACAATCCACTTTACATCAATATTTTTGTCAACTCAATTTTCCTGTTTTTAATCTATTATAGTTTATTTTCATGCCTCATTCATGGCATTATTGTAATCTGTAATAAGCTAATTTCAAATCAACATTATGTGCAATTATTTAGCAACAAATCTGTGCTGCATGTTAACTATTTAATTACTGTATATTTACGATAAACATCTTACTGTGTTCTCATACACATTAGAAACCTTCGGGGGTAAATCCAGCAGGAATGTATGAGACAGAGGAATGGAGGAATGAATATGCTGAAGTGTAGAGACAACATAAAATGAAAGGTCATGCAAATGTGTCACTGGGCGTGAAAAGAACTTATTGTTGACAGTGGAAATATATTTCCTGCTTCATGTTGACACTGGGAATTTCTGGCTGCCTTTTTTATTCCTTCCAGTAAGTCACAAGACAGCAACAAGGGTTATGTCACCAAGACATTTATGAGATAGCTGATTCACAGTAGAACATGAGATCTTCATCATTTGTGCCTTTAAATACAGAGATATTATGAGATCTGACTGGCGCAGATTTAAGGGTGAGAGCGCACCCAGGGCCCCCCGTCCAGAAAAAAAAAAGTTTTAGTATTGCAGATATTAAGATATGCCCACCGCTTTTTATTTAATTAAGGAGGTTAAAAAAATAAACTAAATAAATCATTATGTGGGATTGCGCTGAAGAGTTTATGGTATAAATTTATATGTAATAGTAAGTCCTAGCTTAGGTTTTTTCACTTGTGACACAAATGCAGTGAAAAGCGAGCTGGGTGAGTCCTGTTGGAGTTTAACAGGGTGTGGGAACTTCTTGCATTGACACAATAACAGTGTTTGTGGGAAATAATGCTGTACTGGGGGACATTAACTGGTAATTTTCACATTTGTCCATCTGTATTTCAAAAGCATCAAACCAGATGGCCCATGAAAAATTGTAAAGATATGGGTCGAATCTACTTCTAATTTTCTTCCAAATGGTACACTAGGGGCGGCATGGTGGTGTAGTGGTTAGCACTGTCACCTCACAGCAAGAAGGTCCTGGGTTCGAGCCCAGTGGCCAGCGAGGGCCTTTCTGTGTGGAGTTTGCATGTTCTCCCTGTGTCTGCGTGGGTTTCCTCTGGGTGCTCTGGTTTCCCCCACAATCCAAAGACATGCAGGTTAGGCTAATAGGTGACTCTAAATTGACCGTAGGTGTGAATGTGAGTGTGAATGGTTGTTTGTCTCTGTGTCAGCCCTGTGATAACCTGGCGACTTGTCCAGGGTGTACCCCGCCTTTCGCCCGTAGTCAGCTGGGATAGGCTCCAGCTTGCCTGCGACCCTTTTCAGACTTGTCTGTCCTGTGACAGTCTGCTTAAAATTCCTTATATCCTGCACTGTAATAACATACTGTACTCCTGGACTACACTGTAGACTGCATGTAAAGGCTGTGCGCCATGCTTTTATGTTTGTTATCATTAACATACATGTTCACAAGCCAAAATGATAAGATGCTGCAGCAGACTTACTGCGTACACACGCATGTTGGCTGTCCAGCCACTGCTTGTATTCATTAATAGGATATCCCTGTACTTACTATACCCTGTGTATGTACATGGTACATGTGCCGTTTGGGGGCGAGCCGCACTTTGATTTTTACGACAACAGCTGGATAGGTATGTGAGAGATGTTGATTTTTGCAACAACTCTGAAGAATATCTGCTTGAAATCCCTTGAGTCTTGAGAACTGAGCCTCTGGTGGCCCCCCAGAACCCCACCTTTACTGGCTTGACGCCCTCCCTTCCCATTTTCCTGGATCCGCCCCAATCTGTCAGGGTATTTGTGCATTCAAGCTCTATGACCTTATTTGTGCTATGTACAGTGCCGCCTAGTAGTATTGGCAACCTTGAAGTTTATGTACTTAAAGTTAAGCATCTCCTGAACAAAAGTGATGTAGTGATGCAGAATTTTTCTACAGATAGCTCGTGGTTAATATAAAAGAGCAAAGTATCAACAAAATAAAAAAATAAACAATTGGAGTGAAAAAAATGAAAAAGGTAAATCTTGCTGTATCACTAGTATTGGCACCCTTTGCTGTTAGTCCTAAAACCTAATCTAACTAAACCTAATTTGACTCACCTATGGTAAATTACAAATGGAAATCACCTGTGAAGACCTGTCTGTGCCCATGTGACATGAAATGGCCAATGAATGATGAGATTTGTGTTTTGAAAAACCAACTGTTTCACTCAGTCCCTTTTTCACAATGGTGAAGACAAAAGAGCTGTCTGAAGAAACAAGAAATGCAGTTGTTGACAAACACAAGAGCTCCAAAGGATATAAAGCCATCTCCAAAGAGCTTGGTATCCCTGTGTCAACAGTGCGTAATGTTATTAAGAAATCTTTGAAGCATGGAACTGTCAAGAACCTCCCTGGGCGTGGGGGTAAGAGAAAAATCACTGATAGAAGTCGTCGAAGGTTGGTGCGATTGGTGGCAGAATCACCTCAGTTAACATCTACGGACCTGCAGGCCCACCTGGAACAGTCTGGGGTAACTGTTTCAAGAAGCACCATAAGGCGCACACTCAACACAGCAGGGCTACGTGGGTGGAGGCCAAGGAAGACCCCATTATTGAAAAAAAGACACAAAAAGGAGCATCTGGAGTTTGCGAAAGAGAACCTGGACAAGCCACAGTCCTTCTGGGAAAATGTCCTGTGGACAGATGAGACAAAAGTAGAGCTTTTTGGGAATTCTCACAGGCAGTATGTTTACAGGCACTGCAATGAAGCATTCAAAGAAAAGAACACCCTACCAACAGTCAAGCATGGTGGAGGATCAATAATGCTGTCGGGCTGCTTTGCTGCATCTGGGACTGGAGGCCTTACCCATGTCATAGGGATTATGAAATCTGAAGATTATCAACAGATTTTGGAGCAAAATGTCCTGCCCAGTGTAAGAAAGCTCGGTTTGAGGCGAAGATCTTGGGTACTCCAGCAGGACAAAGACCCCAAACACACATCTAAAAGCACACAAAAATGGTTAGAAAAGAAAAAATGGACTGTTTTGAAATGGCAAGCAATGAGTCCAGACCTCAATCCAATTGAGAATCTTTGGGGGGAGTTGAAATCTGCCATTGGCAGAAGGAATCCTTCAAATATCCAAGACCTAGAGCGCATAGCAGAGGAAGAGTGGGAGAAAATACCACAAGACAAATGCAAGAAGCTCATTGATGGCTACAGGAAACATTTGGAGGCCATCTTCGCTGCCCAAGGGTGTGCAACCAAATACTAAGGAGGGGTGCCAATATTCCTGCACCTGCTGTATTTCTGTTTTTTGTTGTTTTAGAAATTAAAATGCCTATTTTGAACGAAAACAACTTTTCAGTTCCTTTGGACTTTCAATTAAAAGATCTTGGTATTGCAAATTGTGTCCATTTCCATTTATTTCTGGAGATATTACAAAAGTTGTGAATAAAATTAAGGGGTGCCAATACTGCTAGGCGGGGCTGTATGGTATGAAACTGGTTCAACGACGATCCTAAATGGAAATCTTACCATCTTGTTCTGCTATAAAATGACATGGAATACTTGGGCTGAACTGCTTGTTTTTTTATTCATCAGGATTTGATAAGACTGTGAGAACTGACATGATTTTATTGGTTGATCTGAATTTTTCCCTGCCTGTGACCGCATGGTGACATTATCAAACACCAGAAGACATTTAGAAGAATTTATTCATGGTAGTTAAACATTTATTCATTTGTTTTTTGAATGCAGCAGGTCTTTTTGTAAAGATTTAGCCACTGTGCCATAATGCCCTGACTCTAAAAGATATTATCTTATATAATGAAAATAAAAATGTCAACTGTCTTCAATATGTTAGTAATTATTTAATGATTTATGCCCAATATTGTCATCCATCAAAATTGTCATGCTCTACCCCAAAGAGATCACTACCTTATTGTGGTAGGGTAGTTTGTGTGCTTCAGTGACTCCTAGAACTATGTCAATTGGAGTATTAAACTCCTGGTAGGGCCACCCATGCCTTACAGGTCGAAGTGTAGAGGCTAGACTAAGTGTGATCTCCTGGTCCTCCAGGTTGGGGGTTGGTGGTAGGAAGGGCATCCAACCATAAAATATTGCTTCAATTTTTCTCTTATGGCAGTTATCAGTAAAGTTCGTAAGAGTGGGACTGGAAACCATATGGTTGAAGGTGTCATATGGTAGGACTGGTGTTAGATGTGGACCCAGTCAGATCAATAGTCAGCGACCACATCAGAATTTTAGAGTTAGCACATGGAACGTCGGAACAATGAGAGGGAGATCAGGCGAAGTAGTGGAAGTGTTGTCCCGGCAGACCATTGACATCTGTGGCATTCAGGAAGTCCGGTGGAGAGGAGCATCCGCCAGAATGATCACAGGGAAAGATTCAAGGTACAAGTTATTTTGGGTTGGTAATGAGAAGGGCATTGGAGGTGTTAGTATTCTGCTTGCTGAAAAGTGGGTGGAAAATGTCTATGATGTGAAGCGTGTATCCGATCGAATCATGCTCATCAAACTCACTGTTGGAAAATGTATTGTGACTGTGCTATCAGCCTATGCTCCACAAGCTGGCCTCAGTGATGATGAGAAAGACTCTTTCTATCAAGATCTACTAGCAACTGTACACTGTAAAAAAAGAATAGTCGAGAATACTTGAAATTTCAAGGCAACAGTCTGCATTAAGAATTTTATGTTTTGCCAACGATGTATGCCCATGATAATCCAAACTATGATAACACTGTTATCTTTATTAAGAATTCTTAATTAAGTCAATTTTCAATTCCTCATTCTGCCAACATAGATTTCTCTTTTTGCTGAACAGTGGCATTCACAGTAGTACAAAAAGGCAATTGAGGTTCTCACAATTTTTTGGGGGGGGCTTTTTTTTACCTTTATTTGGATAGGATAGAGACAGGAAATGAGCAGGAGAAAGAGACAGATCGGGAAATGACCTCAGGTCAGAATCAAACCCAGGTCCCCGGACTTATGGTATGGCGCCTTATCCACCTGAGCCACGACAACATGATCTTCAACCAGAGAGAGAACCACATTGCCCAGCCCTTGCATTTGGGAGAGGAAACCCCGTGTCTTGGTCATTAAGAGCATGTGCTGAATAAACACCTGTGGCAATTATGTATTTTCAATTCAGATTATTCACTATTGCATATTTACACATCATTGAGGTGCACCCTATCAGTTTGATGTGGATTTTTCTGTTCGTTAATAATTATTCATATTTTCTTGTCCATTCAATTGTGAATATGGAATTACTTGAACAAAGCATAATTCTATTTTTTAGAATTATCCACATCAAGAAAAATCCACATCAAACTGATAGGGTGCACCTCAATGATGTGTAAATATACAATAGTGAATAATCTGAATTGAAAATACATAATTGTCACAGGTGTTTATTCAGCGCATGCTCTGAATGACCAAGACACGTGGTTTCCGCTCCCAAATGCAAGGGCTGGGCAATGTGGTTCTCTCTCCGGTTGAAGCTCATGTTGTCGTGGCTCAGGTGGATAAGGCGCCATACCATAAATCTGGGGGCCTGGGTTTGATTCTGACCTGAGGTCATTTCCTGATCTCTCTCTCCTGCTCATTTCCTGTCTCTACACTGTCCTATCCAAATAAAGGTGAAAAAAGCCCCCCCAAAAATTGTGAGAACCTCAATTGCCTTTTTGTACTACTGTGAATGCCACTGTTCAGCAAAAAGAGAAATCTATGTTGGCAGAATGAGGAATTGAAAATTGACTTAATTAAGAATTCTTAATAAAGATAACAGTGTTATCATAGTTTGGATTATCATGGGCACATCGTTGGCAAAACATAAAATTATTAATGCAGACTGTTGCCTTGAAATTTCAAGTATTCTCAACTATTCTTTTTTACAGTGTAGCCAAGATAGGTGCTTTGGAGATCCTCTTCCAATGTGGTGACTTCAATGGACACATTGGAATGATGGCTGCTGGATATGATGGTGTTCATGGAGGAAAGGGTTATGGCACTTGAAACACAGAGAGTGAAAGGTTACTTGAGTTTGCTGTTGCCAACAACCTAGTTGTAGCCAACTCCCATTTCATGAAGAGAGATAATCATCTGGTGACGTATGAGTCTGGGGGCAATCGTGGTCAAATGGATTACATCCTGGTCAAGCAATGCAACCTCAAACTGGTGCGCAATGCAAAAGTGATTCCAAATGAGGAATGTGTTATCCAGCACAAGTTAGTGGTACGCGATGTCAAGCTGTCACACTCGGTGAATCGGCAGAAAGAGTTTGTGCCTAAAAGGTGTGTCTGGAAGCTGAAAGAGGACAACGTATGCAATGAGTTTAAGACCTGTTTTCAGGAGCGTGTTAACAACATGGTAGGTGGTGATGTTGAACATATATGGACGGAACTCAAAGACAGCCTCCTATATGCTGTTGATAAGACCTGTGGCTGGACAAAGAAGGGGTTATGGAGAAGACAAACCTGGTGGTGGAATGAGGATGTCAGCAGCCCAGTGAAAGAGAAATGCAAGCTGTGGAAAGCCTGGAAAAATGGGCGTAGCAAAGAGGATTACCTGGCAGCTAAATGACAGGCTAGAACTGCAGTTTATTTTGCCAAGAGGAATGCCGAAGAGATCACCTTTGCTGGCATAGATTCAGGCACAGACAGCATCTGCCGTGTGGCAAAACAAATGCGCAGAGAGAACCAAGATGTAGTAGGTGAGAAATGTATTCTTGATGATAATGGCAACATGGCATTTGATGAGGATGCTAAAAAGAAGGCCTGGAAACAACACTATGAATCGCTACTCAACATCGGATTTCCTTGGTCTCAAAACCTTCCCCCAGCAGATCCTGTCGCGGGACCACCATGTTATATCACTCATTAAATGGTCTTCGATGCACTGAAGAAAATGAAAACGGTCAAAGCAGCTGGTCCTTCTGGCATTGTTGTCAAAATGTTGCGTGCATCCCCCGAGGTGTGTTGCCAAGTTGTTGTGGATTTGGCCAATGCTATTGTAAGAGAGGAAAAGATCCCTACAGACTGGGACAAAAGCATAATCCTTAGTCTGCTTAAAGGTAAAGGCGATGCATTGATTCGAGGCAGCTACAGAGGCTTGAAGCTTACAAAACAGGTACTTAAGATCATTGAGAGAGTGGTGGAGAAAATCATCAGAGGTTATGTCAACATTGATGGAATGCAGTTTGGGTTTTGTCCAGGACAAGGTACCACTGATGCTATTTTCATCCTCAGACAGCTACAAGAAAAGTATTTGGCCAAGCAAAAACATTTGTACTTAACATTTGTAGACCTTGAAAAGGCGTTTGATAGGGTTTGAAAAGGCAGGGTACACCCTGGACAAGTCGCCAGGTCATCACAGGGCTGACACATAGACACAGACAACCATTCACGGTCAATTTAGAGTCACCAGTTAACCTAACCTGCATGTCTTTGGACTGTGGGGGAAACCGGAACACCCGGAGGAAACCCACGCAGACACGGGGCAAACATGCAAATTCCACACAGACAGGCGTTCGCCAGCCATGGGGCTCGAACCCAGACCTTCTTGCTGTGAGGCAACAGCACTAACCACTACACCACCGTGCTGCCCTGTAACTTATATCAAGAGTTATAGAGCATATAGCTTTTAACACAGCTCTTAAAAAAATGTACATAAAACTTTGAATAATCATAATTTGTTAAATTTTACTTTAACAAAAACCATGGCATATTGAGTTGAGAACAGGTTATGAAACACTAAGACACTTTTTTTTTTTTTTGTGATTCATACGGACATGTTTTGCTCAATGGGCAGCAAGGTGGTGTCGTGGTTAGCACTGTTGCCTCACAGCAAGAAGTTTCTGGGTTTGAGCCCAGTGGCCGAGGGGGGTCTTTCTGTGTGGAGTTTGCATGTTCTCTTCCAGGTGCTCTGGTTTCCCCCACAGTCCAAAGACATGCAAGTTAGCCTACATCCACACGACAACGGCAACGAGATGTTATTTAAAAAAATATCGCGTCCACATGGGCAACGATCAGTAAAATATCAGGTCCATATGGCAACGCAACGCTTGCTGAAAACGATGCAATACACATGCCACACCTCTAGGGGCACTGTAAGACGGTCCCTTCGGAGACACCAGAACAATAGAAGAAGTAAGGACGCATGCGCATAAACTATTATTGAATCCGCCAGGGCCCACGTATTCAATCCAGTTCGTATCTGATCCGGTGCTGTGTAAACATTGAGGAACGAGGATACGCTGTGCTGAGCTCTAGCTGACATCGTCATTGGACAACGTCACTGTGACATCCACCTTCTTGATTCGCTGGCGTTGGTCATGTGATGCAACTGCTGAAAAACGGCACGGACTTTCACTTCCTGCTATTTGTCCCAAATCACTGCTTGTGCGCTTCACTCGCGCGCTCTGTGAGCTGCGCAGGGCCGGAGTGCGCACCCTCCAGAGTGCACTCGCTGTTCAGGGCAGAGTGATTTGGAGCGCAGGATGCCTGCGGAGCCGAGCGTATCCGTGTATTGGTGTTGCTGTGTGCATGCGAATCGTGTATTGGCGTTGCTGTGTGCACGCGAATCGTTGTAAAAACGTTAATTTGATGATCCGCTGATACGGTCTAATGTAAACACCACCTATGTGTCAGCCTTGCGATGACCTGGTGACTTAGCCAGCACCATGTTTTTCTGTGCATGTGTGAAAAAGAAACAAAACTAAAGTCACTGAAAAGTGAAATAGTAAAAATAAAATGCATCAGCAAAACTTTCTCAAGCCTGTCTCCCAGCTCCTCATTCCCTAACCTGCAAGAGTCTCGTCTCGTCTCGTCTTCTTCCGCTTATCCAGGACCGGGTCGCGGAGGCAGCAGTCTAAGCATGGAAGCCCAAACTTCCCTTTCCCCAGACACCTCGGCCAGCTCCTCGGGAAGAACACCGAGGCGTTCCCAGGCCAGCCGAGAGACATAGTCCCTCCAGCGTGTCCTGGGTCTTCCCCGGGGCCTCCTCCCGGGGGGACATGCCTGGAACACCTCCCCAGGGAGGCGTCCAGGAGGCATCCGAAAAAGATGCCTGAGCCACCTCAGCTGGTTCCTCTCGATGTGGAGGAGCAGCGGCTCTACTCCGAGCTCCTCCCGAGTGACTGTGCTTCTCACCCTATCTCTAAGGGAGCGCCCAGCCACCCTGCGAAGGAAACTCATTTCAGCCGCTTGTATCCGCTATCTTGTTCTTTCTGTCATTACCCAAAGCTCATGACCATAGGTGAGAGTCGGAACGTA
The DNA here is from genome assembly GCF_027579695.1 of Neoarius graeffei. Lineage (NCBI taxonomy): Eukaryota > Metazoa > Chordata > Actinopteri > Siluriformes > Ariidae > Neoarius > Neoarius graeffei. Next base: position 61,935,180 of record NC_083571.1, read on the forward strand.
GATCGACCGGTAAATTGAGAGCTTCGCCTTTTGGTCACCTGCAAGAGTGTTACACCAAATTACCAAGTAAAGTCTGCATATGTTGTCATGACCTGGCTTAAGAGCCATGACAAAAAGCAAGGACACAGTATTAAGGCCGAAATAACAAGCAATTTATTCTAACAAAATAACATCAATATAGACAGACATAACGAAACAAAGCGGTGATGGGAGAAAAGAGAGCTCCACTGGGATGAGGGGGAAGCCAGATTTAAAGTGCATATCCTGGACCATTTTCGTTTTTTTAATATGAAAGTATGTTGCTTTACACACTCATCCAGAAGGGTAATTTTGCACAAGGCCATCTGTCTAAAGCAGAAAAAAATAAAATAACAAAACGCGTCTGGAAAAATCCCAAGGGAGTCTGGAGCCAGATTCGTGATGTTACCTGCAGAACCACCAGCAGGCTGAGAGAGCTTTATGCAGTCTCAGTGCACAGCCCGTGTAGAGGAAGCGCTCCCATTTCTTTCTCATTGTCTGGTCTTTTGGAAAACGCTGAGTACTAATCCCATCATGATTGGTGTTGCTACACCCTCCTACGATACATCTATTAACCATTTTAATAATTACGTGATAACGTTGAAGAAATTTGCAGAAAACCACCAGGTCGTTTCCTCATAAAGAAACCAGCGCTGACGTAGGATTCAGAAGGAGGCGTCCCACACGTGACGTCACGAAAATCAATGTTTCCCGGGAAATTCAAATGCAAAGTTTTTTCAGAGGTGGACCAATTCGCCCCAAATGGCTTGATTTCAACTGAATTTTTCTGGTATTGCGCAAGGTAAAAATATTTCACAAAATACAAAATGTGACAGATACTTGACCAAAGTTTAATATAAAATAGGAGAATTACATTGATTTTGCTCCTGAATTTACCCCAGATGTGCCCTTTAAAGGCGTGGAGACACCACGCCCAGGTGTCTCCAATTCCAGCAATGGGATGCGGCCATGCCTACTGAAACAACACACAACAACAGAACACAAATGCAGATGCAGACATGCCAGCGGGCCATCACAATGTAACATTCTGAGCATTTAAAATTGAAGGTTAAATTTGTTTAACACATTATTTCACCTTTACTTCTGCAGGTAGACAGTATTTTATATAGCAAAATGTGTTTAGTTTTACAAATTGTTACAGTAAAAATAAAAGGATTGTTATTACTATTTACAACATTGTAGGGTGTTTTGATATTTTGATTTTTTTTTAATTTACAGTTACTGTTGCTATTCAGGGCGGCACGGTGGTGTAGTGGTTAGCGCTGTCGCCTCACAGCAAGAAGGTCGGGGTTTGAGCCCCGTGGCCGGCGAGGGCCTTTCTGGGTGGAGTTTGCATGTTGTCCGCGTGGGTTTCCTCCGGGTGCTCCGGTTTCCCCCACAGTCCAAAGACATGCAGGTTAGGTTAACTGGTGACTCTAAATTGACCATAGGTGTGAATGGTTGTCTGTGTCTATGTGTCAGCCCTGTGATGACCTGGCGACTTGTCCGGGGTGTACCCCGCCTTTTGCCCGTAGTCAGCTGGGATAGGCTCCAGCTTGCCTGCGACCCTGTAGAACAGGATAAAGCGGCTAGAGATGATGAGATGAGATGAGATGTTGCTATTCAAAAGTATTTCACCTTAAATTACATTGACTTTTTTTTTTTACAGTGAGAGCTTAATGTGCTTATAAGCCTGATTACATTCCATAAAATATATCTAAAAGGACTCGTAATATGTAAATGCGAATTGACAAAATGCAATCTTCCCACCTTGTATGCCTACCTGCTAAACCTATTTGCTCATTCATTAGCATTTCAGTCTGTTTTTAAATGGCAGAAAGAATTTAATCAAAAGAAACACAGTCAGTTAGCTTTTTAATGGATTTCAGATGGCCTTATAAGATTTGTGACACCCACAGAGTAATCAGGCCACTGCAGTGATGGCTTCTTACGTGAATGTAGCTTTTTTTGGTGGTGACACTTGTGAATTATATGCATGGCAAGAATGGGAAAAAGGCAGAGAGGGCTGAGATTGTTCACAAAAATGACAGATATACCTAACTTACAAAGAGAAATGTAAACCCATCTGAAGCACAAAGACAGGATGTGAACATGACATGAATTGAGCAAAAGCGCTTGTATTGTGAAATTACCTGTTATGCACACTCATAACATTAAACCTTATTTCAATGAGAAGTGAAGCAATTTGGTGATGACTAGGGGAGTGAAGGGCATCGGTATGTTTCTTATATTTTTGTAGCTCCTATGAAACACTATTGATCTTGCCTATGAGCTTGAACTGTTTGATGAACCCAAAATTAAACCAAATGCAACAACAATGCAGAAACAATGCAGCCATGATCTCATAAGACTGAATAGACTGTAAAGGATAAAAGTTATCAGACACACATTCAAACTTGTAACATGCCTTGATATGCCTTTGTCCACATTTCTTCAGAGCAGTCAGTGTGTGTCTATCTTTGTTCAGTGGTGGGTTCTGAAAATTTTCTCGTCTCGTCTCGTCTTCTTCCGCTTTATCCGGGACTGGGTCGCGGAGGCAGCAGTCTAAGCATGGAAGCCCAAACTTCCCTCTCCCCAGACACCTCGGTCAGCTCCTCGGGAAGAACACCGAGGCGTTCCCAGGCCAGCCGAGAGACATAGTCCCTCCAGCGTGTCCTGGGTCTTCCCCGGGGCCTCCTCCCGGGGGGACATGCCTGGAACACCTCCCCAGGGAGGCGTCCAGGAGGCATCCGAAAAAGATGCCCGAGCCACCTCAGCTGGTTCCTCTCGATGTGGAGGAGCAGCGGCTCTACTCTGAGCTCCTCCCGAGTGACTGTGCTTCTCACCCTATCTCTAAGGGAGTGCCCAGCCACCCTGCGAAGGAAACTCATTTTGGCCACTTGTATCCGTGATCTTGTTCTTTCGGTCATTACCCAAAGCTCATGACCATAGGTGAGAGTTGGAACATAGATCGACTGGTAAATTGAGAGCTTCGCCTTTTGGCTCAGCTCCTTCTTCACCACGACGGACTGGTAAAGCGACCGCATCACTGCGGAGGCTGCACCGATCCGCCTGTCAATCTCACGCTCCATCCTTCCCTCACTCGTGAACAAGATCCCGAGATACTTAAACTCTTCCACTTGAGGCAGGACTTCTCCACCAACCTGGAGAGGGCAAGCCACCCTTTTCCGGTTGAGAACCATGGCCTCGGACTTGGAGGTGCTGATTCTCATCCCAGCCGCTTCACACTCGACTGCAAACCGCCCCAGTGCATGCTGGAGGTCCTGGTTTGAAGAAGCCAACAGGACAACATCATCTGCGAAAAGCAGAGATGAAATCCTGTGGTTCCCAAACAGGATTCCTTCCGGCCCCTGGCTGCACCTAGAAATTCTGTCCATAAAAATTATGAACAGAACCGGTGACAAAGGGCAGCCCTGCCGGAGTCCAACATGCACTGGGAACAGGTCTGACTTACTGCCGGCAATGCGAACCAGACTCCTGCTCCGTTCGTACAGGGACCGGACAGCCCTTAGCAAAGAGCCCCGAACCCCATACTCCCGAAGCACCCCCCACAGAATACCATGGAGGACACGGTCGAATGCCTTCTCCAGATCCACAAAGCACATGTGGACTGGTTGGGCAAACTCCCATGAACCCTCGAGCACCCTATGAAGGGTATAGAGCTGGTCCAGTGTTCCGCGACCAGGACGAAAACTGCATTGTTCCTCCTGGATCCGAGGTTCGACTATTGGTCGAATTCTCCTCTCCAGTACCCTAGAGTAAACTTTCCCCGGGAGGCTGAGAAGTGTGATTCCCCTATAATTGGAGCACACTCTCCGGTCCCCTTTCTTAAAAAGAGGGACCACCACCCCAGTCTGCCACTCCAGAGGCACTGTCCCCGACCGCCACGCGATGTTGCAGAGGCGTGTCAACCAAGACAGCCCCACAACATCCAGAGACTTGAGATACTCAGGGCGGATCTCATCCACCCCCGGTGCCTTGCCACCGAGGAGCTTGCAAACCACCTCAGTGACTTCGGCTTGGGTAATGGATGAGTCCACCTCTGAGTCATCAGCCTCAGTCTCCTCAATGGAAGACATGACGGTGGGATTGAGGAGATCCTCAAAGTATTCCTTCCACCGCCCGACAATGTCCCCAGTCGAGGTCAACAGCTCCCTACCCGCACTGTAAACAGTGTTGGCAGAGTACTGCTTCCCCCTCCTGAGGCGCCGGACGGTTTGCCAGAATTTCTTCGCGGCCGACCGATAGTCCTTCTCCATGGCCTCCCCGAACTCCTCCCAGTTCCGAGTTTTTGCCTCCGCAACTGCCCGAGCTGCAGCACGTCTGGCCTGCCGATACCCGTCAGCTGCCTCAGGGGTCCCGGAGGTCAACATGGCCCGATAGGACTCCTTCTTCAGCTTGACGGCATCCCTTACTTCCGCTGTCCACCACCGGGTTCGGGGATTGCCGCCACGACAGGCACCGGAGACCTTGCGGCCACAGCTCCGAACAGCTGCGTCCACAATGGAGGTAGAGAACATGGTCCACTCAGACTCAATGTCCCCTGCCTCCCTCGGAAGCTGGGAAAAGCTCTCCCGGAGGTGGGAGTTAAAGACCTCCCCAACAGAGTGCTCGGCCAGACGTTCCCAGCAGACCCTCACCATACGTTTGGGCCTGTCGGGTCTGTCCAGCTTCCTCCTCCGCCAGCGGATCCAACTCACCACCAGGTGGTGATCAGTTGACAGCTCAGCCCCTCTCTTCACCCGAGTGTCCAAGACATAGGGCCGGAGATCAGATGAAACGACAACAAAGTCTATCATCGACCTCCGACCTAAGGTGTCCTGGTGCCACGTGCACTTATGGACACCCCTATGCTCAAACATGGTGTTCGTTATGGACAAACCGTGACTAGCACAGAAGTCCAATAACAAAACACCACTCTGGTTCAGATCAGGGAGGCCGTTCCTCCCAACCACGCCCCTCCAGGTGTCACTGTCGTCGCCCACGTGAGCATTGAAGTCCCCCAGTAACACAATGGAGTCCCCAGTCTGAGCACCCCGCAGTACCTCTCCCAGGGACTCCAAGAAGGCCGGATACTCTATACTGCTATTCGGCCCGTAGGCACAAACAACAGCAAGAGCCCTCTCCCCAGTCTGAAGGCGCAGAGAGGCCACCCTCTCATTCACTGGGGTAAACTCCAACACATGGCGGCTGAGCTGGGGAGCTATAAGCAAGCCCACACCAGCCCGCCGCCGCTCACCATGGGCGACTCCAGAGAAGTGGAGAGTCCAGCCCCTCTCGAGGAGCTGGGTTCCAGAGCCCAAGCTGTGCGTGGAGGTGAGCCCGACTATCTCTAGCCGGTACCTCTCAACCTCCCGCACAAGCTCAGGCTCTTTCCCCCCCAGCGAAGTGACATTCCATGTCCCAACAGCTAGCTGCTGTATTCGGGGATCAGGTCGTCGAGGCCCCTGCCTTCGACTGCCACCCAATCCACACTGCACCAGTCCCCTACTGCTACCTCTGTGGGTGGTGAACCCACAGGAGGTCGGGCCCACGTCACCTCTTCGGGCTGAGCCCGGCCGGGCCCCATGGGCAAAGGCCCGGCCACCAAGCACTTGCATACGAGCCCCAACCCCCGGCCTGGCTCCAGGGTGGGGCCCCGGCTGCGCCATACCGGGGGACGTCACGGTCCTTGATGGTTTCTCCATAAGGGTTTTGGTGAACTGCTCTTGGTCTGGCCTGTCACCTAGGACCTGTCTGCCTTGGGAAACCCTGACAGGGGCATAATGCCCCCGACAACATAGCTCCTAGGATCATTCAAGCACACAAACCCCTCCACCACAATAAGGTGGCAGTTCTAGGAGGGGCAAATTATCCAATAATTTCATAAGGTGATTCACTCAACAGGTACATTATAGGTAGCCAGACATTATTCACTCTTTTTTGCTTTCAAAAAAGTGCAGTGGAGAGGGTGAGCAGCACCAAGTTTCTGGGTGTGCACATCTCTGAAGACCTGTCCTGGAGCAACAACACTGCATCACTGGGCAAAAAAGCCCAACAGCGTCTGTACTTCCTCTGCAAACTGAGGAGAGCAAGAGCCCCGGCCCCCATCATGCACACTTTCTACAGAGGCACCATCGAGGACATTCTGACCAGCTGCATCACCGTGTGGTACGGCGCCTGCACTGTGTCCTGCTGCAAGTCTCTGCAGCACATCATGAGAGCAGCTGAGAGGATCATTGGTGTCTCTCTCCCTTCTCTAATGGATATTTATAACTCCCGCCTCACCCGCAAAGCCATCAGGATTGCAGGTGACCCCACCCACCCATCTCACAGCCTCTTCCGCCTGCTGCCGTCAGGGAGGAGACTGCGGAGTCTCCGGGCCAAAACCAGCAGGCTCAAGAACAGTTTCTTTCACCAGGCAGTCAGGAGGCTCAACTCCCTCCCTATTCTGCCCCTCCTCCCCCCTCTGCCCCCTGCCACAGATTTTGCTCGCACACCCCCCTTCAGCATCTGACATGTCATCCTCACAGTTTCCCCCCCCAACACACACACACGCACATACATACATCTCATCGTTCATTAACACACTGAACTGAACTCAGGTGACCGCACATCTCACTTTACCTTGCTCATTTGCACTATTCCACACTACCTCATCTTAACAGCTGCTAGTTTGTTTATACTGCTTATTTCATGTTTCATGTTTACCTGCTATACCTCAAGTGCCCTTGACTGTTTGGTTATTTGAACCAATTTATGTGTGTGTGTGTGTGTGTGTGTGTGTGTGTGTGTGTGTGTGTGTGTACATATGAGTGTTTAGTCTACGTCTAGTTCATATCTAGAGTGTTTATACTGTTTATATTGTCTATTTGAGTGTTTAGTCTGTGTGTAGTTCTTATCTAGTGTTTATTTTTTTTTTATAAATTTGTGTATTTTTAAAAACTAATACATATTTATTTGCCAATCTTGAAAGTACTGTTCTACAGAATGTTCTGTAAATAGATTTTGTACTTCAAACTCCATGACCAGCAAGAATTTTACAGACTGTGCAACTTAAGGACAACAGGAAAGTGCACTTACTGTAACAAAACATTGTAAATAGTTGGCTAACATAACAATAGCAGTTGAATAAATAGATGAGTGGATCTTTAGATCTTGCAATTACTGGTATTTACCAAGGATATTACCAAAGTGCTAACTCTCAGAGCAAAGTGTGGCAAATATAAAAATGCACATTGAAAACATCAAAAGTGAACTGATTCTATGACTCTGTCACTACGTTTACATGCACATAGAGAGAATCGAATTTCTGCTGTTGCTCGACTGAAATCGAAGTTCAAAATGCCATGTATACACCTTAATTCGGCTGAAATTGAACCGAACTTGATTTCTCGGAATCGAGCTACACGACCTAGTTTATGCGATTTCTGCCGAGCTACTTTGTGCATGTATACCCTATCGAGCTAGTTGTCGAGCTACTTCCGGAAGTGACGAGTGACGAGACCACAAGCGGGAAACACAACAGCCTCGGTCGGCATGACAACAGTAGTAGCGAGCAGCAGAAGAGGTCAGGAGGAACAAACGAAGAAGAGAAAATGGTGATGTAGAGCTCTCTGAAGTGTGGGTGGAGCACAGAGGATGGCAGGACAAAGCTTCTGGTACTAATAGGCTTTTTATTGTCAGACTTTTCAGTTTAACAGCCTACTTTTATTCTTGAGAGAAAAACACACACACACACACACGCGCGTGCGCTGTGTTCTAGTCCCGGGATGAGCTGTCCCCTCTGCTCTCCCTCTGCCTCCTTAAATAGGGCGCGGTTACTGGGAAGACACACAAACACAGGTTAATTACCGTCAGGTGAAGTGATTCTGACACTTACCTTCCCTGGCTCCGCCCTCCTGTCACAGACCGGCACTTGACCACGCCCCCACTGCCACAGGCAAGCAGAAACGTGCACTTCTGGAGCAATGAGGAGACAGAGTTCATGCTCATTCAGCTTAAGGAGTTGAATATATTAAAATTCATGGACAGGAGAAAAACGCGCAATGGAGAACACGGAACTGATAACTTTGTTTACACTCTTGAATAGCTCTTCTTCATGACGACAACCGGAAGTGTACCAACACGATGGGGCATGTTGCGCCACCTGTGGCTCGGGTGCACAATGCACCTCACACAATAGCCCGATTTCAGTTGTGTGCATGTACGATTGGATTTCTCTGGCACCCTGCTGGGACCTTCAGCTCGATTACCGACAGCAGCTCGATTTGGATGTGCATGTAAACGTAGTCAGTGTGTGTGTGTGTGTGTGTGTGTGTGTGTGTCACGAAGTCAACCAAACCCAGACAAACACCACAGTGACTGGAGCCCTCAGTTTCGTCTTTGCCTCATAGAGCTAACTCGAACACTCCACAAAATTTCACGCATTGGATGAGCCGGTTTAATATGTGCCTGTTCTTGCTCACCTCATCGTTGTGGCAGCGAACTGCTAGTCTGTAGCCCTCATCCGGTTGTGTAGCGATGTTCACTCTCCCAAAAGCCGAAAATTTCAGGCAGCTGCCCATGTGAATCTTTGATGACTCATGTTTTTTTATTTTCTCCGACAAATGATGCATGCCCGAAACTCCAGTGACCGTTCAAGTAGTGTTGTCCGTGGAGCCACCTCCAGGGTGGAAAAGTAAGCAGGGGTAGCAGAAAACCGCTGAGGCGTCCTTGCAGCCAGCTAGCCAGGATTTGCGCTGGTACCATGTTGAAGTAAAACCTCGAGTATATGATTTCCCCCATTTGTCGAAATTTGTTTTATGTTTAGATTTGGTCGAGGGGGTCCAGCTTGTTTTGTTGCCAATTTAGCTCGATTTGATCGCTAACTAAATGGAACTTCTTTTAAGGACCGCACTGAATTGCTTTCCACATCCATCTCACCTCAGAAACTGAGAGGATCGAACGCAACTTTGCCACGCTTCGCAGTGACGAAAGCATGTTAGGGCAAGCCCCCCCCCCCGAACCCGTAGAGATTGCATTGAAGTGTCAGTTAGGAGAAAAAAAAAATATTAACATGGGACTCTATCAGTAAACTCTTGGGCGATTTTCAACGTGACTGAAATCGCCCCAAAAGGGGCGGTACTCTAGAAGCAAGACCACCCTGATTGGACAATGATACCCAGAGACAGATTAAAATGGCCTAGAGCAGCACTGGTGAAAGTTTGTTTAAAAAAAAAACACTTTTTTTTTCGTTTTGGCAGTGCGTCACCCAATCGCCCTTATGCACCACCCGCCCTTGTCTTTGTTATAAAACAATAAAATTGGCTTGAACTTTTAGTCTGTAAATGTCATTTCATTTGTACGAAGTGACTTGTGTGAAAAGACTTTTGTGCGAAATGACCAGATACCATACAGTACCAGTCAAAAGTTTGGACACACCTACTCATTCCGAGGTCTTGCCTTCTTAATATGTTTTAAATAATCAAACAGTAAATAGTAAATAATAAAGATACAGTAAATGGCCCTATTCGACAACTGTAGTAATCCATATTTTGTCAAGAACTGCTCGACTAAGTAAAGAGAAATGACATCCATCATTACTTTAAGACATGAAGTATCGTTAACTAATAAATATAAAGAAAAACAATGTAATTAGTAGGTGTGTCCAAACATTAGATAGATAGATAGATAGATAGATAGATAGATAGATAGATAGATAGATAGATAGAGCATGTATAAATATCACGAGAAAGACAGATATGGATAACTTACTGGGAGAAATGTAAACCTGTCTGAATCACAAATTCCTGTGTGAACATGATGTAAAAGACAAGAAAAAAAGACATGACAAAAATACTTGGAATGTGGCATTAACTGTTATGCATCCTCATGACATTTAACTTGATTTAAATGAGAAGTGAAGCAATTTGGCAATGACTGGTGGCAGTGAGGGGCAGTGTTATGGTCCTTTTATGCCCCAAATATAAAACATGATTATTTTTTTTCAAAGGTTTTGTTTTGCAGCTGTTGAGCAATATCAGTGATATTGACATTAATCTAAATCTTAATGTGATATTAACATTGATAAATTATGTAGTCATCTGGATATTTGGCTGCTACAATTTTATTAGAACTACAAAAACTTAGAACATGTGCTTATGAACAAACATTTAACTTGAGGGAGAAGATGGTTTAGTGATGACCATTTATATTATTTTGTGTGATTCCATTAATGAGACAGTAGATAATTTGATGACACTTCGATGTTGTACGCTGTTTGTTTGGCATCCTCTTACATTGCATACTTATGTATAATCTATATAATGATAATAAAGTGGATATAAATTGTGTTGCTTCTGGGTAGAACTGAATAATAAAGCAATTTCAACAATGAATGCAGCCTAAACCAAACCCAATCCCTAACCAAAATGAAATTTATATTATATATAGAATTATATATTGAAGATCATTCATCTCATCTCATCTCATTATCTCTAGCCACTTTATCCTTCTACAGGGTCACAGGCAAGCTGGAGCCTATCCCAGCTGACTACGGGCGAAAGGCGGGGTACACCCTGGACAAGTCGCCAGGTCGAAGATCATTCATATATTTCTAAATTTTTGCTGTTCCCCCAGATTCCAGCCCACCTGTAGCAATTATTCATGTTTCTTTCCTTTATTTACTGTCAGGTATGCTTGTGTTGTTTTGTTGAAGGTTTTAAAATTGATTTGAAGCAGTATTTTATCCCAAAGAGGTTAAAGCACATCTTCATCTGCTCATAATATTTATCAGTGATACAGTAGGAAAGGCATAACACAAATTTGCATTAACATTTCAGCACCATTA